>NC_056728.1:1087562012-1087909512 GCF_019279795.1 Protopterus annectens
AAGGGGACCTAAGATGGAGCCCTGAGGGACTCCTATAGTGGTAGGGAGAAGTTCAGAAAGATGGTTGTCCCATAAAACAGCTTGTTTCCGATTATGAAGATAGGAAGTAAACCAGTTTAAGGCAAGATTATCAAGAGAGAGAGATTTTAGACGATGTAGGAGGAGTTGGTGATTGACCATGTCAAAGGCTTTTGACAGGTCTACAAAAAATGCTGATGAGAGAATATTGTTATTGTGGTTTATATTAATGGAGTCAATAAAGGATAATAAGTCTGTGGTGGTGCTATGGCATGGACGAAAGCCATGTTGGCAGTTAGCAAGGAGATTATTGGATAGGAGATGATTAAGTAACTGTTTGTGGATGCATTTCTCCATTATTTTTGCAATGGGAGATAGCAGCGCTATAGGGCGGTAGTTAGAATACTCCAATGAATCACCCCCTTTGAACAGAGGGATGATATGAGAGATTTTCCAGAGTGAGGGTATAGTACTTTCTTTTAAGGTTCTGTTGATTAGTATAGAGATAGGGTATGCTATAGCTTTAGCACCTATCTGGAGATATTCAGCTGGTAATTTGTCAGCTGAGGGGGTTGAAGGTGTAAGTTTTTGAAGTAAGTATAGAATATAGGAGGTAGGTATGGGTTTGAGCTGAAATAGTGGTGGGGTGCAGCTTGGGTTAGCTAGTAAAGAGGTGTCAGGGCTTTGTTGGTTGGCTAGTTTAAGTATTGTTGAAGTAAAGAAGGTATTGAATGCATTTGCTGTTTGTAAGGGAGAATCAGGGCTGGAACCTAGTGGATTGGGTGTTTCAACTTTGCCAGGGGATAGTAATGTGTTAATAGATTTCCAAAATTTATGTGGTTGGTGGTGGGAGGATTGCTGTAGCTGGGTATAAAAGTTCTTTTTATCTTTTAAGATAGCTAGCTTTGTCATGTTTCTTTTTTGTTTGAAGGTAAGGTGATCAAAAGAGTTTTTAGTGGTTCTCCATTTAGTCCAGGCTTTGTTCCTACTAAGGATTAGTTGTCTAGTGTTGCTTGTGAGCCATTGAGCTGTCTCACATTTCATGCGAATAGAATGCAAGGGGGCATGATGATCAAGAATAGTAAGAAAAATATTATTAAAGTGGTTAACAGCGTCATCTATTGGGAGGGTTTTTAGAGGTGATCAGTTAACTAGGCTAAGTTCGTTTTGAAACTGATAGGGATCGAAATGTTTTTTGCTACGAGATAAACAAATTAGGGGAGGTGTAGTTAGATGTGTTTTGTGCCTAATAATATATGTTAGTGAGTGGTCACTAAGGTCATCTGGGAGGGTTCCTGTGGAATACTTTTGTTGGGGACTATTTGTTAAGATCTAGTCGAGTATGGTTTCTTTATTATTGTTTTTATTTGTTCTAGTTGGGGAGTTAATGGTTTGATAGAATCCATGCAAATTAATAAGGGTGGATGGATTAGTTTGTTTGCATAAGTTCCAGTCAATATTAAAGTCACCTAAAAGTATTGTTTCTTGAAGGAGATTAAGTGAGACCCAGTTTAGTAGGTCCTCTAATATGGGAGGATTGTTGCCTGGGGGAAGATAAGTACAGATAATATTTATAGTTTTGTGAGAGTTGAGGGAAAGTTTGGAAATAATAATTTCAACATTAGTGTCATTTGGAAGGGTATGATTTGTTTTACTCACTTCCAGTCCAGTTTTGAAGAGTATAGCTACTCCGCCTCCTTTTTTATTGGGACGGTCTTGTATTAGGATGTTATAGCCGGGGGGGATAATTTCATTATCTTTTATTGTGGGTTTGAGCCAAGTTTCTGTAAGACAGAGAATGTCAAATTGTTGGACTTCTAGTAGCGCATGAACAGCAGGAATATTATTGCATATGCTACAGATGTTAAGATGAGCTATTGAGAGAGATTTGGGAGGTTTAGTATATGGTGCAGACATTGTTTTCATTTGATGGCATTTAGGGGATAGTATGAAGGTGTCTGGGCCAGGGTTGGGGTGTATGTCCCCATCAATTAATGACAAACTTTGTATAAGGTGATTAAATTGTGAGGGCTTAAAATAGTACATGTGTTTTGTGAGGCTATGAATAAGGTATTTGATATGTGAGAGACAATGATATTTAGGTTCAAGATAGGAGTTACTATATATAGGACTGAGATGGGTTGTGGGTGTAGTTGGGGGGTAGCCAGGGTGTGTTTGTGTGGGATGATAAAAGTAAGATTTAAAGGTTGCTCATAGTAGGTTATGAGGTAGGTAGAGGAAAGAGTAGTTAGAAGAGTTAGTAATAGCAGAGGAAGGTGAAGGTTGGACATGATGAGTAGAGTAAGAGACTGTGTATACAAGGTATGTATTCAGAGTGGCGGGAGGTTGGGTGAGGGAGGAGACTATTATGGAGTGGGTGGAGAGAGGAGTAAGTTCTGATTGGTTGTGGGTAAGGAGGGTGTGGCTATGTAGGAATAAATGTAGAGGTCCCAGGGGTGGGTGGGATTTGGGGGCAGGGAGGGGAGCGGAGTGAGCCCGAAGGGCGAACGGAGTGGGAAGAGCCAAAGAAGTAGAAAAGGGCTGAGAGGAAACAATCAGTCAGGTAGAATAACAGCAGGTAAGTTAAAACGGGTAAATTTATTCCCAAAGTGTAGAATATAAAGTAATAATTTAATAACTGAAGAAGTAAGACGTACTGGGGTATGTTATAAGCAGATTTGTAGTAAACAAGTTAAAATAAGAGGGTAGTTTGGCAAGGGCCAGGGGAAAAGAAAGGTGTATTTAATAGACAAGAGTTCCAGGTAGAGGTCAGTGTAACAGTGGGTGTAGCGGAGAGCCACAGAAGGAAAAATCGAGAAGTAGAAGGGAGCCACCTAGTGGGCAAAGGTTTAGAATCAGATATATGGAGGTAAGTAAGGGGATAGAAATAGGAAAAGAGTAAGAAAAAAAGAAAAGGAGTAATAAGGGATAAGAGATAGGAATAACAGTGGTAGTAATGGCAGAATAAAGAATGAGGCTCTGGTCTTAAAGGTGTAGGGGACTGGTGCTGTTGGCTGCTGGCAGTCCTGGGCAAGTAGGAAGACCAGGCACGCAGGTGGGAAATTTAGGATCAAGCATGTAGTAGAAACATACTTAGGCAGTCTTTCCTTTTAATATGGGATGATTTCTCCGACGAAATTCTTGGTTGGGGCTTACTGAACACAGTTCAGGTCTTCCAGGAGGACAAAGATTTCTATGTAGGGGATAGCTGGGTCCCGATAGAAATGTAAAGAATATCTGGGGGAGAGCGAAAGATAGTGGAGAAAGAACAAGAAAGTACTTTTAAACTTCAACCAAATATGAGTTAAATGGTATACTAAACATTTCCACATTAAACATGAATTCCACAAATGAAAAAGCAGTTACAACACATTCACCTGTAAAAATAGTAAACAGTAAAGTCTATTAAAAATCGCAATACGCTGTTGTAGAGCAACGTAAAGAAAACAAATTCTGTAGCGCTGGACGCTTGTAGTAAACCCTTTCAAGTTATTTAACAAGGCTCTATTGCGCTGTACTATGTCGTACAGTATCCACTAAGTTAAAACATTTGGTGATCAAGACATCAGTAATGCAACACAATTTTAGTACTTACATTTCCTTTCCAGTTTCTGAATTTTTGTCTCTCCTTTCCAATGTTTTTTTTTTTGCAACCATTTTCTTATTTCTGCCAGTATATCTTTATCCCTCATATTTCTGTTATGTTGTAGTCTTTCACACCTTCTTTTCCACAACACCCAAGTTGTAAACTAATTGATCACTGTGTGGATCCATCCTCAACCCCTTTTTTCATTTTTGCACATTGGGTCGGGGTGTAACTCCTGTAGTGACAATCATCTTGAGCCAAGGTTTACACCGCCAGGTGGCTAGCCCTGCCATGGTAGTTCATTCACACCACTCACTCGTGCACACACTCATACCTAGAGCCAATTTAGTGTCCAGTCTACCTACTGCATGTCTTTGTAATGTGGGAGGAAACCGGAGCATCAGGAGGAATCCTATGTAACCAAAGGAACTCCTTGGATATGCAAAAAAAAAACTTGCATAATTTGTTTTTATACCACTCATTCCTTTCTCACCAAATTTATCAAATTTTAATTTATAATTAAAGACATTCTAAAGACATGCATCTGGAGCATTTCTCCTCGGGCCTCGGCTGAAAACAGGATCTGTGGAACCTAGTCGGACTTTCCCGGTCAACAAATGTTAAATAAAAAATAAATAAATTTCCATAAGTTTATTTATATATTCCTTTCTTTCCATCTTATCATTTGAATCAATTTTTTTTCCTTTTTACTCATTTCCATGTCTCTTCTTACTACTCATATAACAATTTTGGCACTGTTTTATTCTCCCTGATTTTCACATTAATTGCCAAAAATAGGTACACTGGCACTAAAATAAGATTTGACAGACCTAAACTCCCTTCTTTTTTATTGTATATTATTTCTTTTTGTAATAAGATTCAATATCGAACCCCATATAAAACTGAAAAAACAAATTCTAGCAATTCCTTTTTCAAATTTTTTTCTTCTGTGTTAACCAAGTTATCCCAAAATGCATAAATGTTCATAAGTTAAAGTTTCCAGTGTACAGGCCCTAAGGACAACAAGGAATGCCGAGTACTCAAAACTTGTGTGATGTACCTTTGATCCCATTCAGTCATCTAATTTCTGTATAAAAATTGTTATGGCATCATACTTTCTAATACAAAGTGGTACTTTATTCCATAAACTAAGAATTTTTCGTGTTATGTAAAAATTGTGTTTTGTAGTATTAAATGGTTTGATCCAAAACACACTATTATTATATTTTTTAGTTTTTATATTATCATATTTTTCTAAATTCAGTAATGCTTGTAATACGTCATAATGAAATGCATTATATGGAAATATTAGTGTTCTTCTAAATTGTTGATAACAAATTGTAAAGAGTTCTAACGTGTGACAGCTATCTCTATAATTACATGATCTCAGAGTAGGAGTCTTTATTGAATTCTCCCTGTACTTTTTTGAGTCTTATTAGATCACTTTTGTTATATGACCAAAAAGCACCATTATATTCCAGGATAGGTCTTATGTATGTTTTATACAATTCAGCCACATGTTTTCCTCACTCATAGAGATGGACTTCAGTAACAGACCTAGTTGTTTCATTTTTATCACTATTGAATTCACATGTTAAAGTAAGATCACTTTGATGGTATTATTTTTATTCCTACATCTTTATATTCATCAACTTCTGATAATACAGTGTCTTATATTACTGCCAGTTGTTTTGTAAGATTATTTTCCAAGTCATTCTCATTTAAAATAATAAAGCCTAACTTGCAGTCATCTGCACACTTGCTGACTAGCATATATTAATTAATGGCATTGTTGCAAAGAAAATGTTAAATAGCAAATGTCCCAATACTGAACAGTGGGGTACAACAAAGTTTAGTAAAAGAGGTATCATGACCTGCTCTTGAATTGTCACTATTTGTTTCCTGTCTGACATCCGTTCATTTATTCAAACTGACCAAGTAAGGGTTATAATTATTCTTGAATAATGTGTCATATATCATTTCATGAGACAGGATGATGCATGCTTTAGCTAGATCCAAGTAAATGACTGCTGTATACATTCCTTTATCCATAACTGTAATCTGGTTATAAAACTCTACTAACTTAGTTAGAGCTGATCTATCTTTGGTAAAAAACATGCATACTGATATCATGTAAATTATTTTTGCTTTTGTTATCTTCCATTAATTCTAGAGTACACTTCTCAAAATATTCACCTAATGTTGAAGTCAAACTAACTGGTTGATTCATCTCATCTCTGTTGTTTTTTGCTTTTTAAGAATTGGAGTGACTGTTGACTTTTACCATATAGTTGGAAGATGGCTATTTTTAAGCAAGGATTTAAATGTTTATGTTAGTGTTTTTTAATATCATTAATTATGTTTTTAATATTATTTCTGGAATTTTGTCTGGTTCTACAGATGTTTTTGTTTCTAAAATCATTAGGGTTATTCTTGTACTTTTTGATGTTATTACAGAGCAAGCATGTTGAAAAGTTTCTAATTTTTTAAACATAAAAATATTGTTATTCTTTTTTAGTCTAATATTTGCAAAATACTTATTACATTCATTAGTTATATTGATTGCATTAAATAGCTTGTCTTTAATTTCCACACACTAAACTGATTTTTTTTTATTTTACACAATTTAATTATAACAATCATTTTTATTTTTGTTCCATTGTTGCTATTTGTATTTCTTAATTTGTTTTTAACACTTAATCTTATACTGAAGTAACTTAGCTATTTTATTCAATGTACTCTTAAGGTTTTTTTGTATAGATTCATAGATTCATAGATTCATAGATTAGTACTAGGCTAACTGCCTTTGCAAGCCATTTTAAGCCTAGCCAATTATTCCCTGTGAGAGTCAAACCCTGTACCTTGTGTTTGTAAGGCAAACACCTTAACCATTTGCCACCCAACCCAACCCTTCTTCCTGTACAAGCTTAAGTCTCTGTTTCACCAATAATGACACTTTTTTTTCTTTTATTAGATTTACCAGATATTGTAGACTCCATTTCTTCTCATAAAAATGTCTTCCAGAATAGAGTAACTGCCGTCATTTGTTGATGATAAATCATTTCAATCAGTTTCATTAACTGCACATTTAACTCTTGTAATAATCTATATTACTATAACCATACCTATTTGTGTTGTTTTGGGTCATTTTCTTTATGTTAAATTGAATTATTGTCTGAACATCCCAGAGGCATACCAGTTTTTAAATTAGATACAAGTTTCATATCATTTGTAATCACCAAATCCAACAAACTGTTTTTCCTTGTATTTTTATCTACCAATTGGGTCATCCTGTGGAATGTTATTTCAATAAGGTTGTCAGAAGTATTACTATCTGTGCTAATTGCCATACAAATAATATCTAGATAGTTAAAAATCTCCTAGAAGAATTATTTTGCCTTTATTATATTTTGCTTCAAATTTTTTAAGACATTCCTTGTGTATAACGCAATCCATATTTAGCCAACAAAAGCATTTTAATTATTCTTATATTGTCGGATCTAATAAATGAACTGTTAGTGTTTCCATTTCCAAAGATACCATTACAGACAGTATAGTATCTTTAAATGGTACCATAATACACCCCCCTCACCTCTTAGACTGCTCTATCGACATTCATATTTCTTATACCCCAAGACAACAAAATAGGATGAGTTTCAAGCTGTGGTTGTTGTTATCACATCATAACCTACATGTTCAATTATAAACTTCAACTCATTATATTTATTACCTATCCTTTATGCATTACAAGAACAGGCATTCCCAGTGTGAAGTCTTCTGTTTGCAGCGCATGTCTTAGTTACTTTTCTAAAAAAAAAAAAAAAATTGTTTACAGAGTTTTCCAGTTAAGTATTGCATCCCATACTGGCTTAAATAAAAAAAATATCCCTGGGGAGCATTCTTATATCATTCTTGTATTCCTCTCAGCTTGTGATTATCTTTACATTTTAAACCACACACAAATTATTAAACAAAAATTTAGTAGTAGACATTAGTCATTCCAGACTGGTGATGGCAGTATTTCAGTAAGATTTACCTGAACAAAAATGATTTCAAGTTTTTCAATAAAAGCCAAACTTGAAGCCTTCTTATGATTATTTGGAATATCCCTTAATTTATTTGCTCTAGCATGAGTTACTGTTATGTTATATTTTACTTTACCATAGACAATATCAGGTAAGTCAATTGTCTAAGCCCTGAGAGAGTTGACACCATAACTCACTCTTTGTTTATAGAACATAGTTCTGTATTATTGAGTCACTTAGTACCAGAATTTCTGGTTTATGAACTCTCCCCACTACATTCGCTACATAGGAGATGTCCTTCCATATCACTGTTGCAGTATTTTGTACAATAGGGATCCCCTGATAAGAGCAGCTTGACATCCAGCCAGTATACCAAAGTCTTTCCCTTGTAAACTGTATGCCATAAATCATACGTATGCTCCCTGTGCATTGCATAGGACATAAAGGTGACATCTAGCTGTACCATCCTCAGAACTTCCTTGTCGACAGTCCAAATGCCATCTTTGATTTTCAGTCTGAACACCCATTAGTCTGCTGGTTCTACCACCTTCAGATTAGTGCCCATTGGGGTTTTTGATTTTGTTTGTCTTACATTTACCTTGTATCTGGATATTGGGTTTCATGTCTTCCAGAAAGGGGAAATGCCAGTATGGGAGACAGATTCCCCATAAAGATTGTCATGAGCAGTGTTTGATCTGTTTAAGCACTTCTCACAACCATACATCTTGCAAGATTTGTCAGTCCTTTGTCCCTAAGATTTTGAGGAGTCGACTTTCTTCCCTAGTGATTTATCTTGAGAACCAACATCTTAAATTGTTGGTTAAGGATACCATGGACGGACCTTTCTGGCTTGCGGGCCAGCCGTCTACAAAGAAAAAGGCCAAGAAAGCTCGGTCTGATTCTTTGGCTCTACCTCCTCCACCAGATGTTTCTTCTGAGGCTGGTGAAAGCCTGGAGGAGCATCTGGTTTCTTTCTCGGTTTCCTCTGCCATGACAATTTCGGAGGCCAGCATGAACCCGACGCCACGCATGTCTTTGGAGGTTTTGCAGACATCCACCTCGGATGTACAGGGGGAACCGTGGCTGGTTATTACTGAAGGGCCTAGGGGATGCTCCTCAAATTTAGTTAGGGAAGAAGTCCTGACTACCATTACTGAGTGCTGTCAGGGGTTAAAACCTCCATAATTTTTCAAGGATGACATCCCACTCAAAAAGAAAGCAGAAAACTAAACATATTTTTCTTGCAGCCAAGGATAATCAGAGTGAATGGCAAAACTCCACTCAAGGCTTGTTTAATGCCCTTATGGCTCTCAAGCCTCCAAAGTGCATTTCTGCTCCTGGTGTTTTACCCTTCTTAACAGGCCTAGGAAAAGGATTCTTCTTCTGAGGAGGATGCTGATTCTGAGAGAGTTCCTGACTTACTACACCCACATTCCATTATCACTAGACTGTGGTTCTGGGGAAGAAGAGTCTATCAGTCCTGGCTCTCCTTTTGAGGAGATTTCACTTGGTGACACTGTTTCCAGAATGATGGAATTTTTCAAATAGGACTGTGCTCAAGTGTCTGTTATTCAGAAGTAGTACTGTGAGCTTTTGCAAATGGAGTCTCCTAGGCCCTCTGCTGTTCCTCCAGTTCTTGATGCCTTGCTTGATGCTTTTTCTACAACTTCTCAACTCCCTGCTCCCAAAAAACTGATAGGTTTTACAACGTGCCTAAGGACTGTAAGTGTCCCCCTGCTAACCCTTCTGGAGTGTCAGTGGCTTCTGATAAGCCTTACAAATTGTTGTCTTCCACTAAATTGCTGCCATCTGATAAGGATAGCAGAACCATGGAGAGACTGGGTAAGAAGGTGTATATTTATGCTACCCTAGCCTTTAGGGAAGTTAACTATCAGACACACATGACTAGGTACATTTTGGCTGTTCTCTCTCAAGTCTGCCAGGCTATTTCTGATCTCCCTGATTCTGAGGGGAAGACCTATGCTCTTGCTTTGCTTACCCAAGTAGCTAGCCATTCCATTAAATCCAGCTGTGATGCAGCTGACTTCATCTTGGGCTGCTGCTTTTTGATCTGTTCTGAGAAGGTATTCCTGGCTCAGACTTCAGCCTTTACCTGTTGATATCAAGGCTAAACTGATGGATGTGCCTCTGGATAATAAACATTTGTTTGGTGCTGCTGCTTCAGAGTTAAGTCCCTGCAAGAAAAGGGCAAGACCCCACAGGAGCTAAAGCATATTTTTCCCCTGTGCCCAAGTTTCAAAGGAATTGCCTAATAAGGCTGCCTTTGCCCATAAGACAATCTTACCCTCCCCACAAAGGTCAAAAGTGTGGTAGAAGGGCTCCCCTTTCTAAGGCTACCCAAACTCCTTCTACTCAGAAGCCTCCTTTTCCTGACAAACCAGGTGTTGAGTATCCTGTTCTTCTCAGTCATATTCCTCTTTCTTTGTCTTTACTTTCCATTCCTATTTAGGAAACATTCACCCAAGACTCCTGGGCTCTTTCCATAATTTGGTAGGTTATTTCATGGTTTGGAAAGCTCATCCTCCTCAGAAACAATTGCCCTTTTTGCCAGAGGTGTTTCATGGCGTATTGACTGAAGGAACCATTCAGTAGGCTTCAACTCCTCACAGGAGGAAGGGATTTTACCCCAGAATGAAGGAAAGAAGGCACCTGGAGACCCATTCTGGATTTTTCTCTGCTAAACACCTTTATGAAGGCCCCTTCCTTTTGGATGCTATCCCTTCAAACTTTGTTTCCTTTGCTACTTCCTCAAGCTTTTCTAGTTTCCCTGGACCTCAAGGATGCTTATCTACACATTACAATTTATCCCTGTTTCAGGATGTTTTTAAGTTTCTCTGTTGCTTACTGGCATTTTCATTTCTCTGCTTTGCCCTTTGGCCTCTCTACTGCCCCAAGGGTCTTCACCAAATGCCTCATTCCTGTGATTGCTTTCTTCAGGCTATATGGAATACAGGTCTTTCCTTACCTGGACGACCTTCTTATTCAGGCCTCCTCTCAAGAGGTCTTGCTTCACTATCTACACTTTATCTTTTCTCTCTTGCAAAGCCTGGGGTTTGCAGTAAATTACCATAAGTCATTCCTAACTCCTTCTCAGGATCATGCTTTTCTGGACTGCAGGATCCAGACCTTTCCAATGCTGGCATTCCTTCCTCCAGTCAAGGCCTTAACTCTTATCACTTTCTTTCCATCCCTTCTTCCTGGCTTCAATAATAGCCAGAGAATTTCTGAGGGCTCTGGGCTACATGGATTCCACCATTCCTATGCTACCTATAGCCAAGCTCCACATGTGAAAGATTCAGTGGTTTCTAAAGTCAGTTTGGCTTCAATATTTTTATCCTTTAGATTTTCTAGTCTCTCTCTACTTCCATGCCTCAAACTAGAACTTCAGTGGTGGATTCATCAGTTGTCCCTCAACCCAGTACTTCCTTTTCAACCTCCAGTCCCCTCTCAGGAGCTTTTCATGGATGCCTTGGATGTGGGACGGGGGGGGGGGACTCCTTCAGCCTTCTGAGGGTCTTTGACAAAAAGACCACATCAGTATGGAAGAGATGACAGCTCTACTACTGGGTCTTCAGTTTTTTCATTCTCTTTCTCTTCCAGGGCCTCTCAAAATTCTCACAGACATTGTCACAATGATGTGGTATGTTAACAAGCAAGGGAGGAGAAGGTCTTATCTCCTATGCAGGTTAATCCTTTAGGTTTGGGAGCTAGCTATCCAGGTGACCCTTCAGGCAGTTTATATTTCCACAGATCAGAACATAGTGGTAAATTCTCTTTGCAGGTCCATAACACTATCCCATGAGTGGATGCTTTACAGGGATGTGTTTCTGGACATTGTCCTCCAGTGGAATACTCCTCGAGTGGATCTATTTGCCTCCCCTCTGAAGAGGCAACTTCCTCTGTTTTTTGCTCGAGTCCCATGCCTTCTGGCCTGGAAGGTGAACACCCTGTCTTTTTCTTGGAAGAGGGTGTTTCTTTATGCATTCCCTCCCCTTCCTCTCATTCCAATAGTCCTGTTCAAGATAAAACAGGATGCTCCCAAAATCTTTCTGGTGACTTCCTTTTGGCCAGACAGCATTAGCTTCTCCTTCCTCTGCATGTTGCCAAGGGCAATCATCACAAGTTACATCACAGGGTGGACCTACTTACACAAGATAATTGAGCTGTCATCCATCCCCACCTGTCCACACTTCCACTGACATTGTGGGTGATAGGGTTTTAATCACTTACAGACACCATTTTTTCTGAGGGTGTGCTTCGGGTCCTGCAGGAGACGAGAAAACCCACTACTAGGAAATCTTAGTTATCCAAATCAAAGAGGTTTTCTGTTTGGTGTCTTTCTCATAACCTGGATCCACTTACCTAGGATGTTCCTTTTACTCTCTCTAATTTGTGTGAATTTTTCTATACTGGGTTGCCCTATTCTTCTAAGGCCCACTTTTTAGCTGTCTATGCTTGTCTGCTTTTGACTCCCCCTTTAGCCTCTATATTTGAGGCCAAACAGTTTCTTAAAGGTGTCCTTCACATTAGGCCTCCCAGGAAGCCTGCCCCTGTTTCCTGGGACCTTAATTTTGTTTTAGAAAAATTGATTCAGGCTTCTTTTGAGCCTACTGTTTTAACTTCCTTACATCATTGTTCTTGGAAGACTGTTCTTCTTTTGGGCCTTACTTCTGCCAAATGAGTATCTAAGCTTCAAGCCCTTATGGCTTTTCCTCCTTTTTACTTGTCCTTAAGGACAGGGTGTCTATTCATACTGATCTTTCTTTTATGCCCAAGGTAGTTAATGAGTTGCCTCTTAATCAGTCTATTCATTTGCCCACTTTTTTCCCTTCTCCACAATCTGCTAGTGAGAAGGTCTTGCACACCTTGGATTTGCATAGACAACTCAGATATTATTTGTATAAGCCTAAAGCTTTTCGTAAATCTAATCAGTATTTTGTTTCTTTTCATACTAGGTTCATAGGTGTTTACTAGGCTAAAGACCACAAGGACCTTTTTAGGCCTAGCCATGCATCCCAAATCTCTGACAAGTCCTGATACCCTTGATAAGTGTAACGATTGGCCTGGGAGATGAACCATTTACAAGTTACCTGTTTGTATCAGAGATATATGTGCCAAACCAGGGATGAATTTCTGGTTTCCCATCCAATTGTCCAAGTTGCACTTGAATTGGATTAGGAAGGAACTCTACTTTACATGGATGGGAATCCTGTTCCATAGATGTGGTAGTCTCTGGAATACATATCTATCTTTCCAGCAGGTTCTATTTATATCACAGGCAAAGTTTAAGTCTTTAAAATGGATAATTCTGGTACTGTTTGTTTTGTGATTATGCAGGAGGCCCATCAGAGTGGGGTCTGACAATGCCCTGTATGCCAGGCATAGATCTCCCCTCAAAGGCCTGTAGTAGACAGAATACAGGGTTGGGGCCTTGAGGCAGTCTGCATAGGACATATTACATACGTTCTGTATTCTTTTAGTAAGGAACCTCTGTGGATGTTCCACTTGTTGGATCTGCCTGGTTAGGTACATACCAAAGGGGGCATTGTACTCAATGATAGGTCTGATGAATTCTGAATACAATGGAATAATGACTTCCTTGGGCTTAGATGCCATACCTTCGTTTATAAGTTGCGCAACATAAAATGATTTCCTCACACTGTAGATGCATGATGATCAAAGGCTAGATTACTATCTATGTGTGTCCCTAAGTCCATGACTACTGGGTCAACTCTAAGGGGTGTACTGTCAATATGATAGTTGCCAGGGATGGATGACTTCCCAAAGAATACTATTATGCATTGCTTGGCATTTAGTTTTAGTCCGTGACTCTGTCACCAGTTGTTTGTCTGTGTCAGCCTCTCCTGAAGAACATTTGTGTCAGTGTGATATTCAAAGACAGCTCCTAATTTGCAATCATCTGCAAATTTAGTCATTCAGAGACCACTGACATTGGCCTTAACTTCTGAGAAGTAAATGCCAAAAAGGAGCGGTCCAAGGACTGATCCCTGAGGGACTCCACTTGTGACTGGCCTCTTTGTAGAGGTGGACTCCCCAATTATAACTTCCTGAGTCCTGTCTGTGAGCCAGTTGGCTATCTACCAGGTGACATATGGGTTTGTACCTAACGTCTTGGGTTTGTCAACAATACCTGAGTTGGGTATTGTGTCAAATGCCTTGGCTAGGTCAAGGTAGGCAGTGTGAATGATTTTGCCCTCATCCATTGCTTTGGTGACCTTCTCAAAGAAGTCCACCTGGTTGAGTAGGGTTGATCTGCCCTTGAAGAAACCAAACTGGGTTGGGTCCAATGTCTGGAGGTTTACAATATCTCCATTGATCATCTCCATGATAATTCTTTCCATGGCTTTACATATAAGACTAGTGAGACTTATGGGTCTGTAGTTTCCTGGGTCTGTAGATGTTCCACCTTTGTGCAGAGGGATGACTTTTGCCTTTTTCCATTCTTGAGGTCTTTAGGTTTGGCTGTTTCCAAGCAGACCATTTCTTCTTGGATATTTAAAGCCATTTATATTTGGTATTCTTTTGATAGGAAGAGCCTTCATTCTTCTGTTAAGGTGTATTCCACTAGAGCTGTGGCTTCTTCTGGTGCTTTTTTCAAGGTGTTGGATTTTAATTCTGTTCCTGAGATAGTGACTTGGACTTCTGTGCATATCTTTACTAAGCACTATAAGATGGATGTGATTTCTAGGGCCAGAGCTGGTTTTGTTAGGGCCATTCTCCATGGCTTTCTAGAGGGCTCTGCTGGCCCATCCTCCTCCCAGTCTTCTTCTTGAGCTTTTTCAGTCACCCTATTGTAAAGAATACTGCAACAATGATGTGGAAGAACATAGTACAGTTGTGTAAAATCTTACCATAACAGTAGATGTTCTTCTCTTCACTGTTGCAGTATTCACTCCCTCCATCCTCCCCCTGGTCCTTTTCCTTTTTGGATGTGTTTACCGATTTTTATCCTTGGACTGTTGTTCCTACTGGGGCTTTTTTAGTTCTGACAATGGAACATCCGAACATCACCTTTATGGACAGTGTGTCTTTTACAACCAAAAGGCTTTGATATACTGGCTGAACGTCTGGCTTATCTTGGCAGGGAATCTGTATTGTAAAGAATACCTCAACAGTGAAGAGATGGGCATCTACTGTTGTAACATTTTACACAACTGTACATCTGATATTGTTAATCCTCGTTCATTCCTTACACATGGGTATCAGTTCCGACCTCGGAACCGAGCCGGCCATTTTCCAAGCTCGCGTCAGCTACAAACTCTCGAGCTAAACTCTTATCCATAATTCCCCTCTCCCTGTTACCTCCAATTTCGTTGCCATTCGGGCATATCAAGCTGCTTCTCTTGAGCTAAGTATAGTTATTTGTTGTCAGAATAATCATTTATATAACTTTTTCTGCCAGAAAAGTTTCTATTTTGTTGTCTCTTACCCTATCGCATCTAGCGACCATATTTTCTTGAGTTTTCTTCTCTTTACTCTACAACTTTTTACCGCGAGGTATTTCTCCCTTACCATCATTGGTAATCTTCCTTTCTTCATACCTTTGGGTATTCTTTTGTACCATTGCTGGTACCCTTTCTACTTTGCCCTTTTTTCTATCGTGGCAGATAAGAAAGGTAGTCCTGGTTTTAAAAGGTGTTCTGATTATGGATACAAATCACCTACATCTGATGCACACTCTTTGTGTGTTTATTGTTTGGGAGTGTCCCACTTAACTGTTAGCCCACCCTATACTATTTGTGAAAATTTTTCTAACAGAGCCTTGTTAGAAAGAAAAAATAAGTTGTTAGAGAAGGGACTTTTCAAATCTCCCTTTTTAGAGGCTGTTTCTGGGTCAGAGGCTTCAACCCCTCCTAGAGCCCATAAGAAATTTTTGGATGTTCCTACTAAGACCAAGTCTTTGCCTTCATCCCCGGCTGGGGACTCCCACCAACCAAAACCTAAAAAGGCTAAAGTTTCCGCTCCAGAGCTCACTCAGTCAGCCCCAGTGCCTTCCATGCCTAGACTTTCAGCACCGTGGCCTTCGGCTCTATTAGTGATCTCGGCTCCATCTTCTCCTGCAGCCTTCACTATATCGGTACCGAGGGGCTCCTTGGTGCAGACTGTTGCGACTACCTTATCGGCACCGACCAGTCAGTCAGCGCAGACTTTGACCACGTTGGCTACAACATCTTACTCGGAACCAACGCCTCAGTTATTGACTCCAATTTTGTCAGTTTCAGCTTCGGTATCGACAACCACTTCGGCACCGATCCTTGTGTCAGTGCAGACCATGACCTCAGCACCGATGACTTCCTTGGTGCAGAGACCTTGGTGCAGACACCTGTAGTCCAGTCTCTCGGCACCGTTGTTCTTGGTGCGGACTGGTGAGGTAGGCACCGAGTTTGTTTCTTCTGTGGACAGGCCTGTTTCTCCCTCAGTATCTGTGAGGTCCACTAGAAGCCTTTCCGAACACGACGTGTTGCGTCTTGTGGATCAAGTGCTTTTGGCCAGAGGGTAGCCCACCCCCCACGACCTATCCTTCTTTGGGAGGTGATCACCCATCTCCAAAGACCCCTTCTTATTCTCCTCCTTCATTGCCTTTGAAGTCCATTAATATAGCACAGGCTTCCCCCTCTGCAGTTCCCTTTATGGATCTCACTATGGAACCGCAGTTGCCTTTGTGGCAGGAAAGTTTTGCTAAGACCCAGGATGACAGTTGTGACACGTGTAATGTGCTGCTCCACAGCCATCCGGGGACTCTGCGTCGGCAGGCTGAAACCACTTAGGGGAGGGGTGACCCCTGTCCTGGACTCTCACTCTTCTTCAGGTGGACCAGCCTTTCAACTGATGGAGAAGGCTTTCGCTTCTGCTGGCAATACTGGACTGTCTATCCCCCCGCCCTCCTCTGGTACACTGGTTTCACAAGTCGCACCTAGTGGACACCGGGCGCAAGGGCCTCAAGACATATTCCCACAGGAAACCCCTTTTCCTCTGTCTTCCACAGCTTCTCCCTCTGAGGAAGTCCACCAGAAAAGTTTGTGTAAAAAGAAACGCATGGACTCCACAGAGGAGTCCCTCACTGAAGACACAGACTTTGATGAGGGGGAAGGATCCCCTCGGTCGCCCTCTGAGGTATCCTTCAGTGATGTCCTCGAAATCCTTGAACAGAGAGGTGACTGGCAGCCCTCTAATTCGACCTTTGAGGAGTCTGTGTTCCTGCAGCCTTTTCACGCCCGGCCCCCTAACTCCTGGGTTACTCCTCCTGCTGATGAACTTATCCAGCTCATCGTGCAGCGTGCGTAGAAGGCTCCTGACACCGTCGAGGCTATTCCCCGGAGGCCAGATAAGATTTTGTCCCCTCCTGTTATAGATCTCCATTGGTCAAAAGGTCTTCCTGTGGATGCTCTGGTGGTGGCGGCCGCAACAAAAAAGGATCTGGTGGAAAAAGAAAGCCAGACTGTCCATCCGCCTAACAGAGGGTCCCGGGCCCTGGACAGGATAGGGAAGCGTGCCTTTGCATCAGCGACCTTTACTATCAGGTCCCTGAATTATATGGCACACTTTACCAGGCATCAAAGGGATCTGATTTCCGAGCTCTCTGAAACCTTGGTGGGTGCCATGTCTGATGAGATCCGTGACAAAGTGGCCTCTCAGTTGGCCACCATTGAGTCAACATCTAACTCCTCTATGCAACTAATATCTCATGCATCAGAAGGAGCAGCTAGAGTGGCAGGTTCAGCTGTGGACTTGATACGACACTCCTGGATGCGCTTGTGCAGTTTCGCGGAACCCTTTAAGGCTTCCTTTCTTAACACTCCCATTGAGGCCTCTTCGTTGTTTGGACCCAAAGTTAAAAGCACACTGGCCAGATGTGAACAGGGCGGTAAGACCCTTTCTGCCATAGGTGTCCATTATTCTTCCCCTCAACGTGCTTTCTCCCAAAACCGAAAGAGTGGGAAGATATGGTTCAAATAATCATGAGGGTCCTTTCCATGACACAGGCCGAGTTCTTCCCTAGAGGCAGAGGGGGAAACTCACAGGGAAGACGCTCCTTTTGAGGCAGAGGGTGTCCACGTAACCAGGGTTCCAGGGACTCTTTCCCTGGCCAATCCTACCAGCGCTCCTGAAGAGCGGCCCAACTCCTTTCCTCTGGTGGTTTTTGGGGGCCATTTCTCTTTGTACCCTTCTGCCTTGCTAACCATCGCCACCAATTCTTGGGTGCAAAAGATTATAACCAGAGGTTATCATATCCCCTTCGATATTTATCCTGTCCCTTCAAAAAACCTTCCCAACCTTCCACCCAGTAAAAGGGAAGAAGCAGCACTAGAGATAGAAAAGCTGCTAAGAAATAGAGTCATCCAAGTAGTCCCTCCAGACCAGATAGGATCCGGATTCTACTCAGGACGTTTTTTGGTGCCAAAGAAAACCGGGGACTGGAGACCAATTTTGGATCTCAGTGTATTGAGCAAGTTTGTGAGAGTATAAAAATTCCGGATGGTCACAATACAGTCTATCCTCCCGCTTTTGGAAAAAGATGATTGGATATGCTCCATAAATCTTCAAGCTGCGTACTACCTCATAAAAGTGGACAAGCCATCAAGAAGATTTCTGCGCTTCCATGCAGGAGCTGGTCACTACCAGTTCAGAGTACTGCCCTTTGGACTCTCTACAGCCCCCAGAGTGTTCAGAAAGTGCATGGCAGTTATCACAGCTCACTTGCGACTTCAAGGATTCCAGGTGTTTCCATACCTAGACGACTGGCTCATTTCCGCCCCCACCAGACATCTACTGGAAGAAGCCCTGGCATACTCTCTCCTCGCTGCACAAAGGCTAGGCATAACCATAAACATTTACAAGTAATATTTTTTCTTTTTTTTTTTTTTTTTAATGACTATTTTTTTTGCCCAAAGCATATATATCATGTCCTTAATACTGTCTTTCTTTCTTCTTTGAAGTTTATAATTGTACACATATATATATATATCATCACATTTATTGTGTGTGTCAAAAAAAATTGTCATTCAAAAATGGTCCAAATGACCATTCATTCAGTCTTGTACTGTTGTTCCTCCTTTAAAAGTATTTGGACTGGAATAAAATCAGTACCTTCAATATTCACAGCTTGCTTCCTGGTAATGGCTGCATGGTGCTGGCGTTTAGGGTCTTGCCCCACCAACTCAGCTTCATCTCTCATCATGGAAAAGACTAAAATCAAATGTGAAAATGTTATGCCTAGCCTTTTTGTGCAGAGGAGAGAGAGCTGCTTCTTCTTCCAGTAGATGTCTGGTGGGGGGGAAATGAGCCAGTCGGATGGCTTGTCCACTTTTATGAGGGTAGTACGAGCTTGAAGATTTATGGAGCATATCCAATCATCTTTTGGCAAAAATCCAATCTCATCCCATCTCAGTCGACAGAATTCATAGGAGTTATCTGGGATACAAAGAACTGCAGAGCTGCCATTCCAGAACACAGAATTTTAAGGATAAAGCAACAACTGATTCCAATCCTTTCAAGGGAGGAATCCACAGCTCACTCTGTCCTACAGCTGTTGGGTTCCATGGCAGCCTCCATCACCATTGTCCCCCTGGCCAGGTTTCATATGAGGCTTCTACAATGGCTACTGCTCACCCAGTGCTATCCTTTTCAGCATCTTCTTTCAGCCAAGATTCGAGTAACCCACAGGTGCAAACAGGATTTAAATTGGTGGATGACACACAATCTGTCACAATGGTCTCGCCCCTTCTCTCCCCAGCAACCCAAGGCCACAGTGACCACAGTCGCCTCCCTGATGGAGTGGGGGGGCTATGTCAGGGACAGACAGTCCAAGGCACTTGGTCCCAACTGGAGGCCCATCTGCATATAAATGTTCTAGAGCTGTGGGCGGTGCTTCTGGCGTTGCAAGCATTCCATCCCCTGCTGCCATCTAGGACTATTGCAATTCAGTCAGACAACATGGCAGTGGTCTGGTACATCAACAAACAAGGTGGAACCAAATCTTACCCCCTTTGTCGAGAGGCCATGAGGATATGGCAAAGGGCAATGGCTACCAACCGTTTTCTTCTAGCAACACACATTTCCGGGAGTTCCAGCGTGATAGCAGACAGACCCGGCAGGTGCATTCTACAACCTCACGAGTGGTCCCTGAATCTCTTGATAGCGACGGAGATCTTCCACCGCTGGGGCCATCCTTGCTGCGACCTCTTTGCATCCCCGACCAACTACAAACGCAACAACTACTTTGCCCGGATTCCCCCTCCGGGACAGTCACCCAGGGACGCTCTAGTCCACGATTGGCCCCTCGGATCTTCTTTATGCATTCCCACCTTTTCCCCTCATTCCCCAGTTTCTGAAGAAAGCCCGTCGGTTGAAGAGCAAGGTGATTTTCATAGCACAATATTGACCTCGTCAGATTTGGTTACTGTTCCTTTGGCCTCATCTTCTAGATCGACCATGGATTCTCCATCCAACCCTGGAGTTGATCTCACATCCACAGAACCTGATTCATCCCAACTTGAACAGCATGAAGCTCACAGCTTGGCTACTCCAATTCCCTTGATTGCCAGGCAGAATGATCTTTCTTTACCAGTTCGTGACATTCTCATTGCATTTCATAAGTCTTCCACTAGAATTACTTATCTAAGCAAGTGGAAAAGATTTATCTGTTGGCTGAAAGATAAACAAGTAGATCCCTTCTCAGCACCAGTGTCGATAATACTAGACTATGACCTTTTCCAATCGGGTCTTTCGGCCTCTGCCATTAGTTCATTTGGCTGCAATTTCTAATTTCCATAAGGGTGTCCAAGATTCCTCTCTAATGTCTCACAAATTGTGCAATACCTTCATAAAAGGTGTGAATCATCTGAAGCCACCCTTTAGAGAACCTATTCAACGTGGGATCTATCATTAGTTCTACAAGCTCTGACAATGCCACCCTTCAAACCAGCTTCTTCTTGCGACCTCAGATATTTATCATGGTTGCCATTACTTCTGCCAGACGTATCTCTGAGCTTCAAGCTTTATGTATCAAGAGTCCATACTTGATTTTTCATAGAGATAAAGTGTCTTTGAGAACTAATCCTTCATTTCTTCCAAAAGTGATCTCTGAAATGTCTATTAATCAAACCATTGAATTGCCAGTTTTCTTTCCCAATCATTCAAACAGAGGAGAGTATTGCCTACATGCCCTAGATATCCACAGGCAAATCCATTTTTACTTAAACAGGACTAGGTCCTTTCGTAAATCTGACCAGTTATTTTTTACTTATTCCAGACCTAGATTAGGATCTGCTGTTGCTAAGGTCACATTAGCTAGATGGTTAAAGGACTGTGTGACCTTCATTGATACACAACGTAATATCCCGTTGCCTACTACCATGAAGGCTCATTCGACAAGGTCGGTGGCAACTTCTGCTGCCTTCCATGCCAGAGCTTCTTTACATGACATCTGTGCAGCTGCAACTTGGACTGCGCCTCATACCTTCATCAATCATTACAAACTGAATTTGGCCTCCAGGGGAAGAGCATATTTTGGTTCTATGGTGCTCAGGAATGTCTTTCCATGAGAGCCTCCCAGGAATAGACGTAGCTGGGGACTCTGTCCCATGCATAAGGAATGAACAAGGATTAACAATATCAGATAAAGAAGCTATGTCTTACCATAACATTCCATCTGTATTGTTGATCCTCGTTCAGTCATTACGACCCTCTCTCCTTCCCCCTCCTGTGGCTTCTAGTGGATCTCACCATCCGGTTCTCTTAGGTCATTTGACCAGAGGTAGCCTCTACCTTCTTTTGACTTGCAAACTCAATCTGAGGTAACAGGGAGAGGGGAATTATGGGTAAGAGTTTAGCTCGAGAGTTTGTAGCTGACGCGAGCTTGGAAAATGGCCGGCTTGGTTCCAAGGTCGGAACCGATACCCATGCGTAATGACTGAACGAGGATCAACGATACAGATGGAATGCTATGGTAAGACATAACTTCTTTTTTCTTCTTGTCTTCCAAATTATGTAAGGTGACTTTAAAGTAACACTCCACTGTGTAGTTCAAGATATGTCATCCTCTAAATGCTCTTCTTTTTAATTTCTTCTCTCTCATATTCATTTTTTGTTCTTTCTTAGTGTCTTTACTACTATGCCAGGACCTTTCCTTATGTGATGATAAAGTTTTATTTTACCACCTGTTCTTAGAACTTTCATAATCAGTGACAGTCTATGCTTTTGTTGTTTCACCTTGTGACAATAGAGGTTGAATTATAGCATTTTGATGATTATTATCTGTGAAATTCTCAGTACTAGGTATATCCTCTTGTACTATGTCACTATCACTGTTCATTTCTGTTTCTTTTTTTCTACATGCTTTGTTTTATTTTTCCTTTTCTTAGAATGTTTGATGTTTCACCACCCCACTCTATTATTTATAAATATTTTATTAATTCTATTTCATTCTTTTGAGACAAGGGATGAATCTGTATTCCCAGAATCTTCCCCATGTACCTCTATATCAGTTGGAGCGGTAATATGTTCTGCACCTAGTCCTTTAGCTAATTTATGAATATCTTCAATCCAACTTTTAATAAAGTCAGCATGCTTACAGCTCTGTTGTTACTACTTGAGCAGTCTTTGGAGGAGCCGCATGTCTTTCTTTTTACTGTGGCCATCCGTTCTTCTATTTTGTCACAATTCATGCACTTTTATTAAAACTTTCTTTACTTTTCATATAATATTTACACACTGTGCATGCTGAAGAAATCATATTTTAATAAAACTTGAAGAGTAATAGTAATAAATCTTGAAGAGTGAACTTGTTTAATACATCCATTTTTGATATTAATTTAAAAATATATCAAAATTCAAAAAGCAAGGACAATAAATCAAATAAATGTATGTTCAAAAAGTTATGAAATATTGCAATTGTTATAATTACTGCAATATGTGATGGCTGAAATCTATATTACCGACTTATTTCAGTGCCAAAGAGCTGTTGCCAAAATTATAGTTATAATTTACAAAAGAATACACAGTCAAATTGATACATTACTCATGTGCACGCTTTACATTATTAATTTCACTTTGGATAATATATCTTAAAATTAAACACCATAGGAGTACATTACCTCAGGAATATTTAATGGTTTAGGTGAATTGGGGTAATATATATTGCATTATTTCCTGCATGAATAATTAAGTGAGAATATCACCAGCCTTTGATGCACTCCTGAAATATATGTCCCTATGTAATTCTCATGTTATGTTTCCAAACTCTCCTTTATAAACTACAAAAATATATGGTATAATGTAATAGAGGCTTTCAGAGAACAGTAGTAGCAGGTTATTATGCTTTCAAACCATATTACTTGTTTGATTAATTTATTATACCTAAAAACTATATTTTTGCTATGAGTCTAAAGATTACCTTCAGGTGATAACTCATGTTGACCTCTCTCTCTCTATTCCCACTTTCCACAATCATGCAAAAAATGCAAAACAGGGCTTCCAACAATATTTTCATAACAAAATACACACTACTTCCATTATTTCCTTTTGTTTACATCTTACATCATCACCCTCTTCATCATGTATCATATCCATTCCCCCTCCTTTTCGTTTTTTTTGTCTCACTTGTTTTCCTAAGTAAGTTGATACTGCTTCTTTCTTACATTTTAAGAAAAATCATTGCCTAAATAATAGATTTTTAATTTTTCTCTGTTTCTGTCTTACAATTTTCTTTTAGTCTTATTTTGTTTCCTTTTTTCCCACAAATTCTACTTGAAGCATTTCCATTATTTATTTATAGTCCTTTTTTTTGTTATGTTTTAAACTATTGAAAACACTTTTATACACTTTTCTTTAAATACTACCAACCATACAGAGCAGTTTTCATGAAATTCCCACATTGTCATATATTCTTCCCATAATTTCTTACTCTTTTGCTTAATTTATTCTGTCTTAATAACTTCACCACTTAACCTTTTTATTCCTTTTCCATCTTTTATTATCTGCCTATCCTCACTCATTCTAGCCCTGTGATCAGAAAACGTACAAGTTCCACACCTCCTTCTGTTTCTTCCATTCCATTAAATAATGTATCTATGTTATGAATATCCCTCTGTGATTTTTTTTCCTGCCTGAAGTTCTCCACATTTTATAACATTCTTCAGTACTTCCTCATCTTGTGCTACTTTCCCCTTCTCCTTCCTTAAATTACAGTTAAAGTACCCCATCATAATTACAATACATAAATACTATACTAGGTGTGTGTGTGTGTGTGTGTGTGTGTGTGTGTGTGTGTGTGTGTGTGTGTGTGTGTGTGTGTGTGTGTGCGTGTGTGTATATATATATATATATATATATATGTGTGTGTGTGTATATATATATATATATATATATATATATATATATATATGTGTGTGTGTGTGTGTGTAATTACAATTTAATATGTAATTTGGGGCCTATTGGTCAGGTTAAAACATGACCCATCATCCTCTCTATAGAGACTATTTAACATCAGCCTCCAAACGGGCTTTGTGCCAGAACAGTTGAGGACTGCAACAGTCATTCCCCTGCACAAAGCTGAGGCATCATTTGATCCAGGTAACTACAGACCAATAAGTCTGACCACCCTCATCTGTAAGGCTATGAAAAGGATCATTGAGGGATTAATAAATAAGGACAAATGCAATCTACAAACTCTCGACCTGAGCTATTTCGATTTTATCAAGGCTAGATCCTGCCTTCTAAATCTGGTAGAAGTCTTCAAGAAGGCAATGGATGAGAGAAAATGCATACAGACTGCATATTGTGACATCACAACGACAGTGATGAAGAGCGTGTGTACTTCCCATAACTTATTGTTAGCATTTGGCACAGAAGTTAATGTTGCGATCTTCCTGTGGTACAGGGTTTGATTTGCCCAGCCCTCCTGTGTGTCCTTGAACAAGTCACTTAACTAGATGTTGCTCCCAGGTCACTCCTGAAAAGGGATTTTGTGTCCAGTGGGCCGACCTGGTTAATGAATAGGATTATTATTATTGTTGTTGTTGTTATTATAATACACACACTTCAGAGAGAAAGACGTGATTTGGGATGGAAGGAATGATAATCCAAGCTGCAGACCCAATGAATACGGTCATTTTATAGGTTTATAGATTACTACTAAGTTAGCAACCTTTATGAGCCATTTTAAGCCTAGTTACCTTGTGTGAGAATCAAGCCGTGTACCTTGTGTCTGTAAGGTAAACACCTTAACTATTATGCCAACCTCACACCTATCAATGGGAGGTATATCAGTAGATACATTAAGAATATACCTGCTAGATTTTTTTGAGTGATTATAGTAGCATGTAAAAATGTACTATTTCCACAAAGAATTTTTTGTTTGTGTTGTCAGAAGCCAGTTATAGGAGGTATCTTCATATAGACACCCATCTACATCCATGTTTTACTAACTGAACTTAAATATTTAAGAGCATGTGATTGTTTTTTGTGTGTGTATAAATATATAGCTGAGGAGGGTGATAAAAAGAAACTGTAATTTAAAAATATGGTAGAAATGAATGAAAGATATGAAACAGAAGTACTAGGAATACGCTACAGGGATTATCAAAGGTTAAGGGCAATCTTAAAGAGCAAGAGGAGGAGCAGTTGTTGAGTGCTAAACAGAAGATAAGGGAGCATTGGGATATATAGTATGCATGAGTTTAGAAAGGTTACTGTTAAGCAAGCATTTTTTGATAAACCCAAAGGACAAAAAGTACAAGCACAGTGACTTAAGCAACAGAAAATAATAAAATAACCAGAAACTCTACATCAGTGTTAAAGATATTTTGGAAATTCTTCAATGATCTGTATAGAGCAGAGGAGTGGGGGAACCAAGAAAAGAGAAAAATGGAAATACTTGTGGAATTCTTAACTATGCCAAGATTAGAGGAGAATGACGTTCAACAATTAGTACACTGGTATGGACGGGATGAGATAAAATGGTGATGTGGAATCAGTCAGCAATGAATTCTCCATAAATACATAGTATCTCTGTGGAAGTTATGAGGAAAAAAAGTGAAAATCATCTAGAGTTTTTTTTAACAGTATTTTAAAAGTAGGTACAATACCATCATCTTGGAAGAAAGCTTTGGTAACTGTACTACTCAAAGAAGGCAAAGACACCTTAAATCCAACTTTATATAGACCATTTTCAGTTCTGAACCATGATTATAAAACATTTATGTCTGCACTGGTTAAGGGAATGTCTAAATTGTTACCTAAATGTGATAGATATGGATCAGTGTGGATGTATGGAAGAGAGGCCAACATTTGAAAAATTAGCAGAATAATGATGATTCGAAGGGAAGCTGAGTGGAAGAAGCACGTGTTCGTGGGTTTAGATGCAAAGAAGACATTCGATAGAGCTGGCAGGGATTTTATGAGTGGGCAGTGGCAGCATTAGCATTTCTTGATAGAACAGTGGGGTTCATCAGTAAGATATAGGAAGGGTTAGAGGCAAGCGTCAAGGTGGGCTGGGTTTCTTTCTGACAAACCGTGTTTGAAGAGAGTAACCAGGCAGGGTGTTCCCTTTCTCCTTTATCTGCCTTATACTTAGAACCATTGGCAAAGAAAGTAAAGAGATTCACAAATTACAAAGTGCAACTGGTATGATATTCAACAGAAATTATCCTCATTTCTATACAATATTGTTTTGTATTTGATAAATCTAGAAAAAGGATAATTCAGGGTTCTGGAACATTTTGAGACAGTTTCAGTTTTTTTAGGATATAAAGTAATAAGGATCAAACATAGGCTATGACAATGAGCTATGTTCCCATGCGTGAGATGGTTCAGCAATACACATATTTTTGGGACATTCTAAAATGAAGTATTTATCCTAGATTTTTGTATTTAAAAATTCTATCGTAGCTAAGGATATGTGGAAAGAGACTAAAAAAAGATAATATAAAAATTGTGAGGTTGGTAGCTCTTGATTATAGATGTGGATAGTAAGATACAAGCAGTGAAAATGTTTTAAGTCCTTTTAATATTGTGTACAAATCAAGCATATTTTTAACAACAATAGGAGAAGTTATAGGTCATAATGAATAACGAATTGTAGGAATTTAATAGTGGCAAAAGAAGGCAAGAATTAAATGGGATATATTGTTTCTCTCCGCAAACCGTGTTGGTTTAGAATTAGCAGATCTGATGATGCTGAGAGCTGAGAACCTTAGAGCTACACAGTTAAGGCTCATATACATACCACAAGCAGATGACTAAAATCAAAGTAGAAAGAAATGATTTAGAAATGGGAGAGGCCAAGAAATAAGGAGAGAGTAGGATTTTGGATGCAAGAACTCCAGGAGAATAGTAACAGCCATACAGAATATTATATTTACAAAGTAGCAGAAAATAGTTTGAAGTTAAGCCAGACAAGAATGGAGAAAGGAGATGTTACCAGTAGGGATGACTGCAAGTAGGGGCACAGAAAATAGGCAACAGGGATCTATAATGTATTGGAGAAAATTAGTGAATGAACTATGTCAGTGGGAGCAAATAACCAGGGGGAGGGGGGGGTCGTAGAGTGCAATGAGACTACCTTCGCTGACAAGAATTGATAATAGATTGTACGCAAGGAGGAAGGTCTGGGGGTGATCTGAATGAAAGACCAGCTCTAGTTGCATTTATATTTGAGTTTCTAACAGATCCAGTGGTTAAAAAAAGATAATTACTAGAACATATAAAATAATGTATGGTAATTGTATAAAACTTTCAGAAGAAGTTCGAAAGACTGGAAAATAAAAATGGAAACGTAATATGCAAAGAAACTATGGGAGGATATTTTCATGGCTCAAAGCACGTTACAAAATCCAGCAGGTATAAAATTTTGCAGGGGAGTCTTTACATATGGATTTTTATGCCCCAAGTAGATTTCAGATAATTTTTACACAGGTACATAGAGATTAGAAATAGAAAAATGCAACGAGATGATATATTTTAGAAATTCCCTACAGGGTATTTTATCATATCAGAGATGCTGGGGAGGGGGGGAGGTGAATTATTATTGTAACTAAGGAAATGATTCTTTTGAGCTGGGATATAGAAACCAAGTTGCTTCGACAGATTAAGGTCCTACTGCTGTTGGTTGCTAAAACTCAATTATTTTAACAAAACAAAATCAAAAGCAAAACTGACTGTAACAGGATTATTGATTGTTGTAAAACAGATAAAAGAAATAGAGGTGGGATTTTTAGAAGAGAAGGTGCAAAATACATGGAAATAAATGGAATCCCCATTATCAGTACATCCAGAATAAAGTTCAGTAGGACGAGTAGTATATCAGGGAAGATAGGACTTGAGCAATCTATGTAATGTTAAACTAAATAATAATTAAGACAGAAATCATATTTGTATAATTCTTGAAAAAAATACTTGTAATGTTTTTTTTCTGTTTTATAATTGAATACGTACTCATGTCACCATGTAACGTGTGATGTTGATAAAGAAGTTTAAAAAATCTTTGTTAATATGCTGTTGCTGAACCTTTTCGGTGTTATAGATCTTTTTAATTATAAACTGCTAAAACTACATTGTTTTATTGTGAATTAGTGGTTTGTTATATCTGTAATTAATTATACAATGACTGACCATTAACATTTAAAAACGAGCACACTGATTGGTCAGCCTAACCAAAGTGCCCGTTGTAAATTGAGCACAAGATGCCCAATCCGCCTATTTGGACCTGTTCGAATCTATCAGGATTCAACCCTTTACCCTGCTCCTGGGTGACTTTAACTTCCCAAACATAGGCTGGAAGAACTACTCATGCCAGAACACAAATGCCTAGAAATTCCTTGATTTGTCAATGTAAATGCCTTAGAACAGCTAGTCGATGCCCCCACAAGAGGTGATAATATCTTGGACTTGGTATTAACCAACATGAGTAACCACTGCAGCATCCCTGTAGTATCATTCTCCCTAGTAAGATCCGACCACAAAGCGGTCACTTTCGAAGTCACCATCTCCCCCAACCCCCCTCTAGCTAGGATCAGAAATAAAAACTTCTCCAAAGCTGATTACAGCCTCTTGAGGGATGGTGTAAACAGCTTCACAACCCCCCTCCCCCTCTGTATGAACTGGCACGAATATCCAAAACTACACCAAAGCACTATACGAGCATTTATATAGATGCATGGAATCAGGAATACCCAACGGGACTAAGTCATCCTCCGCAAGGCAAAGTACACCTGTCTGATGGACACCTGCAATAAATAAACTCTACAAAAGGAAAAAAAATGCTGTCCAAGACCAAGAAGGAGCAGCTGCCCAATTGGAAGCAATGTCTCCTTAGCCTGAACAAGCAAATAAGACTACTAGTGAAATCCTCCAAATCAAACTTCGAGTCCAAATTGGCCACATCTACTAGAGACAATCATAAGGCCTTCTTCACATATGTCCGCAACCTCAAAGGAAGCATCCAGATCTGTTCAGAACTGGTGGTCAAGAACACCACATATACAAATGCCATAGATATAGCAAACTTCCTGGCTGACAGATTCAGTGAAAACTTTACTTCCCTGCCCCCACCCCCCACCCCCCCATCAATAAATCAGGACATCCCCAGTACCTGCCCTCTTCCCCTTATATCTAGGGAACAGGTCATCACTGCTCTCTCAAAGAAAAAAATACAGCCTCCATGGGACCCAGTAACATCCTAGGCTGCATGCTACGTGAACTCAGGCAGGAACTTGCAGCACCCTTAGGCACCATTTTCAACCAAAGCCTGAGTACTGACTTTGTCCCAGCTGAGTGGAGGACAGCCACTTTCATCCCTTTACACAAAGGTGGAGCATCCACCCATCCAGGAAATTATAGACCCATAAGCCTAACTAGCCTGATCTGCAGGGCCATGGACCTCATTATCAAGGACATTGACAACCTCCAAACACTTGACACACAGTTTGGCTTCATCAAGGGGAGGTCATGTCTGCTAAAAAATGATTGGTGCCGGAAACATGGGCTCAAGCTGAATACCAGAAAATGCATCATTATCCCCTTTGGGAAGAGTGACATTCGCACAAATTATCACCTTAATAACAACATCCTAAGCACTCAGTCAGTTGTGAGGGATTTGGGAACCCAGGTTGATAGCAGCCTGACATTTGACCACCATGTTGCTTCTGTGGTATGGAAAACCTTCTACATGGCCCACCTCATAAATAAGGGTATCTCATCCAGGGATAAGGAGGTCACAACATCCCTGTATTCTTCCCTTATAAGGCCCATTATTGAGTACAGCTCAGCTTGTGGCATGTACATCGCAAAGCACATGCAGCAGCGGAGAGACCACAGAGGTTCCTCACCAGGAGAAGCCAGGGTCTCAAACGTCTACCATACACAGACAGGCTAAAAGCCCTGTCCCTGTACTCAGTTTCATACAGACTCCTCAGAGGTCACCTCTATACAAGGCGATCATGGACCCCACCTTTGTGAGACTGCTGCATATCCACAACTCAAGCTCCACTTGAGTAACCCGCATGCACAGCCTCAACCTGGTCTGTGACGTCATCAAGACTTGTTGGTGGGATAGATTTGTGTCCCAGAGACTCCCTCAACTATGGAATAGATGAGGGATTCTATGGAATAGACTCCATCTCCACATCAAGCAGAGTACCTCTTTACACCTTTTTAAGCACCACCTTTATAACTGGATGGGTAACAAAAAATATACCCCTGGAATTCCACCTATGTCCCTGCTGGACAGGGGCATTGGGTGCTGATTTGTCTAAACATGGGCTAAACTCTTGGCTAGGCTTATAAGGGCCTCAGGGCCAATAGCCTAGTAACATCCTATGATCCTGTATACCAATGGAAAATGTCCAGTCACCTGGACTTTCTTCTATTAGTACGTGCTAAAGAAACTGTACTTTTTTATTAAAAAAAAAAATAAACTTTCAAAAACTGGAGACTTCAAAAGAATGAGAGAGAGAAAAATACAAGGATAATCAAGTATGTTATGCAAAACTAGAGAAATTTACCTGATTAGCCTTGTATTTTCTCTGTCCCGTCTCTCCCGTAAGTTGAAAGTCTGCTGATTTCATTTTTATTTAATTAAAAACAAAAAAAACAAAAAACAAAAACTCCATTAGTTCCTTTACACAGCACTGATATACTACATAAGTGTGGAAATGCAAGTCCCATACACATGTGCAGTATATCAAGAAAGCCCCAGGATACTGGGGAAAAACGTGGAAGAGCAGCATGTTGCTGTTATGCAAGGACATTATTTAAGAAAGTAAGTAAATTTTTTCTTAAACAATGTCATTGTATAATAGCAATAAACCATGCCTGGGTGTGGGTAATGCTGATTTACCCACAGTTGGCTTTGTTTGGTCACAAGGATTTTGCCCGCTTGACAAAACCATACCAACTAGCAGCAATTCAACTAAAAAATTTCTCCAAAGCAGATTATAACCTCTTATGGGATGGTATAAATAGCTTCACTGCACCTCCCCACTCAGACAGATCTAGCAACTATACTGAGTGCTTTATATGAGCACCTGTATAATTGCATTGACTCGGCTGTACCTGATAGGACCAAAACATGCAACTCAAGGAAGAGCAAACCTGCCTGGTGGACAACTGCCATTAACAGGCTTTACAATAAGAGGAATAATCGGTGTCTAAGAGTAAGAGGGAGAGAGCCCTGAACTGGAAACATTCCCTCCTCAGTTTAAACAAGCAAATAAGACTTCTTGTGAAGTCCTCCAAAGCTAACTACGAATCCAAATTAGCTTCCTCAACTAAGGACAACCATTATTCTTTAGTTACTTCCGTAGCCTAAAAGGAAAGGCCCAGATTTGTGCCAAATTGGTAGTTAATGATACCACATATACTGAGCCAGTGCACATTGCTAACCTGTTAGCAGACAGGTTCTTTGAAAACTTCACTCCTCTTTCCCCACCACACGTACCCCATGATTATCCCTACCACCTGTCCTCTACCTTGCATCTCTAAAGAGCATGTCATGAACGCCCTCTCTAAAGTCAAAAACACAGCATCTATGGGACCTAATAGCATCCCAGGCTGCATTCTACATGGGCTGAAACAAGAATTAGCAACACCATTGGGTACTCTTTTCAATCATAGTCTAAGCACCAGCTTTGAAAAAGTCCACCATTATCCCTCCTGCACAAAGGTGGTACCTACCACTGACCACGGGAACTATAGACCTTTTAGCTTGACTAGCCTTATCTGCAAGGCCATGGAGCATATCATCGTGGACCTTATCCACAATGATATAGGTAATCTCCTAACACTTGACCCTACTCAATTTGGATTTGTCAGAGGGAGATTGTGCCCGTCAAACCTGGTGGACTTCTTCAAGACAGTCACCAAGGCCCTTGATGAGGGGAAACCTGTGAATACAGTTTACCTAGACTTAGCCAAAGGCTTTTGACAATATCCCCCAATCAGGCGTCATTGACAAACTCACCCAGCTAGGTATCAACCCTTATATCATTAGATGGGTTGTAACTGGCTCATTGATAGAACCCATATAGTCAAAATAGGGGAATCCACCTCCAACAGCCAACCTATAACCAGTGGTGTTCCACAGGGATCAGTCCTGGGACCTCTACTGTTTGGAATCTATTTCTCTGAAGTACAAGCTAAAAGTAACAGTCTGTGGCTGACAAAGTTTGCTGATGACTGCAAACTGGGAGCAGTCATAGTGTCTCCAAATGATGTCAACATCCTGCAAGAGGGTCTTGCACAAACAAATGATAGGTGCCAAAGTCATGGCCTTAAACTCAATGCAGAAAAATGTATTATCATCCTTTTCGGTAAGATGATAAAGATATAGCCCCAGAGATGGGGATGTGGCGTGGGATTGTCATGGGACAGATTGCTGGTATACACTAGGGCACTGGGGGGTGGGGGCAGAGCTTACTGATGTTGCTTGCAGTGATGTTTGCGATGTCACTTGCTCCACCCAGTTACAGTATACCAAAAAATTCCCTTTGGCATGCAGAGCCAGCATTTGGGATGCTGCAGGCTGCCCTACTCCACTTCCCAAACAGCCTACCTTTGGTGCTGTCCCAACCCTGGGGGATAATACCAGGGACATTTAGGGATAAATGGTGCAGCCAGGTAGCTGATGATCAGCTGGGGACACACAAGTAGAAGTAAGGGGGGGATTCCTGGCATTCTATTAAGTGTTTAAGCAAAAGAGGAGGTTTAAGAGTGTTCTTCAGTAGGGTAACTTTTATGTAGAGATGTTTTTAGCTTCAGCTTTATTAAAGCACTTGTTAACCAAAAGTACCCAGAATGTAGTAAACACAAATGAAACGAAAGTTGAGCTTTAGTGGACCAGTTGCTACAATCAAGGAAATTTCGAGGAAACAACCTTTAAAAAAGTCCATTTAGACAACTCTGTTAAAACGTTATTAAAATAGGATGAGTTTTTAAGAAATGACTTCCTTCCTCATAATCTGTTGCAAAATAAAGAGACAAGCTTATTTAAGTACATGCCTCTCAAAAGGTTCAACCATTCACGGTGAAGATATAATTAAAGACTAAGATGAACATGTAAAGAAATAAAATGTGAGGAAAAAACCACAAATAATAGTAATGTAAACAAAATATCTTGCCGTGTCTCAGTTTTAGGACCCATTTAATATTTAATCCCTGATTTTGGCCCGAACTTTTTGAAAATCATAATGTTGCTGCCACTGCAGTTCATTAAAGCAAAAGTTTCTTAACATTATGAGCTATGGAACTCCTAAGAGGGATGCTTTTAAATGTGGGCAGTATGTGGCACATTAATGTCACTAACCTTTTTATGCATTCTTACTAAGAAACAGGCAATATGCAAACTGTAAATCTAGTAATTTAATGTATTCCTTTTTCTGTGTATGCAAACAATTTCATATTGGTGAAACAGAATATTATGTAGATGAACATGCACATCCTCATATGATTATGGCCTTTTTCTTTTCTTTGTTAAACTGGAATAAGATAGTAAAATACTATGGAAAAACAGAAGAGCTAAATAATAAGACATAAATAAAAAAACTGGAAGCTAATTTTAAAGACTAGTTAAAATAAAATTTGTGGCTATTCTAAAGGGCATTCATTAAAATCAAGGTCAAAAAAGTGAACTCTTAGCACATGCTAAAGCTGAGCACTTCTGAAGTCACCAAGGTATTGGATTCCAGAAGTGTGGTGTTTGATAAGTAAACGAACAAGTATTAGATGCTTCTCTGCACACCCGGGGAACTGCCAGCAGCCTCTTTGAGGCAGAATACAACATTGAAGTTGGCAATATGGGACTCTTACCTCTGTCAAGTAAAGAGTCTGTGACTTGAAGTCCAGACATGGTATACAAAGTGAACTTGCTCTTTGTTCTTCAGCTGGATTTCAGTTTTGCCCACCTATACTGCTTGAAATTAGCCTAGTTGAGTCCCCTGTTCTTCTGCTACTGTTGCACATCAGCAGAGTTTCTGGAAGAACAGGGAAAACTGAGTGAGCCTGATTTGCTGTCTATAGTGATGGTTAAAATTGCTTGCTTTAAATTGCAAGAACCTCCTCTCACCTTGAATATAATTTCATTGTTGTCCTTTCTGGAACTTAAGACCTTCTTGTCTCCACAACAGTTCCAGGTCTCTCTCATTCTTTTGTTAGTAGATTTTCTGATTATTGTCATAGAGGCAAACAGGGATCAGATGTGTGAGGCAAACACCTGATTTGATGTATTTTGCTTTTATTAGGGAGTGAAGGTTGGTTACCTGATGATAGGATGTATGGGAATCAGATGTTGGTGCTTCATCCAATATTGCTTCCTTAAGTATTTGATTGAGTTTGTTGCTCAGGCAACACAGATTTTAGGAGTACCTAAGCCTTCCACCTCTGGGATTTCTATAACTTAGAAGAGAAAAGAAGCTCCTTCTCCCCCTCCCAATCCTTAATTTCAGATAAGGATGCATCTTTGGTCCTTTCTGTTACATTAATTGCTGCGTAGACCTCAATACAGAAGCAATAGATGAAGAATCAAGCTTCTCGTTCCCTGAAAAGGGAGGTTTATTTTGTGAAAGCTGTTTGTTTAATGACCAACTGTTTTAAGTGGCCCACCTTGCAATTCTTATACCTTAAAACAAGATGTTCAAAACTACTGAATCATCACAAGCCTAAATCACTAACATAACACCCTGTTGTTTCTTTTGAATATATTAATGCAGACTTAACCTTGGAGTAGAATGTCCAACCGCAGACCTAAATAATTGATAGATTGTTATACAGTACAGGACTAATGCAAGATTCTGCAGATCTAACTGTCACTGACATTTATATACCTAAGGCATCAAAAAAGACAGCAGCTGTCAGTACTATGCCAGATAGTAAAGCAAACATATTAACAGATGCGTGAAATGTAAACCTATGCAACCTTAGGATAAAGCCCATTAGTTAAGTAGACCTGTGTTTTACAGTATCAAAGGGAGATAATAAAATAGATTGGACACTTGACACAGGGAATTTAAGATGATTCCCTTTAAATAAAATATGTGAAAAATAACTTGAACTGCTGATAAACAGACAACCACTGGATGTTGGGTTAATGGCAGGTATTACTGGAACTGCTTTACAAGAGCCATGCTTGGCTGAGGACCACTCCTTCCTGGAGAAAGTTAATGTTTGAATCCTGGACATCTCTTTATAAAGGCTTACTTTCTAGAACTCCGCTAAAGATTCTTTTAAGACCTTACAGGAAAAGGGGAACCAAGAAAAAAAATGTCACTACCTCATCTTAACTTATTCCAAAAAACTTCCTTCAAAATCCTGACTTTTTGTATAAATAGGCAAGGACCCGAAGCTGTAAACAAGAGACACTTTGAACAGAAACAGAAGGGGGGAAGGTAGAAGGGAATCTCTACAGTAGCAGCAACCATTCCCGCAAGGAAAGGTGCTTCTCTTACAATAATCCATACAAGCCCCTTCTATAATCCTATGACTCACACCCCCCACCCCAGATTCAGACCATATAACCTCAGGCAGATGGATAAGGGAGGTAGTATCTGCATGGTACACAATTACGTTCTTTTTTCCTCATCCGGTTTCACATCTCCTTCCAGACATTGAAGGCCATATTTTGTTGGTTGTTTCTCTTATCCAAATTTGGATTAAAGCATTCCTGTAGGATGGGTAGGTGTGTTTTTTTTTTCTTTTAGTAAGAAAAAATTCCACGTCATCAGTAAAGTTTTTAGAGGAATCCGTCTCAGTGGATGAAAGACACCTGGAACTTGATGAATGATGCTATATGTTGCTGTTGGGATAAGTAGCACTGCAGTGAAGTAGCAAGCAGTTTGTTGGAAAGAGAATGGCAAGAACTAAGATAAGGTTTGTAAGTGAGTGAGAAGAAAGGAGCGTGGCTGAATCAGTAATAGGAATCCAGTTACCAGCCTTCAATAAGGTGCAATGGTCTTGTCTAGAACCAGACTAAGGAATGAATCTATAGATGTTATTTAAGGTAATCTGAAGACTCATATTTTTATGTGGCATGTGCTCCTGTGCTATTATTGTAAAGGTATAATGTTAAGTTGTTAATCTCGCCTTCATTCTTGCAGGATGGGTTCGGAGCCGATCCTCGGCTCCGACTCGGCCTGATACTAAAGCTCGAGAGCTATTTTTACCGGCTCGAGGCTATGCTATGTCCCATAATGCTAGGCGTCATATACCCAGATCTCGTTTGCCGCTTCAGCTACGAGGTTGCGTTTTCACCGGCTCAAGTCGTATTTAGAATTTTTTATAATTATAGTTAGTTTTCGATTGATATTTTTTCCTAGTAGTGTTAGTAGTCACCCGATTAGTCTTCCCACCCTTTATTAGTAGTTTTTACTACTCTTTTCCACCCTTAAGGTGGTTAGGCCTTTATCTCCACTTTTTACAGTAGTTTGTGCAGTAGGTTTATACAGGTTACTTTACTAGGTGTGTGTGTGTGGAATTTTTGTTTTATTGTAGTAACTGTACGAGTGTCTGTCAAGTGTTGTGTGCCTGTGTTTGTATACTTGTTAGACTTTGTTGTCCCGTTCCTGTGGTATCATGTCTAAGGATACCAAGATATCGGGATTCAAGAAGTGTGACTCGTGCTGTCAGAAGATGTCTCTGACAGACGGTCACACTTCTTGTGTGTATTGTTTGGGCCCTCTGCACCTGCAGGACTCTTGTTCCATCTGTCATGCTTTTAGCCCAAGAGTCCTGAAGGAGCACAGAAATAAGCTCATCTTAAGGGGCTTATTGAAGCCCAAAGGTTCTCCTACCAAGCCTCTGTCAGGAAAACCTGCCAAGCTCACCAAACCGTCGGCTCCATGTCCGTAGCCGGCGCTGAGCGGACCTTTTTCTGCCTCGTCGGTTCCAGACAGAAACGATACATCAAGGCCTCAGTCGGTTCAGACCTTGGCGTTGGAGCCATCTCCAAGCCGAAAGCGCTCCCGATCTCCCTCATTGGAGTCGGTCAGGTCGGCTCCAAAGTCCCTTTTGCTGTCGGAGCAGAGCCATAGGTCTCCCTCCTCTAGATCTTCCAGGCATTCAGACCACGACCTCGAGAGAGTAGTCAGTAGGCTTTTGAAGTCGCAGGCGCTCACCCAGTTATTGCAAAGCCCGTCTCAACAGACAGTGGCTTCCCCAATGCCTGCTCCAGTTCCTCCTCCAACTATTCCTTCAAGCTCGGAGCCGGAGGCCATCGGGGTTGGTACCGTGGGGGCGTCGGAACTGATTCCACCCTCATCGGTTCCTTCGTCGACTCCAATCCCTTCATTGGCTCCGTCCTTGGAGGGATCCGGGTGCCGGGACTCCCTCGTCGGTTCCGAGGGGGTGAGTGGCATCGGACCCTTGTCTGACCTCGTTCTCCCTCTTGGAGCGTCGGCGCAGGTGATCTCGACCCCGACATCGGCCTCGGAGCCATCCCTCTTGGTGCCGGAAGGAGCTCTCATCTCTTCGGAGCTGGGTCCCTCCTCTCTGCCTGATAGGGGTGCCTTTGAGGTCATGAGGAGCGTGCTGGCTCCTATACCGGCGCCACGGTTGGCCCCAACGGCCACTCCTTCCATGGTGCCTGCTTCGGCCTCTGCCTACCCTCCTGAACCTAAGAGTGGAGAACCAATGCTCCAGGTCACCCCATTGGGTGTATCCTCCTCTTCTGAGGCCTCCCCTGATCCTGCGGGGGAGCCCCCTCGGAAGAGGACATGCAAGAGGAAGCATATGGACTCCCCGGAGTCAGTGACATCTGACACCGACCTGGATGATTCGTAAGGGTCCCCAAGGTCCCCCTCTGAGGATGTCTCATTTTCTGACATCCCAGAAATCCTTAAACAGAGGGGGAGCTGGTCTGCCCTTAGCCCTTCCGAGGACGAGTCGGTGTACCTGGACGCATTCGGTTCTCGCCCTTCCACCTCTTGGGTGTCCCCGCCTTTCGACCCACTCATGGAGGTGATGGCTTGGAAGGCGTGGATGGCTCCGGATACTATGGAACCAACTCCCCGGAGGACCACAAAATTTATTACAGCCCCTTCGGACAAGCAGTTTCTCACTAAGGGCGTCCCCGTTGATGCCATGGTGGTGGCGGCGGCCACTAAGAAGGAGTTGGCTGACCTTTCAGTTCCTGTCCATCCTCCTAATAAGGAATCAAGGACTATGGATAGGTACGGCAAGCGGATGTTTTCTTCAGCGACCTTTGCCATGCGTTCGCTGAATTATTTGTGCCATTTCACCTGTCTTCAGAGAGACCTTCTCAAAAGTCCTTGCAGGACCCATCAGCTGCGGAGTCTCAGGAAAAGATCAACCCCCAGCTAGGGACCCTGAACTCTATTGTAAACTCCTCCATTCGGCTCATCTCCTATGCCGCCGATGGAGCGAGTAGGGCTGCAGGCACGGGCGTTGCTCTAAGGAGACATGCCTGGATGCGGCTTTGCAACTTTGCCGACCCCTTCAAGGCGTCTTTCACTAACACCCCCTTTGGCGGTTCTGCCTTGTTTGGACCTCAAGTGAAGGATACATTGAACAGGTGCGAGCAGGAAGGCAAGACTCTCTCTGCCGTAGGACTCCGTTTTTCTACCCCTTCTAGACCATACCCTAAGGGTCAGAAGGGTGGGAAAATGTGGTTCCGCAAACCTCAGGGAGTACTGCCTGACGCACGTGGTGAGCTTCCCTCGAGAGGCAGAGGAGGGAACAATAATAGACGCCGCCCGAGGGACAGGGGGGGTCCGCAGAATCAGGGTAGCAGAGAATCTTTCTCTGACCAACCCTTCCAGCACCCCTGAGGGGCTGCCCGACTGTCCACCTTCGGAGGCAGTCGGGGGAAGACTATCACTGTACCCAGAAGCCTGGCATTCCCTCAAGCAAGACACATGGGTACGGTCGATCATATCCGAGGGCTACAGAATTCCCTTTACTCACACCCCACAACAGCCAAAAGGGCCCCTTTCAGATGTTCCACCCGGTCTGAGGGACCTAGCAGCACTAGAAATTTCAAAGCTGCTAAGAAAAGTCCCAGCAGACCAACAAGGATCCGGTATCTACTCCAAGTTCTTTTTGGTACCAAAATAGACAGGGGACTGGAGACCTATTTTGGATCTCAGCAGGCTGAACAAGTCTGTTTAAAGAATGAAATTCCGGATGGTCACACTACAGTCCATTCTACGCTTTCTGGATCAGGACAATTGGATGTGCTCTATAGACCTTCAGGATGCGTACTACCATATCAAGATGAACAGGTGCTCCAGAAGGTTTCTCCGCTTCCGGCTTGGAGCCAGTCACTACCAATTCAGAGCCCTGCCCTTTGGCCTCACCACAGCCCCCAGGGTGTTTACCAAATGCATGGCAGTGGTTGCGGCTCACCTGAGACGACAAGGACTCCAGGTGTTTCCATATTTAGATGACTGGCTCCTTACTGCCACCACCAGGCGTCGACTACTCCAATCCAGGGATTACGCTGTACAAATGTGCAACGCGCTAGGTATCTCTATAAATTTCGAAAAGTCTGCATTGTCACCTTGTCCGTCTATTACCTTCATAGGTGCCATTTTAAACACAGTGGAGCTCTCAGCAAAACTACCCACACAAAGAGTTTCGGACATTCGCAACCATGTTCAGATCCTATTACAGGGGACCAGAGTCCAGTCCAGATTTGTACTAAAAACACTTGGTCTCATGGCAGCAGCAATCACTCCCCCTAGCGCGTTTCCATATGCGGATCCTGCAGTGGATGCTATTTTCCCAGTGGTCCTGTCCTTTCAGCAGCTCCCCATGTCACACACCATTCTAATCACTCAGTCATGCAAAAGACACCTTTCTTGGTGGACGGTCTCCCCTCAAGTACTCCAGGGCAGACCTGTGGTCCTTCCTCCTCCTGTTGCCACTGTGACAACGGATGCCTCCCTCATCAGGTGGGGGGGGCATTTTCGGGGCAGGACAGTCCAGGGCACATGGCAACCCTTCGAATACCACTTGCACGTAAATGTCTTGGAAATGAGAGCGGTACTTTTAGCGTTGCAGGCCCTTCAGGACTATCTTCCCACCGGGACTATTGCAATTCAAACAGACAAAATGTCTGTAGTGTGGTACATCAACAAGCAGGGCGGAACCAGATCCTACCCCCTATGTCGAGAAGCACTCAGACTTTGGCAATGGGCGATCTCTTCTCAACGGTTTCTGGTAGCAACGCATATTCCCGGGAAGTCCAATGTCATAGTGGACAGACTGAGCAGAGCCATTCTCATGCCTCACGAGTGGTCTCTCAACCAGACAATAGCGGAAAGAATTTTCAGAAGGTGGGGTCAGCCTTGCTGCGACCTTTTTGCAACACCTCTAAACAGCAAATGCCCAGACTTCTTCACCCTCTTCCCTCTCCCAGGTCTGCCCCCCAGAGACGCTCTAGTTCACGATTGGCCCCGGGGTCTTCTGTATGCATTCCTCCCCCTTTCCCTTGATTACTCAATTAATCCAGAAAGCAACTGCCTTGAGAGCCAGGATGATCCTCATTGCCCCTTACTGGCCTCGACAAATTTGGTTTCCGTTCCTGCAACGCCATATACTGGAGCAGCCCTGGCATCTGGACCCAGTGCCAGATCTTCTGACCCATCAATCGGACTGGCTGCATCACTCCCTTCGATCTCTCAACCTCACAGCATGGTTACTCCACTTCCAACCCTAGCCAGGCTTCCCCTAATCTCTTAACCAGTTTGAGATATCATCCTCGCTTCTCACAAGTCTACAACTAGAAAGACTTATGCTAGCAAATAGAAGTGCTTCTCTGTCTGGGCAGGGAAAAAGCACGTGGACCCCTTTACGGCTTTTGTCCAGACAGTTCTAGAGTTTCTAGGAGAACTCTTTCGATTGGGCTCCTCCTCAGCTACCATCAGAGTTCAACTGACAGCCATTGCAAATTTCCACGTTGGCTTGTCAGAGACCAGCATCATGTCCCAAAAACTTTGCAAAGCTTTTTTAAAAAGGAACCCTTTTACTTAGGCCCCCGGTTAAGGACCCTCCCCCACCGTGGGACTTAAATTTGGTACTGTCTTCCTTAATTCTTCCTCCCTTTGAGCCGGCGGCTTCTTGTTCGTTGAAGTTGCTCTCGTGGAAAACACTCTTCTTAGTAGCCATCGCCTCAGCAAGAAGGGTCTCGGAACTTCAAGCCCTTTGCGTTCGCCCTCCTTATTTTGTTTTTCACAAAGACAGAGTGTCACTTAGGACTAATCCATCCTTTTTATCCAAAATAATCTCAGACAACAATCTGAATCAGACAATAGATCTACCAGTCTTCTTCCCAAATTACACCAATAGAGCTGAAAGAAAGTTACATTGTTTGGATGTTCACCCTCAATTGCGCTTCTACCTGGATAGAACTAAGCAAATGAGAAAATCAAACCAGCTCTTCTGTCTTATGCGGAATGGAAGCAAGGCCAAGCAGTCTCTAAGGTAACTTTGTCCAGGTGGCTGTCCTGTCTTATGTTGGTCTATCAGTTGAGGAACACCGAACTTCTGCTAAGCCTAGAGCCTATTCAACCAGAGCTTTAGCTTCTTCAGTAGCCTTTCAGGCAAGATTGCCGATGGATTCCATTTGCGCAGCGGCCACTTGGGCCTCTCCTCATACCTTCATTTCTCATTACAAGCTTGATATGGCCTCCAGAAGTCGGGCTGATTTTGGTTCCACGGTACTCAAGAGTTTGTTCCATTGAGCCACCCAGGATTTAGGTGCTAGGGACGCTGCCCCATCCAGCAAGAATAAAGGCGAGATTGACAACTTAACATTGAGAAGTTATGTTCTTACCGTAACGTTCCATGTTAGTTGTCTTCTTCTCGCCTTCTTTCTTGCGTCCCACCCTCCATCCCCCTAGCCTGGGAGATCTAGAGTACCTTGTGAGAATTATTGCCACCTCAGTTATTTCCCCTGCTAGCTCCCTTGCTCCCTCTTTTTTGCTAGCTATTCAAGAGGGCTTATATTTATGTATATTTATATATATATATATATATATATATATATATATATATATATATATATATATGGATATATCCTTCTCCCTTTTGTATCTATGATTAGGTGGATTGTTCTCTGTTGTGGTGGGACATATATGTCCATAGTTTTAGCTATCAAACGAGATCTGGGTATATGACGCGTAACATTATGGGACATAGCATAGCCTCGAGCCGGTAAAAATAGCTCTCGAGCTTTAGTATTAGGCCGAGTCAGAGCCGAGGATCGGCTCCGAACCCATCCAGCAAGAAAGAAGGCGAGAAGAAGACAACTAACATGGAACGTTATGGTAAGAACATAACTTCTCATTCTAGCCTATGAATCAATTTAGCTGTAGCATTTCCGGAATCAAGAGCTAACAGTTTAGTAAGTTTTGGAGAGTTCTAGCTGAGACACTACATTTTTAACAGCAAGATCAATATAGTAATGAAATGATAGAGAAACAAAATGTAAAACTCCTAAGAATTTTAATTCTGGGAACATGGATACAGAAGTCTCAAAGGGATCCAGTAATTTATGTGGGAGTACCATATCTATATATATGTATATATATATATGTATGTGTATATATATATATATATATGTATGTATATATATATATATATATATATATATATATATATATATATATATATATATATATATATATATATATATGTGTGTGTGTGTGTGTGTGTGTGTATATATATATATATATATATATATATATATATATATATATATATATATATATTAACTTTATAATCTCAAAATACTGAAATATCGAATTTCAGTATTTCGAGATTATAAAGTGAATCCCGGCATCTTTATGTATGTATGTATATGTATATGTGCTTGACAGGGGCACAGGAAATTAACTTTCTTGGGTGGTGTAAGCCAGGGAACCTTGTTGGCTAGGCTTACTTAGGCCCTTGGGCCGATAGCCTAGTACCTACCTATGAACCTATGTATATATATGTATATCAAGAGAGAGAATTGATGCATATTGAGAAAAAAAGGTGCCCTAGAACATTGGGGACTCCAGAAAGAGAGGGAGCTGAACCAAAGCAAGCTTTGCAAAAGAGAACTTAATACATCTGTTAGAAAAGTAGTTAGAGAAGCAAGAGAGGGGACCAGAATCAAGATCTATGGAGAAAAGTCTGAAAAGAAGAACTGGATGGCCAGCAGAAAATAGTAGTAGTATTTAATTGCCTTTGTTGACCGGGAAAAGTCTGACTGGGTAAAACCCATTTTCAGTGGAGGCTCAGGGGAAAAGCTTCACATTTAAGTTGTACATGCTCCACATTTATAACTGCAGAGTAAAGACATCCATACATGAGCTTATTTACATGATTTTTAAATATTTCTTACATGAACATAGCATTTTAACACAAAAACAAGACAAAGGTTACCATAAATTGGCTAATTATTGAATAGAAAAATAAAATACAGTGGCAGTTAAAGATCCGACTGGGGTGTTTTTGAGGCTAGTAATACAATACACATGCATAAAGACAAGTAGAAATGTAGTGTAAAACTGGTGATCAGAGAGATGAAAGAAGTGATCAGGAAGATAAATGGACAGAGGAGGATTAGTAGTTAGTGGTGGGATGTGAGAGAAGGAGGAAAGGTAAGAGTTTAGGGAATTAGTGCAGTATGAGGAGGAGCAATAAGGTACAAAATATTGGGAAGCAAAGTGGCTGTAAGAGTTGGAGAAAAGTAATCTGAGTAAAGCTAGCCAGGTGAGCAGGAAGAACAGAGCCATCTTTGGTGTAGACATTGTTTAAGCAATGTTTTGAAACTATTTAAGTTTTCTATCTGAGTTAACTGTGTGGGGATTTCATTCCAGTTTTGACACATAATGGAAGTAAAGAGTCTCCAGCAGTGCTGAATATCTTAGTGATATATAGTAAGAGTTTATTTCTAGAAATAATGAAAAATCTGAGATTGGTAAACTGTACTACTGTAAGGTGACTCCTGTCCATATTCTTGTAGATAAAATGTGTGGCTTGGAGAAAGATGGTAAGAGCGTGAAAGTCAGGTCTGAAACCTTGCCGGTCATCTGCAATAAGATTTTGTTTCTGCACAAAGGAAAGAACTTTGGTGTAGACATGCCTTGCAACGTTTTGGCAAACAGAGGAATTCTAGCTGTAGGGCTACAGTCTTCTGGATACTTTGGAGAATGTGTTGCCTTTGGGAAGTGGGATTGAAAGTAGTAAATATCCATGCACTGACAGAGATATGTTAAAGTGATGAGTAAGAGGCCAGAATATGTGTGCAGATACCTTTGTGAGGAGTATGAGATGACAAAGGTTTCAGTCAAGTTTTCTCCTAGGATGCTTGAAAGAAACATTCAGTCATAGAAGATGATGTAGATTTTTGTCTGTAATCTCTATGACTGAAAACACAAATCTATATGAGCACAAGCAAACCTCACTAATTGGCAGCAACATCAAGGAGACCTCAAAACAGTAGTGTCTGCTTAAGCACTTGAACAAAAAAATTAAAAAATGAAACAGAAGCCATGACACATTTAGATGTGCAGCCAGATAAATAAAGGCAGTCAGTAGAAATATAGCAACCAATTGCTCACTGTAATTCATTAGGTTAGTTTGGCGATAAGAAGTACTTTTCTAACAAATGCACATTAGAAAAGGTGGTATTCTTTTCTTAAAAGACACACTTGCCACGCTAGAGTAGTGTTGCAGTTTGTACGTTCTTTTATATTAAATGGTTACTAGAAAATGTGGTATTCTTATCCCAAAAGGACACTAGACTTTGCATAGGGCAGCATTAAATATCTAACTGATTAACTTGTCAGCTGTCACTTCTTGGAAAGCACTCACAAGCTTTTTTTAAAGAAAGACGTACTTTGTAACCAGGACTGGCCTTTGGTCAACTGGTGAACTAGACAATCAGAGATCCACAGTACCCCCCACAAACCACCTGGTGCCATTTTCTTACAGTTTGTCTTACTCTTCAGTTTTCCTGTATTCCTATATTCATTCAACACATTTTAATGAAACCAATTCTTTACTACAAAAATATAAGCAAATAAACACTGGAAAAGATCCGCTTCTAGAGTGGCACCCTAGGTGGCCACCAAGTTGGCCTATGTTTAAGGCCAGCTATGATGTAACAGCTAGTAAATTATTATCCACACACATTAGACTGCGATTGAGAGGTACTACTTGAGTCTGGTTAAACTGTCTAGTAGTAAATTGTCAGCTATTGATAGTTCACAAGAATGCCCTAAAATGTGATGCCTCAAGCAAGTGGTAGTTATCTATGTAGTAGGAATCAGCTAAATCCTTAGACAATCAGTGGGATAAATAGCAGATGAAAGAATCTTGAGAATGTCCAGAGCTCAAGTTTATTTTTTGGGCGGACTCGAGCAAGATTATCCCACTTTTTTGAGATACAATCAGCCAGCTGAAGACAAATGTACATGAGAGGCAAGACTCTGCTGCATTATTAAAGGTACGATCGGATGAATGGACCTTAAATAGCTGAAAGGAGAAGGGGGGGTACAGGACATTTTGACCCCTGCATTAACACATTCCATACCTAGATTTGTAACACTTGGAATACAGTGTGATACTACTGTTATGCCTTAGTTAACAAGGCTTTATAATAGTTTATAACACTCAGCAAGAATAGGGAAAACATATTACAATCATACACAATTGTGCATAAAATAACACGTTATTAGAAAGAAAATATTATTCACATTACTGGTCTGTAACCTAATAAAGTCATAGAGAATTCACATTAGCAAAGTAAAAAAACGGAACACACTCTGGAGAATAAAAACAGTTTTAATAAGAATTAAATGCATAAAATTGAATACAACTTCAGATATGCGGAGTAAATCTTCAAATACGCTAGTTAATATGTCAAATTCTTGTGTAAACTTCATAATTGATTTCATTGTTAACATGTTAAAAGCTATTGTTAATTAACTTAATTGTTTAAATATTAAATAATATGTTGAGTAAATGAACATTTACATATTAAAATGTTAAATAATATATTAAATTCTTATCTAAAATTCCTAATTAAAATATTAAGTATTAAAATGCTTTTAAATTTAATTGAGGTCAAATAGTCCAGGGTCAAACTGTCCAATAAATATTCTCATAGATAATAAATGTGAATTTTAATATGGAAGTGTATCCAATTGCATTGGGGTCAAAGTGTCCTGATTTCGTAGAGGAGCATTGGTTAGGCAAAGATCACTGTGGTAATCTCCATTTCAGAGTTCTGAGAAGAAAAATTAATGTTAGTTGGTAGAACACTAAATAAAAGTGGCCATTGGTATGCAACCAGAAACTCTGACTTTGAATCAGGCAAAGAATTTGCTTGTTTAAATCACAATGGTAAAAGAAATAGACTCGTTCTGTGGTTGGTGAAGGAACTACTCTAATGACAACAGTCTTTGCTTAAGGCATGCACCCTCAGAATAGTTCATTAAAGGTAAGGTCTGAGATTTGGAGTAGTGTACAATATTCAGCACCAGCTAGTTAGGCTCCATCAATTAAATGTCCAGCAAAACTCCTTTACAAGCAAATATTTGCTTTGAGTTAGAAAAACATTCACATACAAAAGATGCAGTAGATTTCTGGCACAAATCTTTATTACCACAAGCACAAATTTTTGTAGTACAAAACAGATGAACCCTTAGGCAAGCAGTGTGCTACCCTGAGGTAGATGCAGGTCTGAGAGCATGTACGTGTTTTCTTATTGGCTCAAGCAAGACAAGCCCACTGTGTTAGAATTGTGATCTGCTGGCATAAGACAATAAATGAGACTAAGAGGAATTGTATAAAAAATAAACAAACACTTTGATGGGGAGGAGGTTAGAATTCACACTTTCAGGACAGTGGGTTCGACTAGAGTGTTTTACAGAGATGTATCGGCCCCAAGTGTTTGCAGGTGTGCTATTTGAGTATCCTTTCACGTTTTCCAAACATTACAGATTGGATGCCTGATCTAAAAGCAGAGCAATTTTCCATTTGCCTGTCCAACAGGTATGCTTTAGGCCATTTATGCTTTTATGGGAGCTAAGGGTACACACTGCTTGTTGCTCTACAGTTCAGCAGCAGTGAATCTTGTGATGAACTTTTATAGTTAAATCAGTGCACTTACGCTAACTGTAAACTTCTGCATAACAGGATAATTGATGCAGTATAAATTTCCTTCCTAATCACCTTGGTCCTATGTATGTTGGGGAACTTAGGAGCATACTAAGCAAGGGATTAGGTTCATAGGTTCATAGGTTAGTACTAAGCTAACTGCCTTTGCGAGCCATTTTAAGCTTAGCCAATTATCCCTTGTGAGATTCAAACCCTGCACCTTGTGTTTGTAAGACAAACACCTTAATCATTAGGCCACCCTCCCAACCCACGGAGAGGTTACGATTCCTAGCCATATGCACCTATAAGCAGACCCTTTTCTAGCATGTAATAGTTCTCATCTCTTAAACTCAGCAGGGCTGTACATGATAATCCTGGTGTAAATTTCTGTCTACATGTGGATTTGGTGGTCTTTATTTATAGGCTGCAAACTGTATACCTTTTTGTGTGATTTATTTCAGCATGCTAATCCATGTTATGGGTTTTGTGTACACATTACCTTCTTAGAGAATTATTTTTACTTATTGTAATTCAGGCATTCAGAGTTCCTTTAGCCTTCCTTATGATCATGTATTAGTGTATGTATTCTGTTTCCCATCTTTTGATACCAGAACATAACAGAGTAGGTATTGTTACTCCCTTCCTTTTTTAGAACACTGCTCCCTTAACAACCTCAATGGCAGAGTGTAGATTTGCTACCCTAGAGATAACATGACAAGATCTGGCCAGGAAACTGATGTGCTCCTCTGGCAAATTCCCATTCAGATTCAGAATTTCCTGCAGCAGTTATCCTGTTTTTCAAACATCTTCTGTTAAGGTAAGCACATGTACAGCTGTACTTTCTCCTTAGCATCCCTTCTTTGTATGCCCTTATAACTAAAGTTGCAGAATGCACCTACACTGGTTCTTTACATGCCATTTGGAAACACCTGCCTTAATTAAGATTCATTAAATGCATGGCCTGAAGCCAAACATTTGATGCCCTTCTGTTCATCTTTTGCAGTATTCTTTACATGATGGAGTTGCCTGCCCAGGTGACCTGACATTGGACAGTGTAACAAAGTGTTTTACTGCTGTAAGGTGCGTGGTATGTCTCATATAGGCAGCTATCGGAAGTGGGCCATAAAAGTGACATGTGCGCACCATCCTCAGAACTTCTCTGCTGCCCGTCTGATTGCTAGTCACAGATGTCACTCTACTGCCGGAAATGAGTGTTTCTTCTAAAGATAAAAGCCCCATTAGAGAACAAATTGTGTCTTTTGCTGCTGAATCCTTTTCCCCTTGAGTTAATGTCATCCAAGAAAGGGAAGTGTAATTGTGGTAGGCAGATTCCACACATAGATAGTCACTCTGTGTCTTTTTTGTCTTGGGCCCAACCACGACCATAAGAACTATTCTGTCAGTTGTAATAATTATGTAATTTGTGAATATCAGTGTGACAAAAGGCGATCCTGCCAGCACAGCTGCCTGGACTTTTGTAAATGGTTATGTGTCGTTTGTGAATGTCAACATGCTTCATGTAAGATGCTTGTGTTGCAACTGTGTTACAAACTGTATGTTATGTGTGTACCAAACTGCTGATACAGACGTGTGTGTTGAAAAGGTATTTTGCAAAGTACTGAGCTTAAAGATGTAACCACAGTGTACTCTACTGGATTAGAACAGAAATATACCTGCACTATTGTAACTGTTTAGATGTATATATTTTAAAACCCACTCAGCACACCAGAGGTTAACTTCAGAAAAGCAGCTGAAATTAAATTACTTTATCGCCATGTAATAAAAGGATGTTATCTTTCAGTTTCAGTGCAGTAACAGATACAATGTCTAGAACTAGATGTTCACTGTATTGTCTTGGAAGTGTTTTTATTGTTTTATGACTTCCAGGATCTGCCATAAATCTAAGAAAAGCCTTGTCTATATATTTACACAGGTAGATTTATTTATTTATTTATTTACTTATTTATTGACATTTGGTGACCGGGAACGTCCAATTGGGTCATGGACCCATTTTCAGTGGAGGCCCAGGGAGAAATGCTCCAGAAGCAGTCATTTACAGATAGAACAGTAAATAGAAAAATTCAAAACAAAATAGATCATAACATTGTTTTAAAAACAATATCAGATAGTATAGAAAATCTATATTTATTGATACATCATTTACACAGTGTTTATCTTTCACAGTGTATAATACACAAATGAAATAGACACACACAACATTTAAAATGGGTTTGAAGGGAATAAGATTAGGTGCATAAAGTAGTAGCAGAAGAAGAGGCAGGTAGGCTGAAAGTGGATTATAGGTAAAGAGAGAAAGGGAAGATAGGTGTTAGTGAGCAAGGAAAAGTTAGTAGGATGCTGGAGGGTAGGTAGAAGGAAGTGAGGGGAGGGAAGAAGTGAAAAAGGTGAGAAAGATGTTAGGTTTGGCAAAGACATGTCCAGGAATTGTAAAGGTAGTTCTTTAGTGTGAGCTTGAACTTTTTGGGGGTGTTCTGTGCTGGTAATTTTATTTGGTAGGTTGTTCCAAAGTTTAGCTATGGCATAGGAATAGAGACACTTGGCTGCTCTTTTGTTAGGTTTGTGTATGTCTATAAGTTGCTTTTTTGAATGGAGGTTTCTAGTGGGAAAGTGGGTGTGGAGGATGCCTTTTAGGGCTGGACAGCTATCAGGTTTGTATATTAGTTTTTGTGCCATTGTTAGTTGTAGGTAGTGGAAATAGTGGGGAAAGTGTAGCCAATTATGTTCCCTGAGATGCTAGATAATAAATGCTACCAGCTGCATCAATGGGGGTTTTACCTGGGATAGAATCAGATGACAAGAAGGGATGTCTTCCTGCAAGCTATCCCAGTAGTAATATTTGATATTAATTTAAGAACTCTGAGAGAGACTGAGTATTCTGTATTTTGTCTTTAACCTGACAGCATCAAAACCCACTCACCACATCTGCCTTGTTTCTCCATAAGTAAGGTAACTAGGGTGCAGTACATCTCTTAGATTCAGTCAATAATATAGTGAAGTATAGTTTAGATGTTTTCTTTATTTGAGACTGTCCTGTAATGTTGTTTTAAATATTTTCTGTGATTTTGAACTCTGATGTTACTGTGATTATATACTGAGTATTTTCTTGTTCTTGTATTATTTATTATTAAATATATTTAAACCGTTCATTGTGTCTGATATTTGTGAGACATATTTAAGTTCTAAGAGTACTTGCATATTTATTTGGTGATGCTGTGTAGGCTACTTCTGATTGTCTTGCTTCTGGTCAAACTACCATTTGTATTGACAGTAACATTACACAGTAAGATTGGACACCCTTTGTTAAGGGCCTTAAAGTAGCTGATAACGAGTTGACTGGTGGCAGTGATAACTACCTTATAGAATGGGCAGAAGGGGGCATAGCTAGTAAACCTGTGCCAGCCTTTCCCAAGTGTGTGTGTGTGTGTGTGTGTGTGTGTGTGTGTGTGTGTGTGTGTGTGTGTGTGTGTGTGTGTGTGTAAAACAAATCTCCAAGAGGTGCATGCCAGCTACTTGAGCAGTGACATAACGCAGTGATTGGATAGAGAGGGTGCTGGAGGCCTTGGCTTGGCCACTCAGCTGAAATCTCAGCTCAATAGCTGTGCCAGTGGGGAGTTTTTGGAGGATCTGAAGAAAGAAGGAGAAACGAGCCCCGGACTGACTGTGGTCTCTGTGTACTCTTAAGGGAAATTGCACTTGATGCAGGGAGCTGCATCTGGAATACTGTGTGTGTAACTTGTCATCCTCCCACTGTACGTCTCCCACTGGTGGTAGTGGTGAGGATTGAGGGTCCTTGATTACTGGTCCAATGGTGGGGCGTCACACCTACTATGAAGCGGAAGGCCAAAAGGCCTAGGCCCAGAGCTTCAGCTGTGCCTCTCCCTGCAGATGTCTCTCCTGGGGCACATGGTAGCCCGGAGATGCATTCTGGTCCGGATCCAGAACCTCACTGCCTTCGACCCAGATGAAAGCACATCCAGAGAGGCCTCACAGGCATCTGGTACAGATGTCCAGGTGGAATCAGGGCTCATTCTGTTGGAACCCCCAGCTGGAAGTGGTAACTACACCAAAGCTTACACTAAAGCCCTGTACAATCACTTGTATAAGTGTATAGATGCTGCTTTCCAGAAAGAATCATAGCCAGAGCCCCAAGTAAAAAAAAGCCACCCTGGTAGACATCCAGCATCAACAAACTACAACAAATGCAAAAAGTTGGTGTCTGAGAAAACAAAGGTGAGGCCCCAACAGTGGAAATGCACCCCCCTCAGCCTCAACAGACAAATAAGACAACATGTCAAATCCTCTAAGGGTAACTCTGAGAAAAACTAGCAATCACAGCCAAGGATAATCATAAGGCCTTTTACAGCTATGTATGTATGTAGCTCAAAATGTTGGACCTAAACATGTGCCAAACTAGTCCCTAACAGTATCACACACACTGATCTGCAGAGATAGCAAACCTGCAAGTGGACATATATGGCAAAAATTTAACTCCCTTATCCCCTCCAAATTTATCACAGACCGTGCCCTCAACATCCTCCACTGTACATATCCAAAGAGCAGGTCATTAAAGTCTTGTCTAAGGCAAAAAACACAACCTGTATGGGACCAGACAGCATTCCAGGCTGTCTAAACAAACTGAAACATAAACTAGCATCACCATTAAGTACCCTATTCAATCATAGCCTCACCACTGACTTTGTTCCTGTGGAATGGAGAACAGCAACAGTTATCCCCTCCACAAGCATGGTTTAGCAACAAACCCAGGGAATTCTAGACCCATAAGTCTGACCAGCCTCATCTGTAAAGCCATGGGACGTATCATCATGGACTTCATAAATAAAGACATAGGCGACCTCCAAACCCTGGATCTGATGCAATTGAGGTTTGTCAAGGGCAGATCCTTCCTGTTAAACCTGGTGGAATTCTTTGAAATGTGACCAGGGCCATTGACTAAGGCAAATCTGTACACACAGCATATCTTGACTTGGAAAAGGCCTTTGATGCGTTCCCACACTTGAGCATTACCACTAAACTTAACAAACTGAATCTACCCCCCTTTGTTGTAAGATGAGCTGCCAGCTGGCTCACAAACCAGTCACACACTATCAGAGTGAGTGACTCCTCATCAACCAGCAGGCCTGCCACCAGCAGGGTGCCACAGGTGTCAGTGCTGCGCCCCCTACTGTTTGGTATGTACTTCTCAGAAATTCAGGCCAAAACTAAGGGGCTGTAGCTGATCAAGTTTGTGAACGACTGCCACCTGGGTGCAATTATTGAATCCCCACATTATGTCAGTATAATTCAGGAGGGTCATACGTAGACCAACGACTGGTGTCTTAGTCACGGACTCAAACTGAAAGCAAAGAAATTCATCATCATTCCCTTCAGTAAAAACAATGTCCCTTCACCCCATCAAGTTGACAATAGTACCTTATGTACCTTCAAAGTGGTAAGAGATCTGGGATCTCAAATAGACTGCGATCTTAACTTTGACCACCATGTGTCTACATTAGCAAGGAAGACTTTCTACATAACACACTTGATTAGCAAAGGCATTGCCTCTAGAGCAAAGGAGATTATATTCTTTCTATAGTCATCACTATTTATATCCATAATTGAGTATAATGCCCCTTTTGACATGTAACTTACAAAAAGCCTGCAGCAGTTGGAGAGACCTCAGAGGTTTCTAACTAAGAAGATCAAAGGACTCCAGCACGTGCCTTACAAAGACTGACTAAAGTCCCTGTCACTGTACTCAGTATCATATATAGTTCTTAGGGGAGACTTATGCATTTCTTACAGAGCAGTGTCCAACCCAAACATAATGAATTTGCTGCACATCTGTAAATCAATCAGGACTAGAGCGATCTGTTCCAGGGACCTAAATATGGCCTGTGACTTGGAGGGACAGATTTGTCTCCCAAGTGACTGCCATGTCTTTGGAATAGGCTGCCAATTAATGTGAAGAAGAGCACCTCTATGACAATGTTCACTCATGGATGAGTGGATGGAGCACTAGAAAATTCTTACCGGAGATATCTCCCCAAACTCTCCTGGACATGGGCAGTGATTAATAAATATAATCTTAGGTATTGACTCGAGTATTTGTGGTATTACATTGGGATGAAACAGCTAGGCTTGAATTTGCTGGACAGGGGCAATGTGTGCTGATTTCTCTAAACATGGGCTAAACTCCTGGCTAGGCTTGTAAGGGCCTCAAGGCCAATAGCCTAGTAACCTGCTATGATATGATCATGCAAATCCTTGTTAGGGAAGAAGTCATTTCGGACATACTTGAATGCAGGCCAATATCTGAACCCCCGACATTACATCAGGTGGACGTGCCTGCTAAAAAAAAAAATTAAGCATACAGTTCATCTGCAAGAACCCCCAGAAAGAGTGACAACATTTTTGCCCAATGCTTATTCAAGGCCTTCATATCCATGAGGCCAACTGCTGGGTATCCTGCTCCTTCTTCTCCTGGCCTTTCTCTCCCCAAAAAAGGGTTAGGCAGCAGCCTGATTCAGAGGAAGAGCTTTCATCTGATGATGACAGTGGCTCCTTGGCCTACTCCTCACAAATTTCTTCACCATTGGACTATGCCTTCCCTGAGGAAGACTCTAGTGGGACAGACTCCCCTTTGGAGGAAATCTCATTTGGAGAAACCCCTTATAAAAATGAGGGACCACTTCAAGTGGGGGAGAAATGTCTGATGTTCAGAAGAGGTACTGCAACCTCCTCCAGGTGGAAACTTCCAGTCCCTCAGCTATCCACTGGTTATTCCTGCATTTTTGGACACCTTTGCTTCCACGTCCCAACATCCAGACTCCCAGCCTCTGGCCCCTAAAAAGCCAGACAAATACTATAAAGTCCGTCAAGACTGCAGCTTCCTCTTTAAGGCCCCATGTTGCAGACCCCTCATTCATTTCTTTGACCTAAGACAAAGCTTTGAGGTCCTTTCCTTCCACCTCTTTTCTTCCCTCTGACAAAGACAGCAGGCAAATAGAAAGGTTGGGGAAGAAAGTGTACACTTCAGCTACCCTAGACTGTAGGGCTTAGAACTATCAAATACATATGACCAAGTATTCCTTGGAACTTGTGTCATAACTACCTAAAATTGTCTCTGACATGCCTGATTCAGAAAACAAGGCTTTGGCCTCCTCCCTGATTGCTACATCCTCCCAGGTGGCGTTACTCTATAAATTGCAACTGGGATGCTGTGGAGGCTACCTCTAAGGCAGCTGCCTCTGCCTCGGTGTTGAGAAGTTTTTGCATGGTTAAGGCTTCAACCCCTCCCTGAGAACATCAAGGTGAAGCTCATGGATGCTCCCCTTGACAATTATACACTGTTTGGTCAAGCTTCAGCTAATCTTTTCAAATCACTGCAGGAAAAGAGTAAAGCATTAAAAGAGCTCAAGCACATCCTGGTCTCACCAGTCACCATGTTCCACAGGAACTGCCCTTCCAAACAGGTATTTTTGTCCACAGGCAAACCCGGCCCTCCCAAACTAAGCCCTCCAAAGGGAGCAAGAAAGTTCATCACTACTCAGCTCCTTCCTTCTTCCAGCTGCACAAAAATTATTTTCCTGTCAGAGCAGATTCTTTCTGACTCACAGGACTTCCCTGCTCCACCCCTCTTTCCCTATGCCTCTCCCTATCCCTTCCAGCCTGGGAATCCATCACAGAAGACGCCTGGGTCTTGTACGTCATAAAACACAGATACTACATGACATGGCACGTGGTGCCTCCATTCAGCGGTATCCCACAGCCACCTGCAGAACAGGTGCCCCTCTTCTCCCAGGTACTGGCAGAACTATACAACCAGTGCCCACACACCAAAAAGGAACAGGCTTCTACTCCCACATGCTCCTAGTACCCAGAAAGGAAGTTCCCCTGGAGACCCATCCTAGATCTCTCCTTCCTCAGTGTGCCCTCCTTCAAAATGTTCACCCTTCATTCCTTGTTTCTTCTGATCCTCTCACAGGCCTTTCTGGTATCCATAGACATTAAAGACGCCTACTTGCACATTCCCATAAATCCCAAATTCAGGAAATTTCTTAATTTCTCTTTGGCATCCTGGCACTTTGAGTTCTTGGCCTTGCCTTTTGGTCTTTCTACAGCTCCAATAGTTTTCACAAAATGCTTAGCTCAGTAGTCGCATACTGCAGACTCTAAGGCATTCAGTTTTTCCCTTACCTGGACGACCTCCTGTTCCAGGCAAACTCCCCAGAGGATCTGCAGAGGAACGTCCACTCAGCCATTGCCATTCTACAACAACCAGGATTCACAATCAACTTCAAAAAAATCTACCCTCACCCCATCCCAAGACCATGTCTTTCTGGAGGGCAGATTCCAGACAGACAGAATGATGGTATGTTTTCCACCTTAAAAGGCTCAGGAGCTCCCCTGCACCTTTTGTCAACAAGGCAATTTCTCAGGATCCTTGGACGAATGGCTTCCACCATACCAATGCTGCCTCTAGCAAAGCTTCATATGAGGAAGTTTCAGTGGTTCCTGAAGTCGGCATGGACACAACATGACCACCCTCTGGAATTTCAAATTCCGCTCCTTCCATACTTGAAGAAGGAGCTGCTATGGTGGATCCAACAAATGTCCCTCAACCCAGACCTTCCTATCCACCCCTGCCCCCAACTCAAGACCTCTACACAGATGCTTTAGATACAGGCTGGGGGGGGGGGGCTTTGTTGGATCCCCATACTTTAAAAGGGCTATGGTCTCCCTATTAGGAAAAGGATCACATCAGCACTTCAGTCCTTTCAGTCCCTTCTCAACCCAGGTCAGTTGATGATCTACACAGAAAACATAACTGTTCTGTGGTGTGTGAGCAAGCAAGGGGGAGAGGCGAATCCCTGTACAGATTAGCTCTACAGGTTTGGGAGCTAGCCCTCCAACTTCAGATTTCATTGCAGGTGGTTTATATCCCCTCCAAGCAGAAATCTTTGGCAGACACATTGAGCAGATCCACAACACAGGCCCAATAATGGATGCTTCACAGATATGTGTTTCTGGACATAGTCCACCAGTGGGTTATTCCTCAGATAGACTTGTTTGCCTCCCCTCTGACCAGACAACTTCCAAGATTTGGTGCCAGGGAACCTTACCCCCTGTCACAGAAAGTGGACACCCTAGAAATATATTGGAAGGGGAAGTTTCTGTATGCATTCCCTCCCCTTCCACTCATTCCAAATGTCCTGCTGAAGATTTAGCAGGACAAACCAAAAATCTTGCTGGTGACTCCCTATTGGCCAAGTCAGCGTTAATTCCACATTCTCCTGCACCTAGCCAAGGGCAATTATCTCAAGTTACCTCACAGAGTAGACCTACTCACACAACACAAGAGTTCTATCATCCACCCTCAATTAGCAACTCCACAGCTGACAGAGCCCTGATGACACCGATTTCCAGAGGACGTGCTTCAAGTCCTGTTGGAGATCAGGAAACTCAATACCAGGAAATCTTACCTACCCAAATGGAAAAGATTTTCAATGCGGTGTCTTTCGCGTAACCTGGACCCACTAACTGTGGATCTCCCTTTGGTTCTTTCATACCTGTGTGAGTTGCTCAATACTGGCCTAGTTTATTCATCTGAAAAATGCACATCTGTGAGCCTTTTCTGCATGTCTGCCTCTTTCACCCCCTTTAACTTCTAGATTTGAAGCCAAACAGTTCTTCAAAGGCATCCTCCACATTAGACTTTCCAGAAGGCCTGTGCCCCCTCCCTGGGACCTAAGTTTTGTGCTAGAGAAGCTGACCCTCGCACCCTTCGGGCCACCTTCCTCTAGCTCCTTAAAACACTGCACCTGGAAAACTGTCTTGCTGCTAGCCCTAACTTCTGCCAGAAGGGTCTCTAAGCTCCAGGCCCTGATGGCATCTTCCCCCTTTTTAATTTTCCACCAAGACAGGGTCTCCCTTTGCACCACCCCCACCTTTATGCCCAGAGTGGTTAATGAGCTGTCTTTAAACCATGCTATCCACCTACCAACCTTCTTCCCTTCTCCCCAAAACACTAGTGAGAAGAATTTGGACACACTCGATGTGCACAGACAACTCAGATTTTACCTTCACAAAACTAAACCTGTTAGGAAATCAAACTAGCTGTTTGTCTCATTCCATCCCAGGGCTCTGGGACTACCTGTGTCCAAGCAAACCATTTAGAACTGGATTCCAATACCATTGCCTTCTGCTATGCCTACCACGGGAGACTCCCACCCTCCCTGCTCAGTCAAAGCTCACTCCACCAGGGAAATGGCCTCCTCTGGTGCCTTTCTCAAGGGTCTAGACATTAACTCTACCCTAGAGGCAACTACTGGGAGCTCTCTCCACATGTTTATCAAACATTACAAGCTGGATTCCATCTCCAGAGCTAGGGTTGGGTTCGCCAGAGCCATTCTTCATGGCTTCCTGGAAAATTCATCAGTTAACTCCTCCTACCTGTCTGCATGAGCTTTGGTACTCCCTCATCTAAAGAATACTGCAACAGATGAATAGAAGGACATAGAATAGTTGTCTAAGAACTTACCATAATGCAAGATGTCCTTCTCTTCTCTGTTGCAGTATTCTGTCCCTCCCTCCTTCCCCACTTCTCATGATTCTTGGATGTATTGACTCTGTTCCTTGGACTGTCTCTCCTCTTGGGGCATCAGTTCTAAGGATGGTGTGTGTGTACGTCACTTTTATGGCCTACATCTGATAGCTGCCTACATGAGATGTACCACACACTTTACAATAGTAAAAGACTTTGGTATACTGGCCTATGTCGAGTCACTTGGGCAGGCAAAACTCCCTCATGTAAAGATTACTGCAACAGAGAAGGACATCTATCGTTATGGCAAGTTCTTACACAACTATTCTTTACTTAATGTTTTTGTTAGAGACATTCATTATTATTCCAGATTATGACTATTTATGTGGTATATATAACAAATTAACTAATTAATATGTTTCAGATTGTTGGTCACAAAGAAGAAAAAATTGCTACTGCAGCACAGAAGAGGAATTCCCATAGGCCACATGGTCCCTCTCTGTTAGTTAACAAAGGTAAAAAGAAAAATGTGAATTAATGTTTGTGTGTGGGTGTGTATTACAGCAGTGTGAAGTTAATGTTTTTCTCTGAAGAATGGATGTATTTTTTTTTCAAAAATACTTGTTGCTTTTACTTCCAAGTTGCCAGAGAAAAGAAGAAGGCACTGATGCAGAAACGCGGTCCATCTACTAGTGCATTACAACAGCGAATAATTACATTACAAGAACAAAGGCTCATTTTGCAAAGTGGAAAAATGATGGCTTTAAACTGTGTAAAAGAAGTGCAAGAAACTAACCAGAAGTTGACATCAAGGTTGAATTTAGCTAACCAAAGACTTCAGGTTAGCAAACAGATTGCTCAGGTAAGGGATGACTTTTGATATCATGAGCATTGTGAGCAACTTTACTTGTACTCTGTAGTGTTGGAATAGATCATTTACTGTGGTTTAACTGGTTTGGTACAAGACATTTGTGTATATAGCTAGCTGTGTATTATTTTCATGATAATTATCTTTGATATGAGCTTCAGAAAGAATTAAAACTGAACAATAACTGAGAAGCATTTACAGTTGCTTCTGCAAGCACCAGAAAGAAGCTCAGAAAGTGGTGTATCTCTGCTTCCAGATTAATGTTGTGATACTGCAAAATGTAATTGAGTGACCAGCAAGACAACAGAAGCTGTCATGTTGTTTACAAGATTTCGTTAGAGTACATATAACAGGTTGTCTGACTTTGACAGCTTTCGGCAGTAACTTGAGATTTCCTTTTTTGGGTATTCCCTTCTCAGCACAATTCTCAACATCTGCAGCTTGCATGCTTAAATGCACATACGTCTGATATTATATATCTTATGATATTATATATCACATCATCATTTGAACTCCTTAGTTCTTTTCTTCCATTTGCACAGTTTTTGTCTTGATCTTGAAGTGCATCATTGTAATGTTCCTGCTTTAATTGACTTAAAAACAGAGTACTTCAACATTTCCTACGGTCAACAGATGACCATCCTATACCTGTACCACCTGTATGGCCTGTGAGTTACCAGCAGCTTTAATAACCACTAAGTGTCAGCAATCGTACCTGGCCAGCTTTAGAGCACTGAATAGTTAGAGGCCTACTTCACGTCATGCAAGATGGTGTCCTTAGTAAGTGGCAGAGCAGCAGGAGGATCTTCTGCATGAGTCTAGTCAAAAATCAACTTGAGGGACAAGGTAAGGAATTTATATACCAGGCATCATCCAAAACCTTCTCCAGCAAAATCTGTCACAGATTCTGTCTCTGGCTCCTTGCTGTTTGTTACTGTTCCTCATCTCCTGAGAGGGGTGAGCTCACACCTATCAACTGATAACAAAAGGATCAGAAGTCTTATAGATTAAGTCCAGACCTCCATCTGCTTAAACTATGTACAGGACATTGTTTCATCTTCTCCCCAGGCCTCCGCTGAAAATGGACATGCATCCAGTCAGATTTTCCCGGTCAACAAATGTAAATTAAATGAATAAATAAAACAAATATCCTTGTTTCCAAATGTGACAAGGCTAATTAATGAGACTTCCCTTCCATATAGCTCCCTTCCAGATAACTTCTCCTCCTATAGAAAGACATTTAGGCTTGTCAAGTCCTCTATAGAATAGCCTGTAGCACTTGTGACTTCATCCCAGAAAAGACAGAGTATGTATTTAGGGAAGTAGAATAAGGAATTCTCACCCCCCACACACTAGAATCTGTGATGAATGCTACAATTTAGGCAACCTAGAAATATCTAACTTCTGCTTCTGGAGAAGATAATGCCCTCTTCAGACCCTAAGTCAAGTGAGGATTACATATTTAATTAAGCTTTCCAAGGCAGATTTGTGTTTGACCTTTTCAGCATAGCACCCAATGACCAGAGTGCATTTCCGTCTTACCTCCTAATAAGGAGTCTAAAACATTTTGGGCAAGTTGCACAAGAGCATGTGCACTTTTACCACTTAAAAAAATCAAGAACTTTAACTATATTTGTCTAATCTTTTTCCATTTCAAGTGCCTGCATCTGAAAAACTGACATTGCTCCCTGATTGTGAGGTCAGGGAGACTCTGGGAGAAACCCTACTGAAATTGTGTTTAGTTGGCTTTACAAATCCAGTGTCACAGGGTAATTTTCACTGTGCTGATACTGTGTCTAGGACAGCAGGCTCAGGGTCACCTTACATCTCCCCTGAAAAGAGGCCACTAGCCTAGTGAGACTAACCCAGTAAACAAAGGATGAATAAAAATTAAAAATAAATTTTGCTTTAATTGCCCTCCACTAAAGATGTGCTGAGCAGGCCATTCTGAAAGCATGCTTCCTAATGTCAATCTCGTGGGTGGGTAATTGCTCAGTTACCTTTGATCTGTAGATGTTATCTTTGTCTAGTAAAGTGTTTATTTTACAACTTTCTGTCTCGATTGTTCTGGTGTCATTGCCTGGCTGTATATAGTAAACTAATTTTTCATTTTGTCTGCATGCCGTGCCCTTTCCTTATGCATTTCCTCACTAAAGTAAACTGGATAAATAATCATGAAATTCCACATCTGTTCCTCAGTTGCTAACACATTGTCTCATCATCAACAAACCTTCTTCCTTGTACTGCCTAAATACACATTTGTTTTAGCTTCAGTCCTGTCATCTATCCATAATATGGAAAATGTGGTGTTTAGCAACCTGCTGTTTCTTAAGCTATTAAATCCAAATCCCTTTAAGCTTTATTTCCACACAGGATACTGCATCCTACCATCTTAGCACTTCCCATAGTATAACTTAGATATGTAATACACATACTACCAGTGGCTTGGGTCCTACAAGTTATTTATTTAATTTTTATTATTTTATTGAGATTTCTTTACCAGAAGAGTTTGACTTGGTAGTAACTGTTTTTCAGCTAAGGTCTGGGGAAAGCTCTGACTTAACACATGAGTAAATATTCAGGTTCAGTGCAGACAGTTAAAAATTTAGATGAAGTACAGTGCATATGCTATAATGATATAAAAGATGACACGTATTTATACACACACACACACACACACTCACTCATATACACATGTTGGGAAGGATAGAGCTGCATGGTAGACAGAGTAGGTAGGAGAGTGTAGGTTAGGCTAAATTACGATAAAGTAGAGTAGGTGAGATGAATGTGTGATGGGAAGGTGGCAGAGTTAACCTGTGAGTAAAACTGGGAGAAGGAGAGTAATTAAGATGGTAGGAAGGCATGTAGGACAAAAACAGACAGTGGGATAGGTTATGAAATGAATGGTTTTATAAGAGGATAACCTTTTGTGGAGCAGGAGCAGAGCCAAGTATTAGATATGAATATTTTTAATAATGACTTGAGTGAGTGTAAGATTGGGTGAAGTCCTAACAGTTACTGGGATTGGATTCCAGGTTTTAGCCACAGAGAGTGTAGATAGTGTCCAGCAAGTTTTTGTGACTTATAGATGGAAAGGAACTTTGCCATTAGATCATAGAATGATTTGGGAACTAGATTTGGAAAACAATACTGAGAGCTGAACAGGCAAAAGGTTTATTTATTATTGTGTAGGTTATGACTAAATGAGTGCATGCAAGATGGTTAGGTAATTCTAACTGGTTTGGTGTCTGAAGCTCACAATAATGATGGGTTTGAAAATCATGCAACTTTATGGTAACATTGCTCTAATTTAGCTTTTAGAGAGGTGGGGAGGTTTGTAAAGCTAGATAACCTTATGAAAGTGATGGTAGGATTTAGATGTTAGGGTTACTTTAGTAGTATATGTATGAGTATATGTGAGGACATTCTTAATTCTGTAAAGCATACAAGGCTTTTGATGTTTTTTTTTTTGGTATTTAGAATGCAGTGGTCAAATTTCAGATTATTGTATCTAGTCATGCCCAGTAATTTAGTGTCGCCGACAACTTCTGTTTCTCTTTCTGTGTTGCCTAGATAAGTTAGTTTGAGCTTGGATTTATCTTCTAAATTGGATTTAGGAAAAAAACACGTGTAGTTTATTTATTTTTAGGGTTTAGCAGCAGCATTTGGACAGTTTTGAACCAGTTTTTGGTCAAGTTAAAGGCTTGTTTTATGTGCTGAAGATGGGTAAGGCTGTATAAATGTAGAATCATCAGCATGCTGTTTGAGGGAAATTTGTTGGGAGGAAGTGTGAAGGTCATTGATAAAATACTGAACCGGAGAAGACCACGAATCCTATGGAAACTGGAAGAAAAGTAGGGTGCAGAGCCATTTTATAGATTGCTGTCTGCCAGATAAGTAGTTATTAAACCACTGGAGAGTGAATTGAGAGAGGCCAAGAGAAGACATTTGCAGTAGGAGTTTACTGAATGATATTGTGTTGAAGACTTTAGACAAGTTCAGAAATGAGGAGATGAATTTACCAGTGTCTCTGGCTTTGTTGATGTTATCCATGAAAGAAATAGGAGCAGTGGTGGTACTATAGACTGGGCAGAAATCATGCAGTGAATGGGTCAGAAGTTGTTCCTGAAGAAGATATTGAAGGAGTTGCTTATGAATACATTTTTCTAGCATTTTTGAAAGTGGAGATAGAATTGCAGTAGGTTAGAAGTTGGTCATCTTTGGTTAGTTCCCACCTTTGTGGAGTGGGATAATCTAAGACTTTTTCTAAAAGGAAGGAACATAGTTTTCCTGGATTGGCATATTTATAAGTATGAAGACTAAGTATGCTAAGACATCAGGAGCTATTTTAAAGTATTTTGCTGGGAGGTTATCATCAGAAGGAGAGCATACTTTGAGTTTTTGAAGTGTATATAGATATACATGCACGCGTGTGCACACACACACACACACACACACACACACACATATATATATATATATATATATATATATATATATATATAGTATATAAAGTTTGATGCAGTATTAAGAGGGGATTGAGATGTAGCAACAGTAGAACAATAGAAGGAGAGGTGTTCTTGGTAAGGGCAGTTGTGCTGCCTGTGAAGTATGAATTAAACTGTATAGCAGATCAAAGTGTTAAGTGAACTTGTTCCTGTAGTAGTAATTTGTTGATGAGAGGCCAGAATTGTTTGAGATTTTGTCTATGGTGATTTTTGTATATTATTGTAATATTGCTTCTTGTCTGCATTGAATATTTTTTTGTTAGGTTGTAGAGTTCTCTGAAATTTTGTGGGACTTGTGGTATTTTTTTCCAAGCCTTATCCCTCATATGAATGAAAATGCTAGTGCTGTGTGATAGCCAAGAGGTATGATTGGCTTTTCCTGTTTCCCCTCTGAAGGAGTACAGTATCGTTTAAAGTATTGTATTGAAGGCCTGGCTAGCATCATCCAGGTGATGGATTTTTAGGATAGACCATTTGATAGACTGTAAAACTGATGCAAAGGTATATAAGCTGAAGTTTGAGAGATTACAGGTCATTTTGTAGAGGGTTGCATGACCTGATGTATAGTAAATCATTTAACACATGTTGGTAGGTGGTCATTAAGGAAAGGATTCCAGAGGATATGCATTTGATGTGGTGAGAGACCATTATCCAGTCTAATACGATGTCTTTGTCATTAGATTTATGGTAGTGGGTGGGAAGGGTCATAAGTTGGGTGAGGCCACATAGATTAAAACTGGAGTTAGGGAAGATAGATGTAATATTCTGACAGTCAATACTGATGTTACCCAATATTTTTTTTTTTTTATTTGGGAAAGCATTAGATATCCAGTAGAGGATTTATTCCAGTATTTATATATTATTATTACTGTTTCCAATAATAACCAATAATATTATTATTAGTATCATGGGGATGTAGTGAACCAATTTGGAATATAGAACAGCAATTCTGTCAGCTTTTTTCACTTGTTGATCAGCTCTGATGGTGATATAACCAGGGGGAGGTATCTCTTATATTAGGTTTAAGCTAGGTTTCAGTAATAGCTGGGCTATATGATGTGTAATGGGTTATCAAGGTATGGTATCCTGCAGGTTTGTTACTCATGCTGTAGATGTATAAGGAAACCAGGTTCTATTTTTTGGACTATGTAGAGATGGAAGGATAGCTGGTACTGCTGGTGTGATTATGAGAATGACCTAGATTTAGGTGAACGTCATCACACAGGGATATGTTTGGGAAGTACATCCATGATAGAGGTGTCCTTTTGAAGGTAGTTTTTAGTTTTTGTTTTAAATTGGGATGATTAAGTGGGGGGGGCAGAATTTTATATTTGTAGTCAAAATTTGTAGAGTTTGCAAGCAAGGGTGCAATTAAGGTTGAGGCACTATGCTTTATATGATTACTGGAATGGAAGGTTGTGGAAGAGGCAATTGTAGGATATATTTTGGTATAGGAAGTTGTCATGTGGCACAGAAAAGTGAAAACAAATAGGCATAGTTAGGAAGTGCCTATTTGCACCAGAATATGTAATGTTAGCACATAATGAAATATGACAAAAGTATCACAGATCTTAAAGATAAGGAAAAGACAAGAAAATTGATGACTGTGTTGGGGGAGAGAGTGGGGGGGGGGTCGTAAATTGGTTATGAAATGAGTGGGTTACCGAGTTATAAACATGCAAGTGTAGTTTAGAAGGGGTGATAGGTTAAGAGAGAAGTGGATACCTGCAATATACAGAGATGTGAGAAGTTTCAGGAGGGGTGATAGGGGTCAGAGATCTATAACTTTGTGAATTAGAGCATTGAGATGGTTGGCTTAAGTAAGTCTCAGTGCATGAAAGTGGAAGAGAAGGTGCTAGTGATAAGGAAAGGGGTTGAGAGAGTGTTGAGATGGGTGGATGTAATGTTTGGATAAAAAATAAGTTTAGACCACCACAAAAGTGGAAAAACGGAATCTCTGTATTTTATTAATAACACTTAATACACTAGACTCCGATGATGCCCATTTATTGGTGAAGCGACTGTGAAGAGAGTGAGTTACAGCCACTTAGTACCAAGTGGGTCTGCCAGAAGCAGTCAGTTTTATGGAAAGCTGCAAGAGGCAGCTGGTAAGGTCCTGCTGATTTACAACAGACTATTGTATTTCTGCGGTGCATATAACTGCATTAATAGAGATGAATACCCAGAGAGTGTTTGTTCTGTTAGTGCTTCCTGTGATGATGGTCACTTACACTGTTGGAGCAGGAAAATAGTTGTATAATGGAAGTAAGATAGGGAAGTATGGGGTTGGGGTTACTACCTCCAGCCCAGTCATTATGTCGTCAAGACTTCAGACAGTCACTGTAAATTAGAATTAGTAGGCCATGATGTACTGAAGTAGACATATAAGGCTTAACAACAGTGGGGCCAATATTGTGTAGACAGTTTACAAAACAAATTTGGTTTACAGTTTTAGTATGTTGAAAATGACGCATAGCAATGTTTCTTAAATCTGTTCTGTTTTTGAGTTAAAGCATTACTGCAGTAGATTGCAGTAATGTGTTTGTACAGCTGGGGACAACTTGTGTTACTGTTTGATGCTCCAGCTGCTTTAAATTAAAGGTTGTTGTAGTGGAGGGTTTGTGGTATCCTAACTTTCTGGGCCAAGATAATGGGGTAACTAGGCTGGAGGAGTTGGTGTTATTCCTGGTTTAACAAAGTGTACCTTTAACATACTGGAGACCTGTCTCACAGTATCGCAGGTAATTAAACCCTAACAAAACCAGAATAATGCTCTTCACCACTGAAATAGCTCTCAACACCATACCTCAAGTAATTATAATTTTCCTAGGCAAGGTAACACTGGATCAACTTAATAACACAAACCTTTTATATGTTATTGTAGACAACCAGTTTAAATTTAACCTATACATAAAATATACTAGAACTAAAACCAATCAAAAACTTTGCATACTGTGTAGAGTCGAGCTCTTTCTCAGTCTAATGCAGAATGTCAGGCTGTCCAGTCCCCCCTCATTCCTAAATTGTTCTTCATTATTAATTTACAAAAATACTTTTAAGCAAGTTGGAAAAAATGCTGTAAAGGGATTGCAAAATTTGTTTCTAACCTGTCAAATAAAACTCACCACTGTATTGTACATCAGAAAGCAGCATGCTGGATAGAACCTAAAATGCCTTGAAGTGCAACCATCTGAAACCTGCTCATAAAATGCTAAAAACACTACACAGATGCCCTGCCATTAGCAATCTCTTTACAAAGTACAAAGGAAAGAGCTCAGATCAAAGAAATTAAATAAAATCACTACATTTAAGTCTAACAACCAGTATGATGACTCCCTAAATTCAGTATGCATAGCCAAACAATGGAACTGCACCCTCCTTCAAGAGCCAAAATCTGTTTGTTACTGTAAAATCTACTTGTGGATAAAACACTTAATCTGGGACTGGGAACTACACCTGTGGTAGGCAACTACTACTCCTCTCACAAGTTTAAGTCTTCACTAATTACCAAACTCATGTAATATAAATCTGCTTGTTTTGGTTTTCTTGTACTGAATTGCCTTGGACCAGTTTTATTGAACAAACCTTAGGAATGTCTTTATTGTATAATCTGAGCTGCATTTTTATCATTTAGTGAGCAAACATGTTTGTCTATGTAATTTATTGTAAAACCTGAAACAATATTACAGATACGTGCATAGAAAAATGTAAATTCTGTCTTGTATCCAGTTTTATTACTATGGAGTTTTTTTTCCCAGGATTCAGACCATCCAGGTTAACAAATCTAAAGTAAATAAATAAAGGCATACACGCATAAAAATAGCAGCATTTATGGGCAATGTTAGAAGCATCTGTGAAGAAATTAACTTATCTGGACAAAATATCTCACCACATCCTAGCTCACTCTTAGTTAATGATTGTTTAATTTCTGACAAAAGTATTTATCTTCAGAGTCCTTATTTTTGATGGGAATGTCTAAAATTCGTACTTTACAGTACGAAGAGGTCTTATGCAGTAAGCTCACTTAATCGGTTCATTTTCCACAACAGAATTTCTCTTTTTCAGGCTTAACATCAAAGTGCCTTGACATTAAAAGGATTCTTCCAGCTTGCTAATCTAAACATTTTTATTTCCTTTGATTCTGGTACTGATGGCAACCTCCTCAGAAAACGTCATGTGGCTGTCAGGCTGTATTAACTTATGTCTTTCCAAAACTGGCAGATATGAATTATGAACTGTTAAGATCTATTCTTCATACCTTGGCTGCATTTTTCTAGGGAATTCTGCTCCATAGATCTGTGATCTAGACTGGCATCCATACATTTGCGAAGCACTGCAAGCCAACTATATCCTAGAAATTTAGATTCAGATTTACCTGGACTGCTCTTAATGGCTTCCTTAGCTTGTCCAATGATCTTTTCCATTTCGCTTCCACTGCTCTATAGCCATGCATAGGTGAAGACCCTTTTGACATCCTGTACCTGAAAAGTAGCTTTGTTAATTAGAAAACTACCATAAATCTAGAGTTTCATGGATTCATATCAGAAGCATACATACCCACTGTCCACACACTGCACTGACTTTAAACCTTCTTGCCCAATGGGTTCATTCTTCAACTTGCTCCACACTTGTCAAGAACTGAAGGGGAAAGGGTGCACTTGTGCGCATACTTGTATTGACATGACATTTGCAGCCAAAACAGTTGAGTTAACCTCTTGAGAGTCTGAATTCAATGAACATGTATGCACCCTGATACTGAAAAGAGTACAAAAGTAAAGATAAGTTTGATTCATGTCCATTGTATTTTATTTTATTTCACTGGAGCGAAAAAATATGTCTTAAGATTTTTTTAAAAGTCATTACTTCTGATTTTACCTCCTGTTTTTTAGGATATTTTCAAGATGGCAGACAACGCTTCAGGTTTTAAGAAGTGTGTAGCCTGTGGCCACAAAGTCCCACTTCAGGATCCACAAGAAAATGTGTATATACTTGGCTTTTGTTCATTTGGATGAACTGAGTGAATTTTTTTCTTCCTTTGGACCTTGAGCTCTTTTGGACTGCCGGTCCAAGCTTGTGTTAAAGGGCTTTCTCTTTGCCTGAGCAGGAGACTCAGCCACCTCTTGCAGTATCTCCTGTCTCTCAAAAGTCTTCTGACAAGTCTAAGATGGGTAAACCTAGGGAAAAAGATAAGGGAAGGCATGGATCCAGGAGACTAGGAAAAGCCACATTTAGAATTTAGGAAAAGGTCTTCTGGCCCCCCCTGTAGCTAATAGTCCAACTCTGAAAGTTCCTTGAACCACAGATTCAGCATCACCTTCATAGATTCTGGAGGCATGGGACCAATCCCCAGCTGCTTCTTGCCTGGTGGATCCAGTGTTTTCACCAGAGCCATCTCCTCCTCAGATCCAGTCCCCTACGTTTTCCCCAGAAAGACATAGGCAGCTTCTTCTTTTAGGTCAGTGTGGTCTTCTAGGAGCCTGACTGAGGTTGATGTGGATAGAATGATATGGACTTTCTTGAAGACCCAGATCTAGCTGGGAGTTCTCCCCCACTCCTCCTCACATGTCAGGGGTGGTGAGACCTAGATAGACTATTCCTATCTTTCTTTTCCTTCTCTGATCTGCATGTCCAATTAGGTGAATTTGTATCTCATTGTGTGTCTGTATTTGTCTGTCCCAGATTGTCCCCCTGCTGGAGCCAACTACCTGTGTGTCATCAACTCTGACAAGTTCCTTGTTCTGCTCAACTTCAGTTGTGTCCAGTCTGGATGGTAACAGAGCTGGGTGGTTGATAGAGCCCTGGGATTGTGGTCAACTCAGAGGGTATTGAAACCTTCCCTGCCATTCAGGTCTTGGCCTCAACAGCTTGGCACTGACTTATGATTCTGATCCTAGCCAAGCTGCATCTTAGAAGGTCCTTGGACCCGAGGAGATCTTCCTTGTGATCTGCTTCAGCATTCCATCCCTTTGAGAACATCCTTTCCCACTCTAGAGTAGGAACGGGCCCATACCTTTTAAGATCCATCCAGAACCCGTGCAGTTTCAGGTGCTTTGATGCCTTATTGTCTTCTATCCATGGGACAGCTGGCACCAACCAGACTCAATCAAGCACAGGTTCGGGATTCCCCAATGGATTACAACTCTGCCCCACTTCCTCCTCTGCAGAGGAGCACAGGAAGCACAAATGTAAAATGAGGTATTTGGATTACCCTAGGAATTCCTCACTAAAGGCATCAACCACAGTGAGAAAAAAGGGTCTCTTAGATCTCCCTGGAAGATATCTCCTTTGGATAGCTCCTAAAATTGCTTAGATAGAGGGAAGGTTGGACCACTGGTGCCCTTTCCAAGAGGAGTTACTGTTCCTTAAGGTTTGGTGAAGGGCCATCTATATCTTTGGTGGTAACCACAGTAGATGACTTGGTTGATTTAGTGTCCCAGTGGGCTTGGAAGGACTCTGGCATGGAGGAGCCTATCCCTTTTAAACCAGATAAGATTTTAGCCTCTTTTTGAGACAGAGCATACTAGACTAAGGGACCTGCAGTGGATGGTATTGTGATAGCAGAGACCACTAAAAGAGAACTCTCTGTGGAGAGTGCCTCTGCTCATTCCCCAAACAGGGAGTCTAGGGCTTTGGACAAATTTGGGAAGCATGTGTATGCTTCAGAAATCTTGCTTTCCAACTGCTGAATTACATGGCTGACTTAACTATACTGCAGAGGCATTTGACAATTGCCATGATGCTGGAGCTTTGGAATCACAGTTGGCCACCATTCAGTCTGTTACAGATGTATCCCTGCTGCTATTGTCAAATGTAGTGGATGACATGGTGAGAGCAGCAGGTACCACCATTTACCATTCATCTTCATGCTTGGATGCATTTATGCAAGTTTGCGGAAAGTTTTAAGATGGGTTTCCTGAATAACCCATTTGATGGGTCCACCTTGTTCAGATTCAAGGTCAAGAACACTGTAACCAGGACTGAGCAGGATGACAAAATCCTGTCTGCTGTCGGAGTCTGTTTCTCCACACCTCAAAGGTCGATTTCTTGCAACCAGATGATAGGAAACATTTAGATTCCAAAAGTCCCATATCTTTCCCCAAGACACTTCTTGGGACAGGGCTGCTGGGGTAGAGGGGTAACCTCAGTTAATGCCATTTGAGAGGCAGAGATGGACTGCAGAACCAAGGGTTTCAAGGCTCTTCCACTAACAAATGCTTCCAGCAGTCTGTGGATGTTGAGAGTGATAAACAGAGGCTATTTTATCCCTTTAGCATATCCTCAAAATTAAAGTGCAAGACCCTTTCAGATGTTCTACCCCAGCAACAAAGGACATCAGCACAGGAAATATCAAAGCTGCTGAACAAGTGATTAATTCAGGATGTCCCACCAGGTCAGAAAGGATCCAGCGTCTAATCAATGTTCTTTTTAGTACTGAAGAAGAATGGAAACCTAAGGCCAATGCTGAACCTAAGCAAGCTGAACCAGTTTGTCAAGCAGACTTCTTTCCTGATTGTCATGGTGCGGTCCATATTGCCTGCTTTGAGGAAGAGTGGCTGGATGTACTCAATCAATCTCCAAGATGCCTATCATCATGACAAGATAACAAGGCAGCCTAGGAGGTTCCTATGCTTCTGGCTGGAAGGTAGTCATTTCCAATTCCAAGCAATGCCCCCTCGTCTAACCATAGCCCCCCTGAGTGTTTACCAAATGAATGACAGTATTGGCAGCCGGATTCAGGTTGCAAAATTTCTAGGTATTCTTGCACTTAGATGAGTGACCTATCATGACCACGACAAGAGATTTGCTGGTCCAAGCAAAAGACTCCTTACTGCAGTAAAATTTTAAAAATCCAAAGTAACATCAGTTCAAATCCTAGAATTCATAAGCTGACACCTGAATAATGTCATCCAGATAGCTAGGTTACCTCTGTCCAGACTACTGTCTCTACACCTTTAAACTTTACAGGCTGTCTGACTATTATAGTTCATGGTAGTTTCTGTCACTCTAGTCCCACATGCAAGATTTTACATGATAGTACTCCAGTGAATTCTTATTTGTTCAGTGGTCCATGATGCAACAACTGATGTATCACTCCATCTGACTTACCAAAGTCTGCAGGCAGCAAACACAATGGTGGCTAACTTCTCGTCTGACTTCCCTTAGGATGTTTGTGTTTTCTTCACCAAGGGCCACAATGACTGGGTGGGAGAGGGACATTTTGAAGGGAGGACAGTCCACTGTACCTGATTCCAGATTAACGTCAACCTTCATATCATTGTTCCAGAGATGGCGACAGTTCTCCTTGCAATTCAGGCCTTTCAGGATTACCTTTCCGCGGTTGTGATTGTGGTACAGTTCAACAGTATGTCTGTGGTCTAATGTGTCAACAAATGAGGCAGAAACCATTCTTGCCCATTATGTTGGGAAGCTGTGAGGGTGTGGCAGTAGGCAATATCTTCCCAACACTTTTTCATTGCAGTGCACATCCATGCAAGTCCAGTACCCTTGCAGATCAATTGAGCAGGTCTAACCTTTTGCCACATGAGTCAGTCAGTGGTGAACAAGACTTTAAGCCACTGGGGCCAGCTCTGCTATGACCTGTTTGAAACTCCCAACTCCTGTCTTAGTCAGGTGTCTGCAGAAAGTGGCCTGATGCAAGGCAAAAGTGATTCTCATTGCCCTCTTTTGGCTTCAGTAGGTTTGGTTCCCCTTGCTATGGTCTCACCTTGTGTACCCACCCTGGGTTCTGGATCCCCTTCCAGATCTGATCTTCTATTCCTTCAGCAAGCCTCACCTGGATATCAAATTCCTTGAGTGTCAGAGAGGGAAGTTTCTTCACTTTGAATGATGGCCAGGAATCCCAGGCGTTCTTCCAAAGTTATTTATATTTTCACTTCTTCCCAGAAGCCCTCCTCTAGAAAACCTTATAGAAGTAAGTGGAAGAGTTTTACTGCTTGGGTGAATTCCAAAGATTTGGATCCATTCTTGTTACCTTTGCCTTCTATTTTTGATTTTCTGGTGGATCTCTTTCATCCATGAGCTACTTATTCTGCCATTAAAGTCCAATTATTCTCCATTTCTAGCTTTCATGTAGGAGAGCATTATGCTCCCTTTTCTTTCCTAAGGCTTTCAAAAGAGACACTTTTCTTTCGCCAACCCCATTGAGGGACCCTGTGCCACCATGAGATGTCGCTCTTCTTTTATAGTCTCTCATTAAGGTCCCATTTGGATACAGCCTCTTCTTACTTAAAATTTCTGGCTTGGAAAACATTGTATGTTAAGTTGTCTATCTCGCCTTCATTCTTGCTGGATGGGTTCGGAGCCGATCCTCGGCTCTGACTCGGCCACTCTAAAAGCTCGAGAGCTAGTTCCACCGGCTCGAGGCTCCCCTATATCCCACAATGCTAGGTGGTAACTCCTCAGATCTCGTTTGCCGCTACAGCGATCGAGGTGCGTTCCTACCGGCTCAGGTTAGTTTTTGAAAAGAAACTAGTTTTCTTAGCTTTTTTCCCCTTTTTTAAGTTAGTTTTTTCTAAATAGTTATATCGTGAAGTAGTTCCATCCCATTCCCTGTTCATTTCCCTACCTTTTCCAAAACTCTAGAAATTTTTCCCTTGGGCCTTAGGCCCAGTCCCTCCCTTCTAGTAGGGAGTGACTGTGTTTTGTAGGGATTTTATTTTCTGATTACTTCTAACTTAATTTAATTTAGTTTAATTTATTTCTAAGTGTAGTCGGTGTGTGTGTGTTTGTGTGATTGCACTTTTCCCCTTAGACATGTCTAAGGAATCAAAGGTCTCAGGCTTTAAGAAGTGTGACTCGTGCTGTCAGAAGATGTCTCTGACAGATGGTCACACTTCTTGTGTGTACTGCCTGGGACCTTTGCACCTGCAGGACTCATGTGCTGTTTGCCATGGCTTCAGCCCTAGAGTCCTGCAGGAGCGAAAAAATAAACTTATTTTAAGGGGCTTATTAAAGCCTGAGGGTCCCTCATCTCAGTCTTCGGGGAAACCCTGTAAGCCTTCCAGACCTTCGGCTCCAGCCTCTGAGCCGTCTTCTGGGGGTCCTAAGGCTGTTCGAACTGAACCTCGAACATATGCCTCTACGGTGTCCTCGGCTCCGGCCGGAGCCGAGGAAGACATAACTGAGTCGGCTCCGATCAAGTTGTCGGAACCGACATCTAGAAAAAGGTCCTGATCTCCATCTATCGGCTCCGTTCATTCAGCTCCAGCATCACCTTTGCTGTCTGAACGGAGCCATAAATCCCACTCTTCTAGGTCTTCCAGGTTATCGGACCATGACCTTCAGAGAGTAGTGAGTCGACTTCTAAAGTCCGAGGCGCTAGCCCAGATCCTTCAAAGTCCGACTCAACAGTCGAGAACTATTCCCATCACTAATGTTCCTCCTCTGACTCTTTTGAGTTCGGAGCCGGGGCGGCTCGGACCCGAGACTGTGGTGGCGTCGGAACCAATACCTTTGTCGTCGGTTCCGTCGTCTGCTCCGATGTCTTCCTTGGAAGAATCTCGGCGCCGGACTTCCTTCGTCGGCTCCGAGGGGGCGAGTGGCATCGGACCCTTGTCCGACCCCGCTCTCCCTCTCGGTGCTTCGGTGCTGGTGAGTTCGGCTCCGACATCGGCCTCGGAGCCATCACTGTCGGTGCCGGGGGAGGTTTTCAGTTCTTCGGAATGGAGACCTGCGGCTCTGCCTGACAGGGGTACCTTCGATGTCATGAGGAGCGTGTTAGAACCAGGTTCAACTCCAAAGTCGGCTCCTTCTGCCCCTCCCTCCATGGTTCCTCCGGTGATTTCTACTCACTCTCTCATCCCCGACCGTAGATAGCCAGCTCCTCAAGTTTCCCCTTTGGGGATCGCCTCCTCTTCCGAGGCCTCTTCTGACCTGGTAGGAGAGCCCCCTAGGAAGAGGCAGTGCAAGAGGAAGCACATTGACTCCCCTGAGTCTGTCACCTCTGACACTGATTTAGAGGATTCTGAAGGTTCCCCTCGTTCCCCCTCTGAAGATGTCTCCTTTGCAGGCATCCTTGAAATCTTAAAACAGAGGGGGAATTGGCCAGCCCTCAACCCTTCAGAGGATGAATCAGTGTATCTTGAGGCGTTTGGCTCTCGCCCTTCCACCTCCTGGGTGTCCCCTCCCTTTGACCCCCTTATGCAAGTGGTGGCAAAGAAGGCTTGGGCGGCTCCTGATTCAGTGGAACCCACCCCCAGGAGACCATCAAAATTCATTACGGCCCCCAAGGACAAAGAATTTTTAACCAAAGGCGTCTCTGTTGATGCTATGGTGGTGGCTGCAGCCACCAAGAAGGAGTTAGCTGATCCTTCAGTGCCTGTTCATCCTCCTAACAAGGAGTCTAGGTCGATGGACAGGTACGGGAAGTGGATGTTCTCGTCAGCGACCTTTACTATGAGATCGCTGAATTACCTGTGTCATTTTACTCATCTTCAGAGGGATTTGCTCAAGGAAGCGAGTGAAATGTTGAAGGACCCAACAGCTGCGGGTTTTCAGGATAGAATGAACTCTCAGCTGGCAACCCTCCTCCATGTGCCTCCTTTCATATGCGGCGGATGGAGCAAGTAGAGCGGCAGGTACAGGGGTAGCCTTGCGTAGGCACGCCTGGATGCGGCTTTGTAACTTTGCGGACCCTTTCAAGGTGTCCTTCACTAATTCCCCCTTTGACGGATCATCCCTCTTTGGTCCTCAAGTGAAGGAAACCCTGACTAGGTGCGAGACTGATGGCAAAACTCTCTCTGCCGTTGGAGTCCGTTTTTCTACTCCTTCTAGACCTTACCCCAAAGGCCAGAAGGGGGGAAAGATGTGGTTCCGCAAACAATCTCAAGGAGATTTGCCTGACGCACAGAGTCGATTCCCCTTTAGAGGCAGAGGGGGGAACATTAATGGTAGACGCCGTCCTAGAGGCAGAGGGGGCCCGCAGAATCAGGGCAGTCGAGAATCCTTTTCCGACAAGCCCTTTCAGCATCCCTGAGGTGTTGCCCGACTGTCCACCTTCGGAGGCAGTCGGGGGAAGATTGTCGCTGTACCCAGAAGCCTGGCTATCCCTAACTCAAGACAAGTGCGTACAGTCTATCATTTCTGAAGGCTACAGAATCCCTTTCCTTTTCATTCCGAAGCAATCCAAAAAATCCCTTCCAGATGTTCCACCCAGTCAAAGGGAGCAAGCGGCATTAGAAATTTCAAAGCTGCTCGCAAAAAGAGCCATTCAACCAGTTCCAGCAGACCAAACAGGATTCGGAATCTACTCCAAATTCTTTTTGATTCCAAAGAAAACAGGGGACTGGAGACCCATTTTGGATCTCAGCAACTTGAACAAATTTGTCAAGAAAACAAAGTTCCGGATGGTCACGCTACAGTCCATTCTACCCCTTTTGGGGCGGGACAACTGGATGTGCTCGATAGATCTCCAGGACGTGTACTATCACATCAGAATGAGTCGACGCTCCAGGAGGTTTCTCCGCTTCAGGCTGGGAACCAGTCATTTTCAATTCAGAGCCCTGCCCTTTGGTCTCACTACAGCCCCCCGAGTGTTTACCAAATGCATGGCAGTGGTAGCCTCTCATCTGAGACGACAAGGATTCCAGGTGTTTCCTTATTTAGACGACTGGCTCCTTACAGCCCCCACCAAGCATCTTTTACTTCTCGCCAGAGACTACACCCTTCACACATGTCAGGCACTAGGCATTTCAATAAACTACGAAAAGTCTGTCTTGTCGCCTTGTCGTGTTATTACCTTCATAGGCGCAAACCTAGACACAGTCAATATGTCAGCCAGACTCACAGAGCAGAGAATAGCAGACATACACAGACAGGTCTCTCTTGTCTTGCAGAGCAACAAAGTCAAAGCCAGACTGATCCTGAAAGTCTTAGGGATTATGGTGGCGGCCATCCCCCTTCTACCATTAGCTCACTTCCATTTGAGAATTTTACAATGGATGCTTTTCACACAATGGTCTTACCAAAGACTTCCAATGTCCCATCCTATTCGGACAACTCAATCGTGCAAGAATCATCTCTCTTGGTGGATCGCATCTCCCCAGCTCCTCCTAGGGAGACCTTTCGTCCCTCCCCCTCCGGTTGCTACAGTGACAACAGACGCCTCCCTGATCGGGTGGGGGGGGGGCATTACCAGGGCAGGACAGTCCAGGGCATTTGGCAACCGTTCGAGTGCCACTTGCACATAAACGTCCTAGAGATGAGAGCAGTGCTTCTAGCGTTGCAAGCTTTACAAGACTCTCTTCCCAAGGGAACTATAGCAATTCAGACAGACAACATGTCTATAGTGTGGTACATCAACAAACAAGGCAGAACCAGATCTTACCCGCTATGTCGAGAAGCACTCAGACTGTGACAATGGGCGATTACTTCTCAGCGATTTCTGTTAGCAACGCACATTCCCGGGAGGTCCAATGTGATTGCAGACAAATTGAGCAGAGCTATTCTCATGACTCACGAGTGGTCTCTGAAGAATTCAGTGTTGGAGAAAGTTTTTCGAAAGTGGGGCCGGCCTTGCTGCGACCTTTTCGCTACTCCCCAAAACAGCAAGTGCGACTACTTTTTCACCCTCTTTTCCCAACCAGGCCACCCCAGCAGAGACGCTCTAGTGCACGTTTGGCCCCGGGGACTTTTCTCAGCTGATACAGAAAGCCATCGCTCAGGAAGCTTCCATGATCCTCATTGCCCCTTACTGGCCTCGACAGGTTTGGTTCCCATTTCTCCACCGCTATCTGTTGGAGCAACCTTGGCATATGGACCCAGTTCCAGACCTCTTGACCCATCAGTCGGGTCAGTTGCACCACTCCCTTCCTTTTCTGAACCTCACAGCGTGGTTCCTCCAATTCCAACTTTAGCCAGGCTTCCTCTGATATCTCACTCAGTTAGAGATATCTTGATAGCCTCTCATAAATCTTCCACTCGGAAGATTTAGCATAACAAGTGGAAACGTTTTTCCTATTGGGCGCAGTCAAAGAATATAGATCCTTTCACTGCTTCCATTCAATCAGTTCTAGACTTTCTAGCCGAACTTTTCCACTCAGGTTCATCTCCGTCTACCATTAGAGTTCAATTGGCAGCAATTTCGAACTTTCATGTTGGAGTCTCAGAGTCCTCCATTATGTCTCACAAACTCTGCAAAGCCTTTTTAAAGGGAGTTTTTCTCCTCAAACCACCCATCAGAGATCCTCCTCCCCAATGGGATCTCAACTTGGTTCTGACGTCCTTAATTCTTTCCCCCTTTGAACCTGCAGCTTCATGTTCAATGCAGTTACTTTCTTGGAAAACACTCTTTTTAGTAGCTATCACTTCAGCTAGAAGAGTCTCTGAACTCCATGCTCTGTGTAGTCGACCCCCTTATCTTGTATTCCATAAGGATAGGGTGTCCTTACGTACTAACCCGTCTTTTTTGCCCAAGGTAGCTTCACTGGCAAATTTGAATCAAACCATTGAGCTTCCTGTTTTCTTCCCTAATTATTCTAATAGGTCAGAACAAAAGTTACACTGTTTAGATATTCATCGCCAACTTAGGTACTATTTAGACAGGACCAAACAATTCAGGAAATCTGACCAACTGTTTGTTTCTTATGCAGAAGGTGGAATGGGCCTTCCAGTTTCTAAAGTGTCTCTCTCCAGATGGCTTACTTCGTTGATTACCCTAGTTTATGAGATAAGACATCAACAGTCGCCATCCAAACCTAGGGCTCATTCAACTAGAGCTTTAGCCACTTCTATAGCTTTCCAAGATAGGCTGCCTATTGATTCGATTTGTTCTGCAGCTACTTGGGCTTCTCCCCATACCTTCATTTCTCATTATAAGTTGGACTTGGCCTCTAGAGACCGAGCCAACTTTGGTTCCACTGTACTCAAGAGTCTGTTCCGATAGGCCACCTGGGACAAGGTGCTAGGGACGCGGTCCCATCCAGCAAGAATGAAGGCGAGATAGACAACTTAACATTTAGAAGTTATGTACCTACCATAACGTTCCATGTTAGTTGTCTTCTTCTCGCCTTCTTTCTTGCATCCCACCCTCCTTCCCCCTAGCCAGGACAGACCTAGAGGAGCTTTTCTTTGTTCCTTATGGAATTTTCTTGCTGGCCTTAGCTTTCAAACGAGATCTGAGGAGTTACCGCCTAGCATTGTGGGATATAGGGGAGCCTCGAGCCGGTGGAACTAGCTCTCGAGCTTTTAGAGTGGCCGAGTCGGAGCCGAGGATCGGCTCCGAACCCATCCAGCAAGAAAGAAGGCGAGAAGAAGACAACTAACATGGAACGTTATGGTAGGTACATAACTTCTAATTCTGGTAGAAGGGTTTTAAAAATGCAGGCCTTATCATGCAAACCTCTGTATTTAATTTTTCATACAGGCAGAGTTTCCCTCAGAACTAATCCAGCTTTCATTCTCAAGATAACCAGTGAATCTTCTTTGAATCAGACTAATTGTTTATCAGTTTTCTTCCCAAGTTTCTCGAATAAAGGTGAATATCTTCTTTACTTGTTGGAGGGTTCACTCTCAGCTGCGGTTTTATTTACACCATATAAAGGACTTTAGGAAAGCTGATCAGCTGTTTGTTTCCTTTTCTAAGATAAATTTGGGTTCCATTGCGTCTAAGGCTATCCTCTCTAGGTGGCTATCTGATTTGCATTACTTTTGTTTATAGAGCCAATAGATTGTCATTGCCTTCCAAGCCAAAAGAACATCGTGCAAAAGCAATTTCTGCCTCTGTGGCCTTCTTTAGCAATGCTGATATTGATGATTTTGTGCAGCGGCATTTGCCTCTCATTACGAGCTCAACCTACAGTCTAGGACCAGAGAATCTTTTAATTCAAACAATATCTGGACTATCCTTCCATAGTGCCGCCCGGGATGATTTTAGCCTTGGACTCTGTCCTGACTATTGAGGCTGATAGAAAAGATATGAACATTACGTACTTGCTATAGCAATAGATCCAAGTTGTCCTCTTCCATCCATCTCAACATCCCCACCCATCCAAATTGTCACTGTTGTCTTCTGCTAGAGAACACTGAGCCTTCCTGGAACCTTGTTTGATTGCAGTCCTTTTAGATTGTTCTTTGTGGTTGCACTGTTTTTACTTAAGAATTGTAGTCATTTTGTATAGGGAAAATTTGATCTGAGGGCTGTAAGGGTGGTGGTACATTATGGGAGAGGGGAGAAGCTTGGGCCTTGGAACTGGAAGCCCATTTGCCAGATGGATGGAAGAAGACATCATAGATCTAGCAGTATAGTACGCACATAACTTTCTGTCTGCATTCATAGATTCATAGGTAAGTACCAGGCAGTCAATCTGCAGACCATTACAAGCCTAATCAGTAACCCATATTCAAAAGTTCAGTCCAGCTTCCTGAAGGACAAGATAGGAGAATGAGGCTGCCCTTCCAGTTATCTTGGTTCACCTTGAAGGTAGCAAGGGTGGTACCTCTTGACATGTGGTAGAAGTTTGTTGAAGAGGTGAAGGATACGTTGTTATATAAATTTATCTGTTGATAAAGGTTTGGTTACTTTAAGTGGGTATTTGAGGAACCATTTGTTCTTCAAAGGAATGGGAGGAAAAAGAGGGTTTGATCTTTATTGGTTGAAAAGGCTAGACAAAGACCCCCACATTGGCTTGTATAAGAGACTGATTATAGAGAAAGAGGGTTTACCAGGATGTTCGGATAACTAAGATTTTTCGATGCCACTGATTTCTTAATTGTGAATCTGTGAGGTTTCTTAAGTTAAGTGATATGTTTAAACAGATAAATGCCAAGAGGGGCATTACATTCAATAATAGGTCTAATGAAATATGAGTAAAGAGAAATTAAGATTTATTTGGATTTAAAGAAGCATTTAGAAATAAGTTAAGCCAGATGCAACACTTTCAGCACTAGTGTGGAGACATTGATGGTGAAATGATAAGGAGTTATTGACAGGAGTGCCTAGATCTCTTATAACAGTTCCTTATTGGAGGGGTGAGTGGGGAGATAGACACAGCTACACCTCTTGGACTTCATGATAGCCACCATATTATTTGACTATGATTTGTCATTGACTGCAAATTAGTCATATCTTTATGTACCTTCTGTTAGTATCTGACCACTATCATTGGGCACCAGATTGAAGGACTGTGCCTACAATCTCTTTGTGGAGTAGTCAGTTCTTTAGATGAGTCCTTTGCAGCCTCAGTTGATGGGCCCCTTTGCTGTTTTATTGATGAACCTACCTGAGCTCCTTCCTGGTGAAGGGGAAGTAGGGCCCATGTGAAAGGAGAGTCCACATAAACCTGCATGAGATAAGAACTTTGCTTGCCTTTTAAGCTCCGGAAAGGGAGATGAGACTAGATCCCCTCCTGTTCTGATAAGACAGTAAAGCTGTGGTGTGGTGTATAAACAGAGTGGCATATGCTTGTACTCCTTTTGCTGATATTCATTGTAGTTGTGGCAGCTGACCACAGACAAATCTATTACAGCTATTCATGTTCCAAGAGAGATTAATTGTCTGCTAGACTCACTCGATCACAATTCTAACCTTTTCTGGAAGTGATGGTAAAGGGGGTCAGGGGCTTTCTAGGCAAATCCTCCAGGAATGAGTCTTCCTTAACACTGATGTGTTTGCCACATAGAATGTCATCCTTATCCCCTTCCTTCTCAATTCATCAGGTAAAAAGGGAATCTATGATGGATGCTTTCTGCTTTTTGCAGGAGCATATTAGAGACATTAACAATAAAAACTGTGAAAACCCTATTGCTGTACATTATAATATGGTTCATGGGGGGTGGGGGTTACAGATTTAAAAGCATGTATTTTGGAATGAGTCTGATTAGAGGATGTTTCTGTATTAAAAAAAAACAAATTGTTGTTTAAAGAAACAATTTTTATCCTTAAATATGACATACTGACACCTAAGGGCTTGAACAGGGAATGTACTTGGAAAGCCCTTTTGTAATGAAAATGATTTTATTGGATAATTATTTTATTGGAATTAATTAGTGTGTTATTTAATGAGGTGTTTTTTGTGTGTGTGTTAATTCCAAGAAGGCTTTTCAGCTGAGGTGCTAGTGTGTTAAACAGTGTTTTGTGTTGGTAATAAATTTCATTATTTTTCTGAGTGCAGTCCGCTTATTTTATCACTGGCCTTGTCGTATTTGAATCTATGTCTTTCTGGTGGTTTTTTGGTTTATGCTTTCTGCTTTCCTTGTCAAGGAAGGGTCCTGTATTCCTTTCCTCCTTTTTGCTTTGCTTCACTGCCTGCTAGCAAAATTCAAAAAAGAAAAAAACACAACGTATTCTCAGCACTCCTTGATATGAGAGGAGATAGGATTTTAGGGACGCGGATCCTTGGTAGTATAAAATCTTCCCCTACTGCTAATCCAAGGAAGTTTGTAAGCAGCCACCACAGCTACTTTTAGACATGCAGTATAACATGGTACAGTACAGTAAAATGCAATTAAGTCTCAAACACAGGAAAAGCTGTACTTGCAGCTTGAATAATATACCATAGCACTGTCTTATTTAATGGTTGTCTGACACTTTCTTAAAGGTTTACAAATTCTTAGCCTTGGCTGCCATTTACTAAGTTTAGCAAAACATTCCAATCGTTTACAACCATTTGCATAAATCAACTCATTGTCATATTATTGAGTGAATAGACTTTTTGAAGTCTAAAAGTCTCACATCTTTTAGTAATTATTTTTTAAATACCTTTTTTAAGTTATCACTTAAGACATAGCCACACATGTACTGACAGAAAACACAATGTATTTTTATGTGGTGCCCGAATGAAGAGAGAAGTCAGCAAACAAAGGAAAGTAGTATTGCTTGAGTTGAGTTCATCCTCAAGATTTGGTGAGTACAGTCACAAGGTGGACCCAGTTTTTCACAAAATCTCACCAAGACGACACTGATATATAAACTGTATTTTATATAGCATATAAAATGGAGAGAAGTAGGGTAAAAAATGTAAAAGATACCTGGGTGCACAAGACACAGGATAAAAAAATGCAGAATCCTGGTAGGCACACTGGTACCAGGACTTGTAAGAATGACAGTGTAGAACCCTCAAAATACGGAAACATTCCTAGAGTAGAGCTAGGCCAGGCCCAGGGGGAGGATTGCCCTCCTGTTTTAGAAGGAAATAGTGGTCCACAAAAATCACAAAAACAAATGGGCCAAAAAAGATCAATAAAGATGATAGAGTGGACTGTTGAGGATAAGAAAGAAATTATGTATTGTTACTATTATGCAAGAATCCTAGAATTTCCATACAGAAGATATACCGAAATATTAAGACAGAAATTAGAGGAAAGAAACATATTTCCACAAGAAAAACTGTCAAAAGCTTTAAAGAAAAATTTATGTCCATTAATATAACAAATTAAATGAAAAATATTATAAAGAACAAGAAACCTTGATATGTTTGGAAAAAGAAGCTGCTGAGGAAGTGCGAAAATATAAAGAATAAAATCTAAAGACTTCTGAAAGGTAAATAAAGAAAAAAGAAATATGAACATGGGAAAGAGAGAGAAATCTGATGTGGTGCAATATTTATGCAATGGGGAAAGCCCAATTAGTTAACACAAAATAGGCAGTCCCAAAGCAATTTGAAGAGAAATACAGGCAAAGGCATCCAGATATGGAAAATTTCACAATAAAAAAATAAGATCACAAAGAGGGAATGTAGAACAGAAGATTAGTAAAGTTGAAGTTGTGGAATACTTGCAAAGTTAAGGATTTAGTATAGAAACCTAACAGGTTATATCACAGCATGATGGAACAGAGAGTCCCCAAAGTAAGGAGAAACAGGAGGAGCAGGAGACCTTTGAAGAAGAAATATGGACATGGGAAAGAAAAAGAGATTTAATATGGAGCAATATCTGTTCAAAGGAGAAAGCAAAACTAGTCAATACAAAAAGAGCAGCACCAAAGGCAAAGGCATCCAGACATGGAACATTTTACAATACAAAACAATAAGAAAACAAAGAGGAAAGTAGAAAAGAAGATTAGTAATGGATAAGTGAAAGAAATAGAGACTGAGGTCATGAATTACATGTAAAGTGAAGGATTTACTGTAGAAAATCTAACTCAGATAGCATCGCAGCAGGACAGAGCCATGAATCCCCAAATTAAAGAGAAACCAGCAGAGAGAGAAACATCTGATCAGTTGCCATATGAAGATACTTTGAAGCCATCTATAGGAAACCAGTCCATATGTTCAATTGGAGTTGCACAGCTAGGGAAGGAAGAGTTAACTCTGGTGCAGTCAATGTTGGGGACTGATGGGCCAGTGAGTTCCCATTCGAAAGAGCAGTGGATGACACAGGATGAAACTGAAGAGAGTGTGGCGCAGAAATATGCTCTGAAACTTTCTAGAGAATGCCCACAGGAAATGGGGAACACAGAATTTGTCCTCAGTTTAGAAGAAAATGATAAGAGTTGCTTGATTTAATAGAGATGGGCAAACATATTAAGATCAGTGAAAGAAATGGACTACACAAAGTCAATAAAACACAAAAAGTTAGAAGTCTGATAAAACAAATGAACACAGTAATTAGGACTGTCCTTAGAGATTCATACGATATACCAGAAGTAAATAAGATATATTACTGTGCAGCAAAATTCATAGCAGATAAAGTTTTAGTGCCAAAACATAGGGTAGTAAGAGAAAGGAATGGTAGAAATTGAATGCCATCATAGAAGTATCAGAGAAAACTATTAAAAAATGAAGACAAGAAGTGTCACTTTTAGAAGAGTATAGAAGAGGGAACACATCAATAAAAATGCTCCGAAAGATAGACGTGATAAAAGCAATGCACAGTATCAGAACAGATCAGAATCTATCATGCACTATCGCAAATAATAATCTAAAAATATCAGCACAGGCAGTAAAATGTAGAAGATATACAGATAAATTTAAAGGAAAAGTGCAAATTAAGCAATTTATTGGTGACTCAAAAAAGTTTTATAGAGACTCGGTAAATAAGGTAAAAGGAATCGAAACACTACCAAATAAAAGAAGAAATAGATAAATGTAAAATTAATATCTATGAAGATACTGTGGAACATAACAAAGATGCTAAATGGAAAGAAGTAACAGAAAGAATAAATAGTTCAAATGTACAGGATATGAAATGGGATGAAGTAACAGCCAAAGTGATTAAAACAAAGTTAAGAAATCTCTTAATTGGAAAACCCCAGGCCCAGATGCAGTACCTAACTTCCAGCTAAAAGTATTAACATCTTCACATGAAGATTTAACCATGAATAAAAACTGTTTATATGTGCACCCCGAACAAAATTATACATTGGAATTGATGCTGACAGAGTTTATAGTCATTTAGAAGAAAACTCAATCATGGCAGTAGAACAAAAGGGTAATAAAAGAAAGTCAAGTAGAACAAAGGATCATTTGTTGTTAAGAACTGTAAAAAGGGGAGGAATCTAAGTATGGCATGGATAGACTACAAAAAAGTATTTGACAGTATCCTACATTCATGGATAAAAGATTGCTTAAAAATGTAGAGGATACTTCCTACTCTGATCAATTACATTATAGTGATCATGAAACAGTGGCAAACCACTTAGTAGTTAAGCCGTGATAAGGGACAAAATATTATTCCAGGGATAAAAATTCAAAGGGGATATTCCAGGGTTGATTCTCTGTCACTACTGCTCTTTTGTCTTGCCCTTAACCAGTTAAGCTGTCCACTTAACAGAGGTCATGGCTATAATTTGGCTCCCAGAAAACAACAAAGTATAAAGACTTCTCATCTTCTTTTTGTAGATGATTTATAATTGTATAGTTCATCAGATGAGAAACTGAAAGCACAACTGCAAGTGATCAGAACATTCTCAGATGATACAGGAATGTCATTTGGTCTTGATAAATGTGCAAAAGCAACCTTTAAAGCAGGAAAGTTGCAGCACCAAGAAAACATCAATTTGGGACAGGAATGTGATATAAAAGAACTTCAGCAAGAGGGGGTGTATAAATATTTGGAAATTGATGAAGGATCAACAATAAAACATGAACAAATGAAAATAAAACTTAGTAAGGAATATTTTAGAAGATGACATCTAGGAACAAAGTTCAAGCTCTAAACCAATTTGCTCTTCCTGTCCTTACAGTTTTGGTGTGATTTACTGGCCCCAAAAGGTGTTGGACAGGAAAACAAGAAGGATGCTTCATGTTCATCAAATGATTTTTAAAAATAATACATATCAAGAATAAGTATTCCCAGTTCTGAAGGAGGTATGGGCCTGTTCAAAATTGATTACATGTATAGATCTGCAGTCGTGGAACTGCATACATATATGCTGACCTTGACAGACCCAAATGTAGTGAGAGTTTTGAGGTATGATGAGAATAAGTACAAGATGACTTCCCTGCTTAGTTTAGCAGAAGCATATCTGCGACAAGTGGGAACGGAAATCAAACCAGAAGTAGATAAAAAAATCAGGCAGCAACTGAATGTGCAAAAAAAAAAAAAACAAAAAATTTGAGGTGAAGGATCAGATGAGAAGATGAGAAATGTTGAAAATGCATAAATATAATTGCAGGTATAGAAAACTCTTGGAAGAGCCTTATGTTGATCAGGATTGAATGTAAGAATGGTTAAAGAGAGGTGAATTTAAACCAAAAGATGAACAGTTAATATTGGCGGCCCAAGGTATTGAACTACCTACACATAAAAAAACAGGCAATCCGGGCAATGGATGTAGACCATAAAGACTCCCAGCAAAGTAGTAGAATTTCTTCTTTATTGTTCAAAAAGCACACACAGAAATTAGCACTTTCATCCAGGTTAAATGGATTTCATCAGATTCATTTAAACAATGATACATTGCCTTTTTATAGCCACAGGAACTGAACACATAATTCAGGAAGTGATGCAACAATGATAAAAGTACTACTTCAACCAGCTAAAACCCTTTATATATATATATATATATATATATATATATATATATATATATATAATATGTAACTGAGAAAATATATATATATATATATATATATATATATATATATACGAAAATGTTCTATGATAATATAATAAATATAAATAAATCTTAAATTTTGTGAATATTAGTTGCTAAAAAAGGGACGTTTACAATGTAAAAATAATATAAAATTAAGACAAATGTATTGTACATCCGCATACAAAACTATTTATAAAAATGTAGTAAAATTGGTATATTAAATTTAATAATCAATAATAATATATATTTATGTGTAAAATCAGTTTGGGGGCGAAACTTGGCAAACCCTAGACTTTAAAATGGGTATCAAAGATATATGGTCATTAATACCTGGCGGGTTACTCGCATTTAACTTGAGTTGCCATATTACTTCTTTTTCTTCAAGTAAGAGCTTGACATTACCACCCCTGGGGTTAAAGTGCAGCTTGTCCATAATAGGAAACCTAAAAGTGTGACTTGTGTTGTTCTGTTAGATGTGCCTATATAAAGCATTGTTAGTATTCACTTTTTTTATGTCATAAATATGTTTGTAAATTCAGTTATTCAAAGACCTGTCGGTTTTACCAACATAAAATGCTTGACAGGTGGTGCACATGGCCAAATACACCACACTTTTGGTGCTTCAATTCCCTGACAGGAAAGTAATCTTACTTTTTACTAAGGTTTTCCAAATACTTAAAATTTTCTTCATAAATGTATGCACACTGGCTACAAGCCCCACATTTGCGGGTTCCTTTGAAGTCCTTGTTTTTTCTATGAAAGCTATTATTTTCCAACTGAAATTTAATATTATCGCCGGTCTTCCACACAAAAGTGGGAATGTGTCCTAGGTAGTTGTATGTATCCACATCCCCTCTTAAAATATTCCAATTCTTACATATTACATCCTTAATAAAAGGTGAAAAAGGGCTATACTTTAAAACCATAGCTCTAGTAAAATTAACTTTGTTCTTGTTCTCCTCTTCATGGGTAAGCTCTTCTCCTGATAATGGTTTATAAAGTACCCCCCCATTGCGATAATACATGCTCAATAGTTTCGTTAACTAAATTAAGGGGATAACCTCTTTCCAAGAACATGTTTCCTACCAATCTATGTTCCTCCTCGACTTCAGCATAGTTGGAAGTCATTCTGGCCGCTCTTATACACTGTCCTTTTAAAATGCTTTTTTTCTACAAAAAAGGATGGCAGCTACTAAATTCCAAATAAGAATTGCTGAACGTGGGTTTGCAATATATATTCGATTTAAAACCATAAGGTGTATGTGAAATATAAGTATCTAAAAAAGGCAGCCCAATGTTGTCATATGTATATGTGAATTTAAAATAAGGGCAAATGTTATTCAAGTAGGAAACACATTTTTCCATTTCATCCCTGTCACCCTTCCACAAAATAAAAACGTCGTCCAGGAAACGTAAATATAGTTTGAAATAACCCTTATAAGCACTGTTAAACACATGTCTATTTTCATATTCTGTAAGGACAAGGTTTGCAAATATGGGGACACAAGAAGCCCCCATAGCTACACCCTTAATTTGCTTAAAATGTTCACTCTCGAAATAAATAAAATTGTTCTCTAAAACTATAGTCATCAGTTCCAGTACAAAGAGGATCTTATCATTGTCTAGGTCAGAATATCATATCATAGATGCATGTAATAATTCTAACCCCTCCTCTTTGGGTATAGAATTAAATAAATCTACCACATCTATACTAACAAATTTCATCTCACTGTCCCAAAGTTCATGTTTTAGTCTGCCCAAAAAGTCCCAAGAGTCAGTGAGTACATGTGAAATATGCTTGTACACATGCTTCGGCTAATTATCTATCACAACTCCAGTGGGGTACGTTTTAGTTTTGCTTCCAGACACTATGGGTTGAAATGGTGGGTGTAAGAAATCCTTATGGACTTTGGGTACTCCAAAAATAGTAGCTAGTACTGGAAACTCTACTTTAACAAAATGATATATCTCTATTGGTATTCTTTGGTCAGTCAGATATTCTTCAAGCCATGAGTCAGTACGTCTTTAAACTATATTAACCTCATTAAGGCTAATGGACTCATAGACTTTGGAATTATTTAAAATATCATACGTCATTTGGATATAGTTCATTGCTTAGCACAATACCCCCTCCGTTGTTTGGTTTCATAACTCTTGTTTTATCACTACAAAGTGTTTGAAATGATTCCCATTCAGTTTTACTAAGGTTGAACTCACTTCCCTTTTTGCCTAACATGTCAGCATGAGTCCTATACATGTCTTCCAATATTAACTTTTCAAGAGTGATGAGAATGGGCTGTAAAGGGGGGTTATAAGTGCTTTTTTTCTTTAAGGTAGGTCTACCATTATCCTGGTCATTATAGCCGTGGTGGTGCAGCGGTAGCGTTGTTGCCTCACAGCAAGAGGCTCTCCTGTTCGATTCTCGGCTGGAGTGCCTTCTGTGTGGAGTCTGCATGTCCTCCCCGTGGTCGAGTGGCGTTCGAAAGACATGCGTGAATGGGTGTGCCTTCGCTGAAGGTTGGGTGTCGGGCTGGCAACTCGGCACCATCTACTGCCAATCATTAGCGGACCGAAGTATTGCTGTGGTGACCCCTAACCGGGAAAAGCCGAAAAGACAAACAAACATTAATCCTGGTCATTGTCCTTAAAGTATAATGCTAGGTTAAGCTTTGTGATGAATAATTTAATCTCCAAAAGTGTATCAGTTAGATCAAAATTAACAGTAGGTCAAAATTCATCCCCTTTAGGAACAAAGAAAAATGTTCCGTAGTCACCTCATGGTCAGTATAATTAAAGATTTTAAAATTTCTACAGACATGGATAACTTCATTCACTTTGTCTATCTCCAATGGTGGTTGGGTAAGTGGGGCCTGTGGGGTTTGTCTTGATTCCATGTTTGTTTCCCTCTCTATCCTGAATCCCAATGATTCCCCCAGTGCCTCCATGAATTCTATTTTTGACCTTTCCAAAAAAATTTTTCCGGACTTTTTAAAACATATAAGTTTACAAAGTCCATTGACCATATGGGAGAAACAGACAAATGTAGGTTTTGTAAAACAGAATTGGAAACAGTCGCACATCTTGTTGCTGGTTGTGATATACTAATGGCAGAAGGACTGTCTACTGAAAGGCATAATATGGCAAGATTGTTGCATTGGGGATTGTGCGAATATTGTAATATTGAAGTAGCTGAAAATGCTGGAAACATCAGCCACAAAGCATTATAGAAAATGAAAACGTCTGTATCACATGGGATCACCCATTGCCAACAGTTCAAAAAATAAATGCAAGAAAACCAGATACATTAGTCCATGAAAATAAGGCAAAAGTAGCACTGATCATTGAAATTACTATACCCAGTGACTACAGTGTCTTATGTATAGAGAAACAGAAAGTCATAAAATAGCAGGATTTGCAGGCAGAAACAAGGGCAGTGTGGAAGAAGGATACCCAGACAGTTCCAATAGTAGTAGGAGTAATGGGTCTTATAAAAAAAAAATTTACACTCCTACTTGGGTATGTTACTGATACATGTAACACCATATGAATTGCAAAAGGGGTCATTACTGGGCACATTGCGGGCGCTGCAAAGAGCATTCCTGGCTAACATCAAAGAACGAGAATCAATACTAATTCATGAACTTTAATCATACTTTGACTTGGGAATGGGGTCCAGTCACATCATGGTGTTAAAAACCCAAAATACTTGGAGATATTAAAAAAAGACAGAAAACAAAATAACCCATGATTAATGTTCTTTTGTTTGCACATACTATACATTAAATATGTTTGCTTTCTTTACAACAGCTGTCTTTCAGTCCAGCATTACAATAAATTGTTCAATTCCTGCCTGCCTTTAAACCTCATTCCTCCTCTTGAACATTATTATGCATGTATTATTCCCACAAATTCCCTTTTCTAAAGATCCCTGTTCTGGTTCTTTTATGTATTTTACAATAGTCAGTATTTCAAATTCAGTTGGTTTTGATATTTCCATTTTCCACTAAATGCTTTTTTTTTGCTGCCAAGAGAATTGAACTTGATAAGGCCTTACTACAATTAGGCAATTGAGATCCTATGTCCCAGCTCAAAAGATTAATTTCCTTAGTTATAACCATTTGATGCCCCCAGTATTTCTGACAGAGTACTCTGGAGGGAATTGTTAAACTCTGCCATCTTATTACACTCCCCAAAACATGTATAGAGTTGCCCTTTATTCACCATCACACTTCCAACATTTTCATCTACTTGGGGAATAAAAATACCCATGCAAACACTTCAAGCAAAATTCTAAACCATCTGTACTTTGCTGCATACTTAGGAGCTATACATATATCCTCCCATTGTGCCCTTGTAAATTGCCTTTTTAGTCTTTCTTCCCAATCTTTTCTAGCTTCCTCTGATTCATTTTTGCAGTTATCATGCAATATTTATATGCCATACTAATTATTCCTTTTTAACAGCAGCTTCTGTTCAAGATTCAGCTGCAAACTCTACCAGAGCAGGACCTCCACTTAATATTCCCCTTATCCCTTTCTCTTTGCTTATAGTCTGATATCAATCCCTGGTTAGTTAGCTAGCTGGTTTCTAACCTGCAGTTTGAACTTCTTCTTGGCCTCATCCCACTCTATTAACTTTCTCTGTCAAGTTATTTGCTCCTAATACCTTAATTCCCTTTCCAGTTTTCTTCTCTAAAATTTTGCCCTCTTGCCTATTTTCTGTACCCTTACTTTCTGGATTCCTTATTGACAAAATCTCTTATCACAATTCTTGTGTTGGCTTAGTTCTTAGAATACTTTTTGCAACTTTATGAATACAATATTCTCTGTGGTTCTTATGCTTCTTAAGGATCTGAATCCAAAATCCCACTGTTTCTCCATATTTCTTGAACTCACCTCCAATTTATCATCACTTTCCATTCTGAATTGTAACCTTCTGCTTATGTTATGTTTATGAGCCTTAACTGTGCAGCTGTAAGTATCCCTTCAAATCAGGTAATCTTAAGCCACCCTGTTCTACTGAGAGTTCATTATCACATTTAACTTGTGTTCACTTCCCTTCCCAGAGAAATTCATTCAGCTTTTTTAATTATTGTTCACAACTTGTCTGATTGAAAAAAATATGCCTGACTTACCTGTATATAAAACTAAATGAACTAAAAACATTTTTACAACTTGTATATTACTATCCATAGCCATAAACAAGAGCTTCCATTTTCTCAGTTTAGTCTCTTTTAAGCCAAACCTTTAAAAACTTCACCTTATCATTTCCTCATAAAAAATGGGTAATGCTGAACCAATTTGTAAGTATGTACATACTTTACAACACTAGCCTTTGTTTTATCTTTATTATTTTTATATCCTGAGAAGACTTGAAACTGTTTCAAAATGTTCCACAACACAGAGGTGTCCTTTTCTGGATTTACCAAGTACAGAATAATATTACCTACAAATAAACACAATTTTTCTTGATTACCATACCAATTATATTCTTGAATTTCCAAATCCCTTATTTTCTTTGCCAGTTACTTTAAATATAATGTAAATAACAGGGAAGGAGGACACCCATACCTGGTTCCTCTGTTCAAACATAACCTATTGGAACCTACCCACTTTAATTCTTGCCTTCAGTCCTTCACATATCCTCCAAATGAACCTTATTGTATCAGGGGATGCAACTGTTTCCATTGCCCTACTCATAAAATCCCAAGCTTACTCTGTTGAATGCTTTCTCTGCATCAAGACCAGCCAAAAGCAGTGATATTTTCTTAAATTCTGCTCACCTGTGCAGTGATATTTCTTAAATTCTGCTCACCTCTGGATTATCATTGTTCTGTCAATGGTGTTAAATGTGTTCCTCCCCTCCACAAAACCATATTCATGCATATCAATCAGTTCTGGCAAACCTTTGCCATTCTTTTAGCTAGTGCATTTGGTTTAAAATTAACGTTTGTGTATATGAAGCTGTGTATTACAGGTGTTTACTTTCTTTGGGTCATACAGCCACCATATTGTTCTTCAAAGATGTGCTTCCCCTCCTTTAAAAATACCTTTACACAGAATTTTCTAGATCTTTATCACTTTCTTGCCTCCTAACTTCCATATGAATACTGTCTGTTCCTGAAGGCATCCTTGCAGATTGATTATGAATCATCATCATTTTTATCTCATCTCCTCCTGGCTCATAGGCTCATGGAATAGTACTTGGCTAATTACCTTTGTAGGCCATTTTAAGCCTAGCTAATTACTCCATGTGAGAATCAAACTCTGCAAATTGTGTCTGTGGGTCTATATTATAAACACAAATGCTTACCTTATCGACTCCCTAAACGTCGACCCGTTCTCATCGAACTGCATAAACACTGAATGCCCTAAGCCATGAAATTCAAAACATCAAACTATCATACTAGTCCCACCCCACGGCCCGCTACATACTACCTACACAAACTAAATAAATCACATACATACACTAATCAAAACCCTACTTCTAACCCTAAACTAAACCCTACTTCTAATCCTACACTAAATCTTACATATACCACCAAGTATGCACTTAACTTAACCCGCACCCTAACCCTAAGGTCTGTAACTATCACACACTAAACCCAAACAAACTAAGTAATCCACACACATACACTTAACAAAACCCTGCACTAAATCTAACATACATTACCATCCATGCACTTACCTTAACCCGCACCCTAACCCTAAGGTCCGTAACTATTGCAGACTTACCTTACGGAGCTATACCACAGAAGGCCAGCCATGACGATTCGACATTTCCCATTTCGCTCTTCTGGATGTTCGATGTTTTTGCATTTCGATAAGGTAAGCGTTCGAGTTACTAATATAGACCCATGTCTGTAAGGTAAACACCTTAACCATTATGCAAACTTCCCAAACCAAAATAAAGGACCCCCTACTCTTTTTGATTGGTGCTATGAGATGTTTTACACCTGAGCTACCACAGACTCAAGCAAATGGGCCTCGGATTAATGTCTGATCTGAAGAACAATACACTCAGGGCAGCAGCGACCCCCTTGTGCTTGTGCTGTACTCCATTGTCAGCAATCCATCTGCCTTGTGTGGGAATAAAACACATAGCCTTTTACACCAAAGATGTGTTCGCTACCTGTTGCACCACTGACACTATTAGTTGTTGCACCTCATCTTCTTTTACCATGGCATACTTACATCTTCCATAAATATTTCCAGTTTCTGAAATATCTGTAATACTTCCATAGGATCTCTAGTTAATTTTCTCATCATATGCTCCATAAGTTTGGCTAAAGCTGTGATGTCCCACTCTTGGCCAGTAATCAAGGAGCCTGAATCCTCACCACTGACACTGGAAAGGGACATTTGTTTGGAATACAAATGGTTACACTCAGTATTTCCAGATGCAGACCTCTCTGCATCAAGTACAATTTCCCTTAAGAGCACACAGGGAATACAGTCAGCCCGGGGTCTGGATTTCTTTATCCATCTCCCTCCTGGTCCCCAGTAAGATCCCCACTGGCACAGCTTCAAAGTTAACTCCTCAGCCGAGTGCCCAAGGAAAGTCCTCCACCACTCTCTCTGTGAAACCAGTGCTTCGTGTCCCTTGCTACAAGTAGCTGACACACACACACACCTATGAAAGGCTGGCACAGGTTTAGTAGCTGTACTCCCTTCTGCCCAGACTATAAGGTCATTATCACTGCCACTAGGCACTACAAAGCCAGCTAACTAAGGCTCTTACAAGTATACCCAATTATACTGAATGAAATCAATATTAATATAAATGGTAGTTTGACCAGCAGCAAGGCTTTCTGGAGTTATTATTATTATTAAAGGACCAGCCACAATTAGAAGTTTAAATATATTTAATAGTAAATAATAAAAGAACATGAAAATACTAAATATTTATAGTAAATACCAGAGTTTCAGTTACAGGGAACATTAAAAATAACACAGCTGGAAAGATTCACACAGTTACAGAAAAACACTACATAACTATTCTCACTATATTTTCCTAACTAATTTACAGAATTGCTATCCCTGGTCACTTACTGGTGCAAGGCAGGATGACGTGGGTGAGTGGTCCTTGTCAGATCCAAGAGAGAATACAGAATACTGAGAGCAGTCTCCTACCAATACCTAAATATTATTTCTGACTTACAGAATGACATCACACACATCTGGTCATCTGACTCTGTTTCCTGCACTATCCCCATCACTAGATGCTGCCAGGGTTTAGCACCTACATGCTACAATACACAATAGACCTTTAGCTAAGTTTTATTAAAGCAGCTGGAAAGCATAAAACAGTAAAACTATTCCACTCTTCCTACAGGAGTTACAGACTATTCTCTATCACAGACATTGCATCTCTGGCTCCATTCAAAACTGTGGGATAACATCTTTGTGGCTAAACCCATAAAGTAATTTAATTTCAGATTATTTTAAAGTTGGCTGGACTGAGATTAACATCTTCTCTTCCAGTATCCTCTGTTACAACATATACATTTCAACAGGTACAACAATACTTGTACATTTCTTTTCTTTCCACCAGAGTACTTTGATACATTTTAACACAAACAGCTTTACAAAATCATTTTTCAACACAAACGTCTGTACAAATCAGTTTGATAACAAATGACATATAATTCTTTACAAAATTCCAGCTAGCTGTGCTAGCATATGTTACACATCCAGTGCCTTACTTCTCCTGGCATGACTGGCAGTACCTCCTGTCATCACAAATGTTTTTATTTATGTTGCATAAGACACTCTTCTAGCTTCTGTACTCTGGAGTTATCAAAAAATAGTTGCTTAACAGCAATCTTTCTAAACTCATATGTATTACCCAAATACTACCTAATTTGTTCTTTGCCACTCTGTGGTTGTTACTGTTCTTGTTCTGTGAGCTCCCCCTTTATTTGCAATAATGTAACCTTTGTAACCCATATAAATAATTATTATTACTACATAACCATTTATTTTGTTTATTTCTACACTATTATTAAACTTCCTTTTCATTTTGTTGCACTGACTAGCTATCTCTTGTGAAGAAATGTCTATGTTTTCTAATAACTTCCAAGTAATTTCTACTACCTATTCCTTAAATTCCCTTCTTTTTAACAGGCAGTGTTAGTGTCTCCTTTTTACTTAATTGCCTTACATTTATCTTAGTTTTTACTGTTGCACGATCTGAAATAGTTATTGGATGTATGTGAAAGCTTTCAGTTAAATACATGTTATTGTGAAATATAATTTCTGTCCAGTCTAACCTAGTTATTGTGGCTTGGGGGATAATATGTTAATTCTGTCTGAGTTCCTACTACTGAATTTCTACCAAATATTATAATACATTTCTTCAGAAATCTTCTCTGATTTGTTATATTTCCCCTTTTAGCTCCCCCTGATACATCCTCTCTATTGCAAATCAAGTTACATTTTCCACGTCTAAGTAATAATCCTTGCTGGAAGTTGATTATTTCTCCCAAAATTTTTTTAAGGTCCATAATAGTAGTTTTTGGTGGAATATAAATATATGCCAAAGTTGTCCTCCCTCCTGGTCTGTAGCCCCATACTACCACAAATCAAGCACTATTGTCTTTTGTCTGTTTTCTGTCTCTGTTGAAGCCCCAGTAATAATCAGTATTATTACTCCCCTTTTTTCCTTTGTCTCTGATATTCTGTGGAACATCCACCTTAAAATCCTTTCTTGTTCCATTTCGCATGCTCATTTCTTTCCAAATGTGTCTCCTGCAACATTGCTGTTTGCAGTCTGCATTTCTTAAAATAATTAAATACTCTTTCCTTTCTGTCTGTACCTGTAAGGCCATTTACATTCCAAGATAGTATGGATAGAGTAGCCATTATGATAAAAAAGCTGTTTTTCTCATAAATAATACATGACAGTTTTTTTGAATGTGTATTTCCAACTTTTGTCTTGCATGCAGACACTAAAGTTTGGAAGGCTGATGTTTTATATGGCTGTTCCTTCTCATCTCCATTTGAATCTATGTCACATTTCCAGACTTTTTGCTTTAATGAAAACTCTCAAACAAATACTAACTAAATTTTTAGACCACACCCATCCCCCTATTAACTTAAAATAAACACACGATACTATATACATTTTCAGCAACCCTTCAGATAGGAACAATTGCCCTAAAGCAACAGCAGCAACCACAGGCATAACCTAATCTAAGATTAAGGTTACCCATAATAAAGAGCATTTTACAGACTCTGTTCTCACTTACACTGAATGATGTCTGTTCTTTTCTTATCACTATTTCTCTCTGAGATTTGAAAACATATGGTATGCTTTGAAACAAAACCTCAGTAAACTCATTTCTCTGGTGAGGACATCATGTGTTTTGTTTGGATTTCTGTTTTCTTTCTGTTATGCTGTGGAGCTACTTCTGTTTTTTTTTTCCTGGTAAATAAAGCCTCAGTAGAATGAGTTTTTTTATGAGGACACAATTCTTTTTTGTTCTTTAGATTTTTGTTTCTGCAGAGATGCTTCTGTTTTGTTCTGTGTTGTCTTTAACATATGAAAGTCACTGAAGAAACTCCTCATATCTTTTAAATGCACTTGACTGCATGTCATACAAAACTGTTTTAGAATATAACATGCAGTTTATATCATAAAGTGTTTTATACAGATATTAATGAGAGCAAACATGTTTTTAATTACAGTTACTTCTGTTTTTCCCTTTAATGTCCTTCTAAACATTAATTATATGATGTGGGGTATATCCACCTGCAAGTTTAACAAAGTCAGCAAAGCTCCAGCCTTTCTCAGCAACATTTTTTTGCAAAGCCATATTTCACAAATGTGATTAATGCTTTATAGTCATCCATTTATTCACTAATTTCAGTGCTGCTTCCTGGTCTCCCAACATCAGACTCTGGTTCAAGTCCAAGTTACTCTTGCTTCTGCTAGTCTTCTCCTGTGTCTCAATCATTTTCCTTTGGAACATTGAAAACAATTTCACTGGCAAAGTATATAAGTTTTACTTTCAGAAGAATGAGAAGCAGAGTCTTGTTATGCTTGCTGGCTTACTTTTTGTTGGGTAGACTTTTTTATTTCCTTTTTAGCCTGTTCTGCATCAAATAATATTGTTGATCTTCCAGGAAAAAAATACTCTAAAGACAGCTGGATGCAGCATTTTGGATTCCCTGATTATTGATTTTAATTTCACTTTCTTCTGTCTGGGGTACCATGAATAATCATTATCTACAAATACTCTGCTATCTCCAATTTTTTTAAATTTAATTAACGTTAATACACAACTTACAGAACAATGAACCCATGACAGCAACATTTGTAAAGAAACTTGTACAAAAAAAAAAAAAAATATATATATATATATATATATATATATATATATATATATATATATATAAAATCTACCAATAAAAAGAGAGTAATTATATAACTTGATACAGTATATAAAACACTCAGCTATAGAAGCTGGGGAATATCAAGAAATAACTGCTCAAATTAATTAATGTTCCATTTAAAACAATATAAATATGTAGAGAAATAGGAGAATGTACTTCGCCATACCACCCTAGTAGCATCTGCCTGTCGTCTCTAATTTGTATTACTTTTCCATTCTGCAACAGTTTTGTCAGGATCAACTCCTTCTGTTGGTATGAATGCATCTTTATAAATATAGGGTTTGGCTGTTTCTCATGGCCAGGTTTGGAGCATGCTGTCAGTGTACCCACCATTCTAATTGCTTATTTGTGATGTGATAAAATCGATGCAATCTCTTCCTTCCAGTGTATCTGGAATAGCAGAAAATCTCTTGTATGCTCTGCCTTCTAACGCTATCTTTTGAAACAGTTCTTTGTCAGAAGCCTCATACTCCAATACCCTTTTCATTTTAACCTCTGTTTTTTGCAGTTTTATCAGTTCATCTGAATAGCTAGTTAAAGCTTTTCTTTTTTTCCCAATTTTTTTATTTGAGTTGGTATATTCCTTCAGTATTTCATTTATTTTAATTACCTCTGTGTACATTTGATTTGTTGAACTGATTTTTTTTACAGATCAGCTGCTGTATTCTTTCCAGATAGTGTTTTCTCTTCACATTTTTCTGATTGATTTTCTTTCAAGTTCTCAGAATTTCTTCTTTGTTGACATTCAGGCAGTATTCTTACTACCCAGTAATTGAAATTTGCACAGGCTTAGAATTTCAGTGGTCCTTTGATCTCAGTTTCTTTTTTCACATTGGGATAGTTGAAATTAAGTGTTGATCAGTATGCAGCCATTTTGGAAGTAATTAGTGATTCTAAACACTCTCATAAAAAGCATCCTGACCTTATGATAGTGAGTGTATATTTAAGTTTTTTGACCTGTCTCTGTGGCTTAATTAATTGTAACCCTGTATTAGCTTTGTGTATTTACAAGTTTTTGAGTTTTGGTCTCCTTTCTTGGTAGACAGAAGCCAAAGACATTAGTCAATTTATGGGGCAAATTGGAGAGACAAATAAAGTTTATTAGTTTTTGGCATTTCTTGACTTCACAGCTCTCCTTATACACCTTGTTATCACTACATTCCCTTGTTATCATTTACAAGTGATTAGTAAAACTCAGTTTCTCGTAGTTTAGGATACCAAGTTCTTTAATTTATCATTCTGAAACCATCTCTGTAACATAGAGGAATAAAGACCTGATTGTGGCACAGCATTCGTAAGTTGGATTAGTGGCTCACCTGCCTGTATGAGCTGGCTTTGCAGGATGGGAATTTGTGGTCATTGTCAGATTGTCTGTCTTGAGGAGAGGGAGGTGGTTCTGCCCTGCCACAGAGGTGACTAGAGTGGCACTTGGTGTTGCATTCAGCCTGTCACTGTCTAGTGCATCTTCTGCTGTAATTGAAGTGGAGCTCATTATGTGAAGACATCTCCTTCCCGAGATTTTTCCTGGATGTGATGGTAGGCCATCCCCAAGGGCAAGCCCACTCTTTAACTCCAGGATACATTTTGCAAATAGTTTGTCTTTAATGCATTGATTTCATAGTAATTATGTAAGCCCATCAACAAAGATGTTATAAGTAAGCTTGTGTTGTAAATGTGTCCTCAGCATTTGTAATAAATTTACTCATCTTAAGATTGTCTACACAGAAGCTGAAAAGCATGTCTACTGCCCAACTTTAGTTTGGTGGTTAACCGTATTGAAACCAGATATAAAAGAAATAAAAATTATACCAGCTTTTAACATTTCATTCAGCAACTAATATGATTTTGTTATAGGAAAAGATACTGCATGTTTCCAGAAATCTGTATTTTGTGAGCATGCTGGTATGTGTTGTGAAAGCCCAGTTTACTTGTATCTTCCAGAGCTAGCATTTCCATTATTTTAGAGCTGTTTGTGAATAACGATATTGTCTTTAGCTTCTTTATTTTGTAAACTATTTAATCTTTTGAAATTTGTTTAGTCATAAATGAAGGTGTAACTATTAACTCAGTGGTGTAACCAGATTATCTTTCAGATTTTCAAGTCCTTGTTAGATATATTATCTAATGCAGAAGGTTTTGCTATGTTTTATGTTTCCAAAAATCTTAACTAGATTTTCCTCAGAAATGTTAAGATTATACTTGTCCTTACAAATTTTCTCTCTATGTAAATATGTACGTCACACTATGCAGTTTAAAAAAAACATTCTGAAATATGCTTAATGAACTTGTTAGATTTTCTGTTCTCCTTTTTATTTAGCCTAGAATTATATTAATTTTGATATGAGTCTGTACCCTTTCTTAAGTACTTAAATAATTTTCTTTTATTCTTTCATTTCCATACTAGTTGCTCCTTGTAGGTTTGTTGTACTTTTTTTACATTATGTTTGGTATAGGTTATCTCTTTTTTCAGCTCTTTTTCCTAACTGATTTCTTTTCCTTTTCTTATGTTTTCATTCTGATTTTTATTCATTTTCTTGTTTGTGTGATGGCACTGTAAGATGAAAGTGCTTAGTGCCAACCTTTATTATTTTCTTTGAGACCTTAATCTTGTTTTATGTATTTTACTAGAGTCCCACATCTCAAAGATAGACTAATTCTTAAATTTAGATTCTTAGTTGATGCTTCTTAAGCTAGCTTTATCTACTCTTTCCTACACAATTGCATATATATTAGTATTGTCATTTTTATTTGTTTTGACACTGCAAGGTAAAGAAGGCAAGATATGGCAAAAACTTGTGTGGTAAGTATCTGGAGTACACATGATATCCAGGATGTTTTTTTCCCCCATTGATCCATGTCTATTAATTTTGGCAACATCGTTGCAGTTCTGTTAGCTAGTATAGTCATGGCAGAGCTGTCCTATTCTTCTTTATTTGTTTTGCATTTAGAGCCACTGCCAAAGAATCTAAGGAACTCAAGCATATAACTGGTGTGGTACTCAAGAAAAGTTAACTTTATTTGCAGATGACATGTTCTTGTATTATATAAATCCAGAAAATGACATTTTGGTGTTGTGGAATATTTTGAGACAATTTCAGGTCTTTTCTGGAAATAAAATTGATGAATCTAAAACAAAGGCTATAGCGGTAAACTGTGTACCCACACCACACAAGGTGGTTTATGACTGCCTGGTGTAAAGGAATACTTTAGAGCTACACAGTTAAGCTTCATGTACATAACATATTGAGAAGGTTATAAATCAAAATGGAAGAGGAGGATGATAAACTCAGGTGGGGATGGGGGACAGTTTGAAAAATAAGGAAAGAGTAAGATTTTTGATGCAGATCCTTAAGGAAAATAGCAGTCATACAGAACATTGTATTCGTAAAGTATTATAAAGTATTTGAAGAGCTAAACCAACAAAGGAATGGAGAAAGGAAATTTTATGAATAGAGAACTGCAAGGAAGGGTACCGAAAACAATCAATAGAGAGACTGAATTTACTGGAGGAAATTAGCAAAGAAACAAGGTATTGAAAGCAAATAATTAAGGAAGGAAAATTAACAGAGCGGGATGAGGCAAAGTAGAAGTTTGAATTGCAGGTGAGAGACTGCCTTCCATACCAGGGTCTGATAACAGAATCTAGGCAAAGATTAAGGAATAGAGGATTGCTAAGTTAAAGACCAACAATGGTAGCGCTTTTAATTGAGTCTGGAATAGTGGCAGCTGTTAAAAAAAGAGAAAAATAGTACAGCATATAAAATAGGATGTTAAATATAAAAATAAGTCAGAGGAGGTTAAAAAAGATTGGGAAGGGAGAGTGAGAAGGCAATTTATCAAGGAAAATTGAAAATATCTTTATGGCTCCCAGATATGTGACAAAGTCCAGAAGGTTCATGATTTTTCTTGGAAGTGTTTGTACAGACATTTTATGGCCCAAGCAGACTTCAGAGAGATTGTAAATGATGAAATTGTGGTGGCAAACAGAGAGTAATTGGAAATGCATGTTCTGGGAATTTAACAAGTTGGCAGAATTAAAAAAAAAAAAAGATCCCTGTAGAATGGTTTGTTAGAAATATTTACAAAGACGTGTCTGGAGCATTTCTCCGTGGGCCTCCACTGAAAACTGGCTTCATTCCAAGTCGGACTTTCCTGATAAACAAATGTTAAATAAAATAAATAAATATTGCGGGGGCAAATAGTTGTAACTAAGAAAATGATCCTTTTGAGCTGTGACATAGGACCTGTGTTGCTTAGTTATAGTAAGGCTTTACAAAGTTTAATGCTGCTGGTTGCGAGAAAAGCAGTTACTAGGAAATGGAACTCAAAATCTAAACCAGCTGTAATTGAAGTAGTGAATATTGTAAATGAGATAAAATAACCGAAGGTGGGAGCCTTAGAAAAAGTAAACAGCAAATTACATAGAAGTAAACGGCATCTGTGGGAACAATACATACCGAATAATGTTCAGGAGGAGGAGTGAGGTTTAAAGGAATGAAAGGATAGAAAAATGTATGTACTGTTAGGATGAATGATAATTGTAAAGGAAATGTGTGTACTAAATGAAAAAAAATGTTACTGTGGGCTGTTTTCTGTTCTATTAATGTATGCATACCTATGTCACTTTTAACTTGCGATTTTAAAAAAGATATTTATGAAAGAAAATGTTATTCTCATAGTTGACTGTTCCACAGTTTGAATTAGATATATTTTTTTTATGTAAAAGATGTGACGGCATTTATTTATTTATTTATCTTGCTAGATAGCTATCCTTTTTTTTGGGTTTGTCTCACTAGCCTAGTAGCCTATTTTCAGAGGAGACCTGAGGAGGTATTTATACTACAAAGAGAAATTTGTCCAGAGCAAGTGGGAACTTCCCCTACATGTGGGATCTTTTATATCCACCTAAGCTACCACAAACTCAAGCAAATAGGACCACAATTTAATGTCTCATCCAAAGGATGACATCCTTAAGAGTCCCGCAACCCCCTTATACTGCACTGCTCTGTCAGAAATCAATCTGTCTGGAGTGGGAGTCGAACCCACAGTCTTCAACACCAAAGGCAAGTATGCTATATGTTGTGCCACTGACAATGCTGTTCTTATATTTTTTTGCCCATGTACATTTAGATTGCCAGACATAATATTAGTTTGTAAATAAAAAGCTTAACTGTTATATATTTGTGGTAACTTACAGCATCTTGATTTATGTAAATGCATACAAAAGGGTTAGTTGTAGTCAGCATCTTCTGTGTAATAAAATGCAGTCACTGTTGTTTTCTTTTTTGTCCAAAATGTCAGTTTCACAGGCCTCTAGAGAATCTTTAGATAGTATATTTATTTCTTTCATTTGATGATGTCTGTTGTCTCTGACAGTAAAAGACCACATATTCATCAAAAAGAGTGTTCCAGTCTGTTTCTTGGAACAGTGTCTCAAATTATAAGTGTAACATCTTTATTTTCACTTGGCTCTACCTTCATTGTGTATGCCTTATTGTTCAGATTCTTGAATTTGTTGTTAGTAATGTAAGTATCTCATGTCGGTTATCCATGTAGCCATTTCTCATGAAAATACTAACTGGTAGTAATAATGAATGGTAACATGCTTTAGACATATTTATGTCATCTTCAGCAGAGACATGTGAACTTATAGCCAGACTGGGGTGTTCATCAAAATTTCAACCATGGCCACTACTTCAGTTCCTTTGCTACCTACAGACCTTCCAAATGAATTCTCAGAGATGTCAAGGTTGCCAAAATCCTTCCACTAACACAAGTGCTCTACTGAGTAGAGGTTTCCTGTCTGTGCAGAAAGGTATCCTATACTCTGCAATATGTCAGAAGTTATCGACATAATAAGGAAAAACAGCTTGTGTGAATAATATTTATTTCAGTTGTGATGACCAAGTCAGTCCCATTAACTCGGAGATTGCTGTAAAGGGGACACTTGGGAAATTATCTCAAGAAAAGAGAGACTTTCAAGATAGCTTCACACTGAGTAACATCCTAATTTCAGTTTTCCGAGTGTGAAAACAGAATCATCTGAAAAGAAAGCCAGTAAACTTGCCTTTTTGAATAAATTTCAGTAACTGGCTAGTCAGTGCACTGCATGTATGCCAGCAAATAAGAAATTCTGAGATCCTGAAAGATGATCAGTCACAGAAGGTGAGGAGAAAACACTGACTGGGAAGAATTCTGAAGCTGTTCAGCAAAAACTGTTGTCTTACTGTTCTGAGAGACCAATCTGGAAATATACAGAGCTGAGTATATTTTTTTTGTTTTTAGAGTTTGTACTGTTAGTTGTTGCTTAGATCTCTGTTGAAACTGTTATCTCACTGTTCTGAGAGACTGATAAGCAAATATACAGAGCTGAGTATATTTTTTGATTTTCAGAGTTTGTACTGTTGTTGCTTAGATCTCTGTTGAAACTGTTGTTTCACTGTTCCAAGAGACTGATCTGCAAATATACAGAGCTGAATATATATTTTTTTGGTTTTTAGAGTTTGTACTGTTAGTTGTTGCTAAGATCTCTGTTGAAACTGCCCCCCCCCATTTTCTCCCGGTCTTCAGTTGGTATAACTGTTTTTTACAGCTTGTGTGTTATCTAACTCAAGGATCACTTAATTTGACCTGTTAGTAACAACCTGCATTTAATTGCTGGAACCTGTGTTCTGAGAGACTGCCTTCCAGACTATCTGCAAATATACAAACTGAGTATATTTTTTTGGTTATAGAGTTTGTTGCTTAGATCTCTGTTGAAACTGTTGTCTCACTGTTCTGAGAGACTGATCTGCAAGTATACAGAGCTGAGTATATTTTTTGGTTTTTAGAGTTTGTGCTGTTAGTTGTTGCTTAGATCTCTGTTGAAACTGTTGTCTCACTGTTCTGAGAGACTGATCTGCAGATATACAGAGCTGAGTATATATTTTTGCTTTTTAGAGTTTGTACTGTTAGTTGTTGCTTAGATCTCTGTTAAAACTGCCCCCCCCCTCATTTTCTGCCGTATCTTCAGTTGGTATAATTGGTTATTACAGCTTGTGTTATCTAACTCAAGGATCACTTAATTTTACCTGTAGTAACTGGCTGCATTTAATTGCTGGAACCTGTGTTCAGAGAGACTGCCTTCCAGACTATCTGCATATATACAGAGCTGAGTATATATTTTTGTTTATACAGTTTAATTGTTGCTTGGATCTCTGTTGAAACTGTTGTCTCCCTGTTCTGAGATACTGATCTGCAAATATACGGAGCTGAGTATATTTTTTTTTGGTTTTTAGAGTTTGTACTGTTAGTTGTTGCTTAGGGTGGCCAAGGAGGAGCAGCGGTTAGCGTTGCCACTTCACAGCAAGAGGTTTTCTGGTTTGATCCTCGGCTGGGGTGCCTTCTGTACGGAGTCTGCATGTCCTCCCTGTGGTCGCGTGTGTTTCCTCTGGGTGCTCCGGTTTCCTCCCACATCCCAAAGACATGCTGTAGGTCGATTGGACACACTAAATTTGCCCTAGGCATGAGTGCGTACGTGCATGTGCCTTCTGTGGAAGGTTGGGCTGGCAACTCGACACCGTAAAACTCCACTGCCAATCATGAGCAGACGGTGATCCACTTTGGCGACCAGGAAAAGCCGAAAGAAGAAGACTGTTAGTTGTTACTTAGATCACTGTTGAAACTGTTGTCTCCCTGTTCTGAGAGACTGCTTTTCAATCTCTCTGCAAATATACAGAGCTGAGTATATTTGTTTTGGTTTTAGAGTTTGTACTGTTAGTTGCTTGGATCTCTGTTGAAACTGTTGTCTTAATGTTCTGAGAGACTGATCTGCAAATATGCAGAGCTGAGTATATTTTTTTGGTTTTAAGAGCTTGTACTGTTAGTTGTTGCTTAGATCTCTGTTGAAACTGTTGTCTCGCTGTTCTGAGAGACTGATCTGCAGATATACAAAGCTGAGTATATATTTTTGGATTTTAGAGTTTGTACTGTTAGTTGTTGCTTAGATCTCTGTTGAAACTGTTGTCTCTCTGTTTGGAGAGACTGCTTTCCAATCTCAAGCTGAGTATATTTGATTTTCAGAGTTTGTACTGTTGTTGCTTAGATCTCTGTTGCAACTCTTGTCTCACTGTTCTGAGAGACTGATCTGCAAATATACAGAGCTGAGTATTTTTTTTTGGTTTTTAGAGTTTGTACTGTTAGTTGTTGCTTGGATCTCTCTTGAAACTGTTATCTCACTGTTCTAAGAGACTGATCTGCAAATATACAGAGCTGAGTATATATTTTTTGTTTTTAGAGTTTGTACTGTTAGTTGTTGCTTAGGGTGGCCACAGTGGGGCAGCGGTTAGCGTTGCCACCTCACAGTAAGAGGTTCTCTGGTTCGATCCTCAACTAGGGTGCCTTCTGTGCGGAGTCTGCATGTCCTCCCTGTGGTCGCGTGGGTTTCCTCTGGGTGCTCTGGTTTCCTCCCACATCCCAAAGACATGCTGTAGGTGGATTGGACACACTAAATTGGCCCTAGGCGTGAGTGCGTGTGTGTGCCTTCTGTGGAAGGTTGGGCGCCGGGCTGGCAACTCGACACCGTAAAACTCCACTGCCAATCATGAGCGGACGGTGATCCGCTGTGGCAACCCCTACCAGGGAAAGCAGAAGGAAGAAGACTTAGTTGTTGCTTAGATGTCTGTTGAAACTGTTGTCTCACTGTTCTGAGAGACTGATCTGCAAATATACAGAGCTGAGTATATATTTTGGTTTTTAGAGCTTGTACTGTTAGTTGTTGCTTAGATCTCTGTTGAAACTGTTGTCTCACTGTTCTGAGAGACTGATCTGCAAATATACAGAACTGAGTATTTTTTTTGGTTTTTAGAGTTTGTACTGTTAGTTGTTGCTTAGATTTCTGTTGAAACTGTTGTCTCACTGTTCTGAGAGACTGATCTGCAAATATACAGAGATGAGTATATTTTTTGGTTTTTAGAGCTTGTACTGTTAGTTGTTGCTTAGATCTCTGTTGAAACTGTTGTCTCCCTGTTCTGAGAGACTGCATTCCAGTCTCTGCAAATATACAGAGCTGAGTATATTTGTTTTGTTTTTAGAGTTTGTACTGTCAGTTGTTGCTTAGATTTCTGTTAAAACTGTTGTCTCACTGTTCTGAGAGACTGATCTGCAAATATACAGAGCTGAGTATATTTTTTTCGTTTTTAGAGTTTGTACTCCGTTGTTGTTACTTAGGTCTCTGTTGAAACTGTTGTCTCACTGTTCTGAGAGACTGATGTGCAAATATACAGTGCTGAGTATATTATTTTGTCTTTTAGAGTTTGTACTGTTAGTTGTTGCTTAGATCTCTGTTGAAACTGTTGTCTCACTGTTCTGAGAGACTGATCTGCAAATATACAGAGCTGAGTATATTTTTTTGTTTTTTAGAGCTTGTACTGTTAGTTGTTGCTTAGATCTCTGTTGAAACTGTCTCACTGTTCTGAGAGACTGATCTGCAAATATACAGAGCTTAGTATATTTTTTAGTTGTTAGTTGTTGCTTAGATCTCTTTTGAAACTGTTGTCTCTTTGTTCTGGGAGACTGATCTGCAAATATACAGAGCTGAGTATATATTTGTTTTGGTTTTTAGAGTTTGTACTGTTAGTTGTTGCTAAGATCTCTGTTGAAACTGCCCCCCCCCCATTTTTTGCCAGTCTTCAGTTGGTATAACTGGTTTTTACAGCTTGTGTGTTATCTAACTCAAGGATCACTTAATTTGACCTGTTAATAACAACCTGCATTTAATTGCTGGAACCTGTGTTCTGAGAGACTGCCTTCCAGAATATCTGCAAACTGAGTATATTTTTTTGGTTATAGAGTTTGTTAATTGTTGCTTAGATCTCTGTTGAAACTGTTGTCTAACTGTTCTGAGAGACTGATGTGCAGATATACAGAGCTGAGTATATTTTTTTGGTTTTTAGAGTTTGTACTGTTAGTTGTTGCTTAGATCTCTGTTAAAACTGCCCCCCCCTTCATTTTCTGCCGTGTCTTCAGTTGGTATAATTGGTTATTACAGCTTGTGTTATCTAACTCAAGGATCACTTAATTTGACCTGTAGTAACTGGCTGCATTTAATTGCTGGAACCTGTGTTCTGAGAGACTGCCTTCCAGACTATCTGCAGATATACAGAGCTGAGTATATATTTTTTGTTTATAGAGTTTAATTGTTGCTTAGTTCTCTGTTGAAACTGTTGTCTCACTGTTCTGAGAGACTTATCTGCAAATATACGGAGCTGAGTATATTTTTTTGGTTTTTAGAGTTTGTACTGTTAGTTGTTGCTTAGGGTGGTCAAGGTGGAGCAGCGGTTAGCGTTGCCACCTCACAGCAAGAGGTTGTCTGGTTTGATCCTCGGCTGGGATGCCTTCTGTATGGAGTATGCATGTCCTCTCTGTGGTTGCGTGGGCTTCCTCTGGGTGCTCCGGTTTCCTCCCACATCCCAAAGACATGCTGTAGGTGGATTGGACACACTAAATTTGCCCTAGGCGTGAGTGCGTGCATGCATGTGCCTTCTGTGGAAGGTGGGGCGCCAGGCTGGCAACTCGACACCGTAAAACTCCACTGCCAATCATGAGTGGACGGTGATCCACTGTGGCGACCCCTACCAGGAAAAGCCGAAAGAAGAAAACTGTTAGTTGTTACTTAGATCTCTGTTGAAACTGTTGTCTCCCTGTTCTGAGTGACTGCTTTCCAATCTGTCTGCAAATATACAGAGCTGAGTATATTTGTTTTGGTTTTAGAGTTTGTACTGTTAGTTGTGGCTTAGATCTCTGTTGAAACTGTTGTCTTAATGTTCTGAGAGACTGATCTGCAAATATACAGAGCTGAGTATTTTTTTTTTGTTTTTTTAGAGTTTGTACAGTTAGTTGTTGCTTAAATCTCTGCTGAAACTGTTGTCTCACTGTTCTGAGAGACTGATCTGCAGATGTAAAGAGCTCAGTATTTTTTTGGTTTTTAGAGTTTGTACTGTTAGTTGTTGCTTAGATCTCTGTTGAAAGTGTTGTCTACCTGTTCTGAGAGACTGCTTTCCAATCTCTCTGCAAATATACAGAGCTGAGTATATTTGTTTTGTTTTTAGAGGTTGTACTGTTAGTTGTTGCTTAGATCTCTCTTGAAATGGTTGTCTCACTGTTCTGAAAGACTGATCTGCAAATATACAGAGCTGAGTATATATATTTTTTGGTTTTTAGAGTTTGTACTATTAGTTCTTGCTTAGATCTCTGTTGAAACTGTTGTCTCTCTGTTCTGAGAGACTGATCTGCAAATATACAGAGCTGAGTATATTTCTTTGGTTTTTAGAGTTTGTACTATTAGTTGTTGCTTAGATCTCTGTTAAAACTGTTGTCTCCCTGTTCTGAGAGACTGCTTTCCAATCTCTCTGCAAATATACAGACCTGAGTATATATTTTTTGTTTTTAGTGTTTGTACTGTTAGTTGTTGCTTAGGGCGGCCATGGTGGAGCAGTGGTTAGTATTGCCACCTCACAGCAAGAGGTTCTCTGGTTCGATCCTCGGCTGGGATGCCTTCTGTGCGAAGTCTGCATGTCCTCCCTGTGTCGCATGGGATTACTCTGGGTGCTCCGGTTTCCTCCCTCATCCCAAAGACATGCTGTAAGTGGATTGGACACACTAAATTGGCTCTAGGTGTGAGTGTGTGCGCCTTCTGTGGAAGGTTGGGCGCCGATCTGGCAACTCAACACCATAAAACTCCACTGCCAGTCATGAGCAGACAGTGATCTGCTGTGGCGACCCCTACTGGGAAAAGCTGAAAGACGAAGACTGTTAGTTGTTGCTTAGATCTCTGTTGAAACTGTTGTCTCACTGTTCTGAGAGACTGATCTGCAAATATACAGAGCTGAGTATATTTTTTGTTTTTAGAGTTTGTACTTTTAGTTGTTGCTTAGATCTCTGATGAAACTGTTGTCTCCCTGTTCTGAGAGACTGCTTTCCAATCTCTCTGCCAATATACAGAGCTGGGTATATTTGTTTTGTTTTTAGAGTTTGTACTGTTAGTTGCTTAGAGTGGCCAAGGTGGAGCAGCGGTTAGTGTTGCCACCTCACAGCAAGAGGTTGTCTGGTTTGATCCTCGGCTGGGGTGCCTTCTGTACGGAGTCTGCATGTCCTCCCTGTGGTCGCGTGGGTTTCCTCTGGGTGCTCTGGTTTCCTCCCACATCCCAAAGACATGCTGTAGGTCGATTGGACACACTAAATTTGCCCTAGGCGTGAGTGCATGCGTGCATGTGCCTTCTGTGGAAGGTTGGGCGCCGGGCTGGCAACTCGACACCGTAAAACTCCACTGCCAATCATGAGCGGACGGTGATCCACTGTGGCGACCCCTACCAGGAAAAGCCGAAAGAAGAAGACTGTTAGTTGTTACTTAGATCTCTGTTGAAACTGTTGTCTCCCTGTTCTGAGAGACTGCTTTCCAATCTCTCTGCAAATATACAGAGCTGAGTATATTTTTTTTGGTTTTAGAGTTTGTGCAGTTAGTTGTTGCTTAGATCTCTGTTGAAACTGTTGTCTACCTGTTCTGAGAGACTGCTTTCCAATCTCTCTGCAAATATACAGAGCTGAGTATATTTGTTTTGTTTTTAGAGGTTGTACTGTTAGTTGTTGCTTAGCTCTCTCTTGAAACGGTTGTCTCACTGTTCTGAAAGACTGATCTGCAAATATACAGAGCTGAGTATATATATTTTTTGATTTTTAGAGTTTGTACTATTAGTTCTTGCTTAGATCTCGGTTGAAACTGTTGTCTCACTGTTCTGAGAGACTGATCTGCAAATATACAGAGCTGAGTATATATTATTTGTTTTTTTGAGTTTGTACTCCGTTGTTGTTACTTAGGTCTCTGTTGTCTCCCTGTTCTGAGAGACTGCTTTCCAGTCTATGCAAATATACAGAGCTGAGTATATTTGTTTTGTTTTTAGAGTTTGTACTGTCAGTTGTTGCTTAGATTTCTGTTGAAACTGTTGTCTCACTGTTCTGAGAGGCTGATGTGCAAATATGCAGAGCTGACTATATTTTTTGGTTTTAAGAGCTTGTACTGTTGATTGTTGCTTAGATCTCTGTTGAAACTGTTGTCTCACTGTTCTGAGAGACTGATCTGCAAATATACAGAGCTGAGTATATATTTTTTGGTTTTTAGAGTTTGTACTGTTAGTTGTTGCTAAGATGCCTGTTGAAACTACCCCCCCCCCCCATTTTCTGCCGTGTCTTCAGTTGGTATAACTGTGGGTTATCTAACTCAAGGTTCACTTAATTTGACCTGTTAGTAACAACCTGTGTTTAATTGCTGGACCCTGTGTTCTAATAGACTGACTTCCAGACTGTCTGCAAATATACAATCCTGAGTATATTTTGTTTGGTTATAGAGTTTAATTGTTGCTTAGATGTCTGTTGAAACTGTTGTCTCAATTTTCTGAGAGACTGATCTACAAATATACAGAGCTGAGTATATATTTTTTTGTTTTTTAGTGTTTGTACTCTTAGTTGTTGCTTAGATCTCTGTTGAAACTGTTGTCTCACTGTTCTGAGAGACTGATATGCAAATATACAGAGCTGAGTATATTATTTGGTTTTTAGAGTTTGTACTGTTAGTTGTTGCTTTGATCTCTGTATATTTGCAGATCAGTCTCTCAGAACAGAGAGACTGATCTGCAAATATACAGAGATCAAAGCAACAACTAACAGTACAAACTCTGCAAATATACAGAGATGAGTATATATTTTTTGGATTTTAGAGTTTGTACTGTTAGTTGTTGCTTTGATCTCTGTTGAAACTGTTGTCTCCCTGTTCTGAGAGACTGATTTCCAATCTCTCTGCAAATATACAGACCTGAGTATATATTTTTTGTTTTTAGAGTTTGTACTGTTAGTTGTTGCTTAGGGCGGCCATGGTGGGAGCAGCGGTTAGTGTTGCCACGTCACAGCAATAGGTTCTCTGGTTCGATCCTCGGCTGGGATGCCTTCTGTGTAGAGTCTGCATGTCCTCCCTGTGGTCGCGTGGGATTACTCTGGGTGCTCCGGTTTCCTCCCACATCCCAAAGACATGCTGTAGGTGGATTGGACACACTAAATTGGCTCTAGGTGTGAGTGTGTGCACCTTCTGTGGAAGGTTGGGCGCCGAGCTGGCAACTCAACACTGTAAAACTCCACTGCCAGTCATGAGCAGGCGGTGATCTGCTGTGGCGATCCCTACTGGGAAAAGCTGAAAGACGAAGACTGTTAGTTGGTGCTTAGATCTCTATTGAAACTGTTGTCTCCCTGTTCTGAGAGACTGCTTTCCAATCTCTCTGCAAATATACAAAGCTGAGTATATTTGTTTTGTTTTTAGAATTTGTACTGTTAGTTGTTGCTTAGATCTCTGTTGAAACTGTTGTCTCACTGTTCTGAGAGACTGATGTGCAAATATACAGAGCTGAGTATATTATTTTGTCTTTTAGAGTTTGTACTGTTAGTTGTTGCTTAGATCTCTGTTGAAACTGTTGTCTCACTGTTCTGAGAGACTGATCTGCAAATGTACAGAGCTGAGTATATTTTTTTGGTTTTTAGAGTTTGTACTGTTAGTTGTTGCTTAGATCTCTGTTGAAACTTTTGTCTCACTGTTCTGAGAGACTGATCTGCAAATATACACAACTGAGTATATGTTTTTGTTTTTTAGAGTTTGTACTGTTAGTTGTTGCTTAGATCTGTGTTGAAACTGTTGTCTCACTGTTCTGAGAGGCTGATCTGCAAATATGCAGAGCTGAATATATGTTTTTGGTTTTTAGAGTTTGTACTGTTATTTGTTGCTTAGATCGCTGTTGAAACTGTTGTCTCAATGTTCTGAGAGACTGATTTGCAAATATACAGAGCTGTGTATATTTTTTTTTGTTTTTTAGAGTTTGTACTGTTAGTTGTTGCTTAGGTCTCTGTTGAAACTGTTTTGTCCCATCCACCCTCCCTATTTTGGGTTTGTAGTTTAAATTTGGTGGCTTTTGCAGTTTCCCGCCCCGCTGTAGATTTGATGTAGGACACTCCCCCAGTCCCATCTCTTTACCACATTCTACCTAATAAACTCTCTCTGCACTTGCTTTTCATCCTTTGTAATTTAATTGCATTTTTTAAACTGTGTTTGGTCTAATATTGTTACATACTCAAGTGTGCTAGCTTGCACTGCATGTGAATTGTTTTTACTACTGTTGTTGTTACATTTCTTTAAAAAAAAAAACTGTAAGCCTGTTTCCTACCTTTCCTGTAACTAGTGTTCCAGATACAGGTTTGCTGTATCCAGGACTGTATGTAAGCTTCTGAGCCCCCCAAGCCTTTCTGTGTTGGAGGGATACCTTATAGCTTATCAGTGGGAGTGGTAAGCACTAGTTAACCTGTCTACCACATAAGGAGTGGTTCTGGCCCAGAAATTGTAGTTATTGGCCGTTTGGGCAATCTCTTCCATCTCTCTCAACTTTCTGATTTGAAAGCCTGCATTTGCACTTGTTTCTGTCCTGTAACTAGTCTAGTGCAGATACAGATTCTTATTTTTAGCACTTAAATTTGCTTTTTCATGCTCAGCACTTGTTCAGAACTTGTAAGCACTAAATAAGCTACTAATTAGTATAGCACTCAATCTTCCTCATTACCTTGAGGAAAACAGTTTTTGTACTTATTGTTCTCACTTGCTTAGTGAAAAACAGTTCTTGTACTCACTTTCCTCACTTATCTAGAGGAAAATAGTTCTTTTTATTCAGGCATGTCCAATGGTCAGCTCCCAGTGTTTTCTCCTGTCTATCTGATGAATCTGGGCATCTTGAGGGAATGTAGAAATTGACTCATGTACACAGACAACCCACTCCTCCTACCACCCAACACTACAACCTGTGAGAGATGCACTTATCTAGCCAAACTGTAGGTGAACCTCTCTCCAGCCAAGACTGAACTTGACAGTCATGAGGAGAAGGTAAACATTTGCACCACACCACACTCGTCACATAGTCTCACTAAATCTACACCACCAAAATCCACACATAGTAACACAAAAACATTCGCGGAGGCTCTCAATAATAATCTGTCTAAGCAACAGAGACCCCCAAAGCAGAAACGCAAGCAACCTCCATCCCCCAACACAGTCCAAATGACACATAGCCCACAGACTCCGTGTGCCACTCAACCACAGCCAATAAGGCAAAACAACATTCCCAACACACTATTCATAGGTGACTCTGTAGTCAGGCATACTGATGTCCCACTCACCAGGCTAAACAAGAAGGTTACTGTCAGCTGCCTGTCGGGTGCCAGGATCCGCCACATAACCCACGCACTCAGGTCACTCCACAACAAGTACAAATATGACTCTGTCATTGTCCATGTTGGTGTGAATGACCTGAGACGTACCTCCCTAGACTACATGAAAAGAGACATGGAAGAGCTCTCCAATCTTTTAGCCCAGGCAGGTATGACCCTAACCCTGAGTAGCATTTTGCCATTGCCCAGAATGATACCGCAGTACAAGGACAAAATGATTGACTTCAACAATTGGCTAAGCTTCTGGTGTCATTCTAAGGGGATCCAGTATCTGTCTGCTTGGGATGACATGGTCGACAGACCACAATGATTTGCCACAGATGGCCTGCACCTGTCGACCCTGGGATTCCAGATACTGGCTAAAGCTCTTGCTGCCCCTATAGTGCCTTTTTTAGGCAAGGTTCAAATATCAAATTCACCACCATAACAGGAGCAGGCAAGCAAAAACTGAGGGTAATGCTACTCAGTGCTAGAAGTCTAAATCTTAAAATGCACTCACTCGAGGCACTCCTTAAAATGGAGATCATCGATATCAGAGATCTAGTTCAAGGCTCCAGAGCGCACCCCTGCACTACCTGGCTATAACTCATGCCACACGTTTCGGCCATGTAACCTGGACCGAAACACCAAAGGTGGAGGTGTGTCCATATTCATTAAGGATATCCACACCTCCAGACTAGTTGCTCAGCATAATGCATCCAAGGTTATCCAAGTGCAGCTAATTCTGGGCAAAACTGCAATCCAAATTGTAGCTTGCTACTGATCTCCCACCATGCCCCAGGATTCCCACTCCTCTTTTCTTGATGTACTGGAAAATATTAGGGTTCAACCAAACACCCTAATAATGGGTGACTTCAACTGCCTTACCATTAACTGGGAAAACTACTCGTGTACCAACTCCTTAGCTCAATGCTTTTTAGAATTCATAAACTCCAATGCCCTGGGTCAACTTATCCACTCCCCCACCAGGGGCAACATTATCCTAGACCTAATCATTACCAACATGAGTGACCGGTGTTCTACATCTGAAGTCAACTCCTTGTTGGTCTGATCCAACCATAAGCTAATCACCCTTGATATCCACATCCCGCCTCCACCCCCCATTAAGGAAACCACAGTAAAAAATTTCTCCAAAGCCAATTTCATGTTTCTTAAGACAGAAGTGGTGAACTTCATGACACCCATGCTTATGGACAGTACAGTTACAACTGCTGAATCCTACACAAATGCACTCTATAAGCACTTATAGGAGTGCATGGATTGTGCTATCCCAAACAGAACCAAGATGCTATCCTCCAAAAAAAGGAAGCCAATCTGGTGGTCCCCTGCCATAAACAAACTGTACAACAGAAGGAAGAAACTGTTGCAAAAGAGAGTAAAATCCCATGAGTCGAGGAGCTCCCTGGTTAGCCTCAGTAAGAAGCTGAGATCCCTTATAAGATCCTACAAAGCTAGCTACAAAAACAAAATCGCCACTAATTCCAAGGACAACCACAAAGCATTCTATAGCTGTGTCAAGAATCTCGATGGCAACATCCAGATTTGTTCTGAGTTACAGCACAAAGGCAAGAAAATTACAGAACCAACTGATGATGCCAACATCCTGGCAGATAGGTTAATTGCTAACTTTACCCCCCTCTCACCTCCTAAAGGGCCCATATCCATACAGGAAGAATGCAGAGTCCCTGTAATCACAACTACGCAGGTAAAAGCTGCACTCTCTAAAGCCAAAAACACAGCATCCATGGGACTGGACAACATCCCAGGCTGTGTTTTACACGAACTTCAGAACGAACTGGCTCCTGACTTAAGCACCATGTTCAATAATATCCTCGCCTCAGGCTTTGTGCCCACTGAATGGCACACAGCAACAGTTATCCCACTCAGTGGCACACAGCAACAGTTATCCCACTCCAGAAAGGGGGAGCCACCACTGATCCGGGAACTATCGACCTGTTAGCCTGACGAGCCTGGTCTGCATGGGCATGGAACGTATCATCATGGAACTCATAAACAAAGACATTGGTAACTTCCAAACTCTGGATCCCACCCAGTTCGGGTTTGTGAAAGGCAGATCATGCCTCCTGAACCTGATCGACTTCTTTGAGGCAGTCACCAACGCCGTAGATGAGGGTAAGGTGATTCACACAGCCTATGTTGACCTCGCCAAGGCTTTCAACATCATCCCCCATTCTGGAATTATAGCTAAACTCACTAAACTTGGTATAAATCCCTATGTCACAAGATGGGTTGCCAACTGGCTCACTGACAGAACCCACACTGTAAAAGTTGCAGACTCCAAATCTGACCTCAATGCAGTGACAAGTGGAGTACCACAGGGTTCCGTCCTGGGACCTCTCCTCTTTGGTATCTACTTCTCTGAAGTACAGGCTAACACAGAAGGCCGCTGGCTAATGAAGTTTGCAGATGACTGCAAACTAGGAGCCATAGTCAAGTCCCCAAATGATGTGGACATCCTACAGAAGGGCCTCGCTGAGACAGATGGCAGGTGTCAGTGCCATGGCCTCAAGCTCAGTGCCAAAAAGTGCAGTGTCATCCCCCTTGGTAAAAACTGTGTATCCATGAACTACCACATAGGCAGCAATCTACTTAACACTGAATGCGTGATAAGAGACCTTGGGACCCAGGTGGACAGTAGTCTCTCCTTTGATAGTCACATCGCCACAGTAGTCAGGAAGTCCTTCTACGTAGCACACCTCTTCATAAAAGGGTTCTCATCCAGGAAAAAAGAGGTCATTGTTCCCCTCTACTCGACACTCATTAGGCCCATAATAGAGTACAACGCCCCTTTTGTAATGTACCTCACAAGACATCTGCAGTAGCTGGAAAGGCCACAGAAGTACCTCACAAAGAGGATTACTGACCTCAAACAAATGCCCTACACTGCCCGCCTCAAAAAACTCCAGCTTTACTCCATAGCATATCATTTACTCTGAGGTGATCTCTGCCTAACATATAAAGCTATGTCAAACCCAGAGCTGTTGGACATGCTACACCTAAAGAAATCCCAATCCCTCCGAGCTACATTCTCTAGGGACCTAAACCTTCTCACCACAATAAACAGGGCAAGCTGGAGGGATAGATTCCTGTCCCAGAGACTTCCCATACTCTGGAACAGTCTACCCATCTATGTCAAGCAAAGTTCTTCATTAGCACTCTTCAAGAAAAATCTTGATGAGTGGATGGGAAATAGGAAATACAACCCGGCGATCACTTCTGTGTCTCTGCTCGACAGTGGCACAGGAAAATAACTTTCTTGGGTGGCATAAGCCAGGGAAACTTGTTGGGTAGGCTTATGTAGGCCCTTGGGCCGATAGCCTAGTACCTACCTATGAACCTAAAAAGCAATGCTAGCCATGACTTCCAGTAATTTAGAGAGAAAAAATAAGTCAAATGTACTCAGGAATGATTAAAATGAATGAAACATTGAAGGAGTATATCAACTCAAATAAAAAAAGCTGAAAAAATGGAAGATGATTTAAACAGATATTTAGATGAGGTGATAAAACTGCAAAAAACAGAGGTTGAAATGAAGAAACGGCTGAGTATGACACTGCGCAAGAAAAAATATTTCAAGAAATGTTAGAATTAGAGGACAGAGCAAGTAGGAAAACCTAAGATTTTCTGCTGTACCAGAGAAGCTGGAAGGAACAGACTGTATTAATTTTTTGAAAGCACAAATAAGCAACTGGACTGGTGTTCCGCAGCAGGAGTTGTTTATTGAAAGGGCACATTGTGTGTATACTCCAAACCTGGCCATGAGAAAGCAACCTAGACATTTAATAGTAAAGATGCAGTCTTACCAGCAGAAAGCTTATTCTAGCAAAACTGTGGCAAGGTATGAAAAGTGAGAGCAAGTAGAGTGTTTGTAGAAAATTCAAACAGGCATGATATTCATGTTGCTGCATCTAGCCATTTTCAGAATATTCTTCCCTAGAGGGTCAAAATAATTTTTTGATGCAGAACATGCTAAGGAGAAAATCCAAAAGTTTGTCCAGCAAAAAGTGAGCTATCAAAGAGAGGGAGAGTCTGTTTTTTTTTTTTTTTTTTTTTTAAGCAAAAAAAAATCTTTATTAAATTAGACAATCTTACCTTTATATAAATGAAAAACAAACTACATTAACACAGTTTTAGTTGCAAACATTATGCATCACACATCCAGTTGAGACAACTGTAGTTGCAGACATAATGCATCACATGTAATATATCCAGCCATTGTCAGTTATGTATTATATATGTCATTCAAATCCTGCTTTCTTTTAAACTGTGTTCCTTCTCTGCATATAATGTTCCCACACTTTCCATTTTTCCTTTATAGTTTGCTTTTTCTCTTTTCTAAAGATTCCAGTTCCAGTTGCTTTATATCTATTACTATATTCACTACTTCTAGTAAAGTTGGTTTAGACTTATTTCCATTTTCTAGTAATTGCTTTTTTGACAGCCACCATAATTAGACTTAGCAAGGCCTTACTATGTCATTTCCTTAGTTATACCAGTTTGCTAACATGGTATCTCTGACAGAGCAGTCTGCAGGGAATCTTTAAAGTCTTCCAACTCATTACACTCTCAGAAAGTATGTTCACAGTTGACCTCTTTCTTTCCCATCACACCTCCAACATACGCTGTGTACCTGAGGAAAAAATTGTTTGGAGTCTGCTTGGGGTAGAGAAATACCAGTGTCAACACTTTCAAGCAAATATCCTAAATCTTCTAGACATTGTTGCATATTTGGGAGATATACATATATTCTCCATTGTCTCTTCGTGAATTGCTTATCCAGTCTCTCTTCCCAAACCTTTCTAAGCACCTCTGATTGATTCTTATAGTTGTGCAATATTTTATATGCTGTGCTAATTATTCCTTTTTTAATGGCAGCTTCTGTTCTCGATTCTATTAAAAACTCTACCAGTGCTGGTCTTTCATGTGTCAATCGTTGATAGGGAAGGGAATCTCTAATCTGAAGTCCAAATAAATTCTTGGCGTCTTCCCATTTTTTTTACCTTGCCTGTTCTAGTTATTTGCTCCCAATACCTTGGATCCTTAGCCAGTTTTCTCCAATAAATTCCAGACCCTTCTTATCCATTGTCTGCATTCCTAATAGCAGTCATCCCTATCAGCAGAATCTCTTTTTTGTACTCCCGTGCTGGCTTAGTTCTTAAAATACTTTCTGCTACTTTATGAATATAATATTCTGTATGATTATTGTCATTCTCCTTAAGGGTCTGCATGCAAAAATCCCAGTCTCTCCTTGTTTCTTGAGCTTCTCCCCTGTATCATTATCTTCCCTTTCCACTTTAGAATTATAGTTTTCTGCTTGTGCTGTGTATAAGAGCCTCAACTGAGTTGCTGAAAAATACCCCTTCAAATTGGGTAATCCTAGCCCGCCTTGTTCTATTGAAAGAATCAGCGTATCCCACTTGACCATTGCTGTCTTCCCCTTCCAGATAAAATTCTTCAGCTCTTTTTTAATTGCTATTTGCAACTTCTCCTCTGGTTGATAAAAATATCCCTGACCTGTGTATAAAACTAGAGAGACTAAAACATGTTAACGGCTTGTATCTTACTATCCATATCTATATGACAACACTTCCAGTTTTTCAATTTTTGGATCATCTTTGTTTAGTCTCCTCCCACATATCCTTAGCTGCCACAATGGAGTCATTTTTAATCCATACTTCATTTTATCATGTTCCTATAAATATGGCTATTGCTGGACCAATTTGTGTGTGGGTACATAATTTACCGCTATTGCCTTTGTTTTAGCTTCATTAATTTTGTATCCCAAGAGGGTTTGAAACTATCTTAAAATGTTCCACAATACTGTAATGTCCCTTTCTGGTTTTGTCAGGTGTAAAATAATATCATCTGGTAATGGAGCCAGCTTTTCTTGACTACGGTACCAATTACATCCTTGAATGTCTGAGTCCCTTATTTTCTTTGCCAGTGGCTCTAACTATAATGCAAACAACAAAGGGGAAAGAGGACACCCTTGCTTGGTTTCCCTACTCAAGCAGAAATTATCAATGAGGATCCCCACCCACTTTAATTTTCACCTCCAATCCTTCATATATACTCCTAATCAACCTTATAATTTTATCAGGGATAACAACTGCTTCCCTTGCCCTACTCATGAAGTCCCATATTACTCTGTCAAATGCTTACTTGTATATCAAGACCCACCAACAACAGTGGTATTTTCTTGCATTCTGCTTCCCTTTGGATCATCAGTGTTCTGTTAATGTTATCAGATATTTGCCTGCCCTCCGCAGAACCACATTGATCCATATTTATCAATTTTGGCATCACTTTTGCCGTTCTTTTAGACATTATAAACATAAACACTTTCTAATCATGGTTTAGTATTAAAATTGGTCTGTATGAAGCTGGATCCGATGGATCTTTAACCTCTTTAGGTATTATAGCTACCACTGCTTACATCCAGGATGTTGGCACTTCTCCTCCTCTTAAAATACTGTTAAACAAAACCTTCCAGATCTTAATCAGTTTTTTCTCCTCCTAGCTTTCAAACTTCGTAGGGACTTTCCTGAATATTGTTTATTCATCACCATTTTATCTCATCTCCTCCTATCCTGTTAGTAATTGAGCCTCATCTACTTCTAACCTTGGCATATTTAATTCTTCCATAAACATTTCCATTTATACCTTTTCTTGATTTCCATATTTTTCTGCTTTATACAAACATGCATAAAATTTCTGAAACATTTATAGTACTTCTACAGGATCTCTGGTTATCTTCCTAGTTATAGGCTCCCTAAGCTTGTTGACGGTCCTTTCTACTGTCTCTTGCCTGAGTCGTTATGCTAAACGTTTTTGTGCTCTAGAGTTATTATTAAAAAAACAGATGTTCTTCGTTTTCCATTGCTGCAGTCCTTACTATTGGGTATAGTCCGCATCCAGTCGGCCCGAATACCAGAGTATAAGGCTGACGTCGGTCAGGGCGCATTAGACTGACGTCAGTACGTCAGGGTACTAATGCGCATGACCGGCGTCATATCCTCAGTCTTTTTTGCCGCGTGGTCCGATGCAGAAGCAGTTTTGCGAGTGCAGGTTGGCGTTCTGAAATATTTCCGAAACCGGAGTTTCAGACCGAATCAGAGTTGGCTAAGTACCCGTTGGGGAACATTTTGGTTTTTTCTTGCCTCAGTATTTAACTGGATGTCAGAAAAAGTGAATAACTGTATTTCTTGTGGGAAACAAATACCTCATAGGGATTACCATACATTGTGTATACCTTGTTTAGGGCCTGAGCACGACGTTGTTGGTTGCCGCTCTTGTGCTAGGTTTAACAAACGCACTATTAAGAGGAGGTTAGACTGTGCCAGATTAGTCTTTGGGAAGCGTTGCAATTATAAAATGCCGTCGGATGCTCCGACGCCCGCTTCGTCCAAGAAGCGCAAGGACAAAACAGCGAAGCCTAGGGTTGATGAACCGGCAGTCCCGGACGTCGGTTCTTTAGGTGGCTCAGTGGAGCCAGAGGTTTTGCCAGGAGTTTCTATGGAGTCTCAGGCAGAAACTTTACTGTTACAGGATGTACCCTCTCAGGAGGCAGGCCAGGCTGAAGGGGCTTCTCAGGTAACTATTCTTCCCTCTCTTCCCAAAGTAGTTAGAGCCTCTCCTTCTGTTGCCAAAACTTCTTTTAGAGGTAGGCCAACTTCAGCTTCAGTAGGGGCTTCTCCTAGCCTTCGGGTTCTGTACCTAAGAAACATATGCTTAAAATGGCAGAAGATTTGATTACTATGATTAGAGGTTCTATGGGCCCTCCTGATAAGAGGCCTAGGGTGGAACCAGAGTTTGACAGTTTTGAACAGGGTTCAGGGGCTTCTGAGTCTTCTGGAAGATTTGCAGGAGTATCCTCATTATTCTGATTCTGATGTGGATGATGCCACTCCTTGCTTCTCCTCCTGAGGATTTTTCTTTTCAGAGACTCTGCATTCCATGAGGGAGCACTTTAAATGGGAAGGCCAGGATTACTCTGATTCCAGGAAGAGGCTTAGGGAATTCTTGTTTTACCCCAGCATAGGCCCTTAGCTATACCTCCTGTGTTGAATGTGGTGGAAGATGTTTTGCAGAGGCTTCCCTGAACCCTGATTCTTTGCCTCCTGCTCCTGTTAAACCTGATAGGTACTATAGGGTGCCCGAAGCTCATAAGTATTTGTTTAAGAGTCCTAGGGCGGACCCAGAAACTGTTTCTCAGGGGCCTAAAGGTGTTAAGGCCTCTGTGGTTAAAAATCCTGTTCCCACTGACAAAGAGGCAAGGGCGTTAGATAGGTGGGGTAAGAAAGTGTATACTTCTTCCACTCTAGCCATGAGGCGTTGAATTGTCAGTTTCACATGCTGAAATATCAAAATTATCTCCTTTCACAATTGAAATCTAAGGTGGATGCTTTGGCGGAAGGTATTGATTGTAAAGACTTGCTGGATTTAGTTTATGTGTCTGAACAAGTGGGCAAGCATTCTTTGCAATGTGGTTTTGATGCTGTGCAGGCCTCCTCGAGGGTGGCTGCCACTAGTTCTGTTCTTCGCAGGCATGCCTGGTTGAGGGATCAAAATTTGGCTGAGCATGTTAAGACAAGGATTTTGGATGCTCCTTTACAGTCTGATGTGTTGTTTGGTTCACCTGTGGAAGCAGTTTTAAAGAAAATGGAGGACAAAGCTAAGTCTATGCAAACTGTTAAAGATTTTTGCAGGTACAGCCACGAAGTTTAGTAGAAATTGGCCTGCTAAGGGGTGGACATATCCTGCTTCTGATTCCCAGTCTAGGGGTAGGTCTAGGCGAGGTAGGGGCTGGGCTCAAGGTTCTTTTAGGCCTAGAACAGGAGTTCACCTGCTCAGACTTCTGGTGAGGGCAGGGGTCAGTCCTTTCGTAAACAGACCCAATGACCTGCCTTTTCAGCTGCCAGTAGATTCTCGTCTGGCAGCTCCTTTGGAAGGACGACTGTCTCTTTTCAAAGAAAATTGGGATTTAATTACTCAAGACAGATGGGTGTTGGACATCATTCACCACGGTTACAGATTTTATTTCCATACAATGCCCCCTTTCAAAGGCATGCCAGACGTTCCTCCTCCACAAAGAAAAGAGGCTCACAAGCAAGTTTCTCAGTTACTCCAAATGGGGGCCATTCAGCCAGTCCCTGTATCAGAAAGGGGCCTAGGATTTTATTCTCGCATGTTCCTAGTACCAAAGAAGGGGAACACGTGGAGACTGCTTTTGGATTTATCTCTCCTCAACATTTATCTGGACATTCCCAAGTTCAAGATGTTGACGTTACAACAGCTTTTACCCCTGCTGGGCAAAGATCACTGGATGGTAACTTTAAATCTCAAGGAAGCTTACCTTCATGTGCCTATCAGGCTAAGTTACAGGAAGTATCTGCGGTTTCGAGCTGGAGATTCTCATTATCAGTTCTCTGCATTGCCCTTTGGCTTATCTACTGCCCAGAGTATTCACAAAGGTTCTGGCTCCAGTGATAGCTTACTTCAGGCTACAAGGACTTCAAATCTATCCTTATTTAGACGACTGCCTGATTCTGGCTCAAGAAATGGAAGACCTTCTACAGCATCTGGAATATCTTATAGCAGTGCTAAGATGCCTAGGGTATTCTGTGAACGAAATAAAGTCCAGTCTAGTACCCTCTCAAGACATGTGCTTTCTGGGTGTGAGACTGAATACAGCAGCCCAGATGGCCTTTTAACCCCGGACAAACAAAAGAGTCTATCACTTTACTTCCATCAACTATCTCATCAGTCCGTGCTGACTGCAGAGACAGTCCTTCAAGCATTAGGGTTCATGGCATCTTGTATTCTGGTGCTTCCCAATGCCAAACTGCATATGAGGAAGTTACAATGGTATCTCAAAAATGTATGGACACAGCACTGCCAGGATTTAGACACTGTCATTCAAATACTACCTTGCCTTCAAAGAGAATTTTTGTGGTGGGCTCAGGAATGTCACCTAAACAAGGGACTCTCTGTGACCCGGCCAGAGGCGAGTCAGATTTTACCGACAGATGCCTCGGACATTGCTTGGGGAGCTCATCTAAATGGAAAGTGGATACAAGACAAGTGGCCTGCCAGACTACAGCATCTACATATCACCATGAAGGAGATGTTAGCAGTCCAGTTCGCATTACTGGCTTTCAAGGAGTTACTTCTTCCAGGGCAGGTGTTGATTCTAACAGACAACACAACTGTCATGTGGTACTTCAACAAACAAGGGGGAACACATTCTTATCCTCTATGCAGGCAAGCAATGATTTTATGGGAGTTTGCGCTACGCTTGCACCTAACTCTTCAGGCAAGGTTTCTGCCAGGAGCACAGAACTCCTTAGCAGATGTGTTAAGCAGACAAATCATGGATCCCCACAAGTGGAAACTGGATCTTCATGTATTTCAGAAATTGACAGTGTTATGGGGAACTCCAGACATAGATCTGTTCGCTTCTCCACTAAACCACCAGCTGCCACAGTTTTGCACAAAGGGGTTTCATCACACAGCTTGGAAAGTGGATGCTCTGTCTTTCAGTTGGACAAACCTTCATGTGTATGCCTTTCCACCTCTGCCTCTTCTTCCAAAGGTACTGTTAAAGGTCAGACAGGACAGGCCAAGGATGATTTTGATAGCTCCAGATTGGCCTCGGCAGCACTGGTACCCTCTACTACGGAGTCTGGTAAAGAAGCCTCCATGGCCTTAACCTTTGATTCCACATCTGTTATCCCAGCAGGACGGTCATCTGCTCAATGTCAAGCTTCACTCTCTTCATCTGACAGCCTGGCATATTCTGTGTTGAAACACAGCAGGTCTCAACTTCCTCAACAAGTTTTAAATGTGATTATGGAAGCTAGAAGACCTAGTACAAGGAAAGTGTACGCAGCAAAATGGAAGAGATTTTTATTTTGGAGTAAAGCAAAGAATTTGGAGATTTCTGAGCCTAATTTGAGTATGGCTCTTCAATATCTTACTGAGTTACTGGACAAGGGTCTGTCCTTCTCTTCCATTAAGATTCATGCTGCAGCAATCTCAGCTCACTATGATTGTGACCCACCATTGTTTTCGCATCCTTTGTTCAAGCAGTTTCTTAGAGGGCAAAAATATAAGACCCCCACGTGAGCTCCTACTCCTGCTTGGGATCTCAATTTTGTGTTGGAAAAACTTACTCTACAACCTTTTGAGCCTCGGCTACTGCTGAATTGAAATATTTGTCATGGAAGACTGCTTTTTGTTGGCTATTACTTCTGCAAGAAGGGTGTCTGAGTTGCAGGCCCTTATGGCAGTCGAGCCCTTTTGATTTTCCATAAGGATAGGGTATCATTACGTACTAATCCTTCCTTTATGCCTAAGGTGGTTTCTAGTGTGGCTTTAAACCAAACTATTCATTTGCCTACTTTTTATGCAGACCCCCAAAATAAAGGGGAAAAGATTTTGCATACTTTAGATGTACACAGGCAATTGCGTTATTACTTAAGCAGGACTAAGGATTTTAGGCAGTCTCAGCAGTTGTTTGTTTCTTTTGCTTTGAGTTCAGGGCAAGCCTGTGTCAAAACAAACTATTTCTAGGTGGATTGGCTTTTGCATTGCATTTTGTTATTCCCATCATGGCAAGGAGGTTCCAGCTGGGATTAGGCCTCATTCCACTAGGGCTACTGCCACTTCAACAGCATTTCTACGGGGTGGCAACTAAGGATATTTTGGAAGCAGCTACTTGGAGTTCAGTGCATACTTTCTCTAAGCATTATCACCTTCCTATCTACTCTAAGTCTAGGGCTGGTTTTGCCACAGCTGTTTTGCAAGGCATGTTGTCAGCTCCTGCTTCTTTATGATTTGCCAGCCTCCCTTACCTCTGCTTTGGGATTCTACCCAATAGTAAGGACTGCAGCAATGGAAAAGCGAAGAACATAGTACAGTTTTGTACCTACCATAAATGTAGATGTTCGAGGATTCCATTGCTGCAGTCCAATTACCCCTCCTTCCCCTCTGTGTTTAGGGGTGGTTGTGTAGGTGAGTTTACCTGCTTATATTTTTGTATATATTGTTCATGTTTTGGTGCAGGTATTTTGGGCCTTGTCTTTTTAGGGTCTTCTGACATCTGGGGCAAGAAAAGACTGAGGATATGACGCCGGTCATGCGCATTAGTACCCTGACGTACTGACGTCAGTCTAATGCGCCCTGACCGACGTCAGCCTTATACTCTGGTATTCGGGCCGACTGGATGCGGACTATACCCAATAGTAAGGACTGCAGCAATGGAATCCTCGAACATCTACATTTATGGTAGGTACAAAACTGTACTTTGCTTGACTGTGGTCTTTTTAAACTCATGCACGTTATTCAGGTAGTCCCTTATTTTATTCTGTAGTTGCTCCTCTTTTTCTTCTGTGGGATTCCCCCTATTTTGCAATACTTTAACATTTGTCAGTCACTGTAAATAATTCTTGTTGGTTCTTAACCATATCTCCCTTTCCTTTATTTCCACCCTAGTTTTAAACTCCACTTTAATTTATCCCACTCACTAGCTATATTTTCAGAAGAAATGTCTATCTTCTTTAATAGCTCCTGAATAATTTCCAAAATCCATTCCTTAAATTCCTCTTTTCCATAGATAGTGGGAAAGCTCCAGTGTCTCATTTTTATTTCATTACCTTGTGTTTTTATTTTTATTATAGATCCATGATCTGAAATTGTTATTGGCTGTGTTTCAAGGTCTTCAGTTAAGTCTACGTGTTCCTATGAAATATGGATCACACAGCTGCTAGTGAAACCACTGAACGTTGTTTTATTAGATTTAGCACTTTCGTCTGGCATTCGCCACAAGACTTCCTCAGAATCATTTAAAATCATTAAACCAACTCCTTAAATATGCAGCAGCTCCTGTCACCTGTTTGAATTGTGATACATCATTGGTTAAAAACCCATCATTCACATTTAAAAATCTATTTGCTAATAAATATAAATTACTCAATCAGATTTTCACAATGAAATCAAATTACATGTATATATATATATATATATATATATATATATATATATATATATACATCTTACAATTATTTACATTTCTCATACCCCTACCTAGGCAAACACTTACCAAAACTTTTCACAATGACAATTACAATTGTATTTATTCAAAGTATCATTTCGGTGATCTTATGAATGTACCAGTGTTGTACCAAAGCCCGTTTTTTTTAACCTACTACAAATGAAACTCAGACTTGAGTTTTAAATAGCTTGAAATGGACAGTGTATCATTTAACCCATTGTTATTAGAGGCGTTACACCTCAGTTGCCAGAGTAATTCCTTACATTCAAGTAGCAACTCAACTGGCCCTTCCCTGTTTCCCTCAACATGCATTTGTTGTAAAACAGAAAATTTGAAACAATGCTGTGGGTACTTCATAATATGTTTCGCCAGGGCGTTGTTGACATTATCCCTTCTAATGTCATATAAATGCTGATAAATTCACTTGTGTAACATATTAATGGCTTTATCGATATAAAATTGTTCACACACTTGACATATTGCAATGTACACCAGGCATTTACTCTGGCAATTAAACTTTCTTGCCAAAACCACTTTCTCATAACCCCTAATACTAATCATGTTGGTCTCTAAAATAAAGGGGCATTGTGCACAATGGCCACATTTACACATCTGGCCCTCCTTTTTTCCAGAATAATTACGTTCCAGTAAATTCTTAATAGACTTGTCTCTCTTATATATGCATGGTTCCTCACCAAATCTTGACTTACACATTACATCTGTTGTAAATACAATCCAATTGTTATAAAGAATGTCCCTAATATTGTAGTATAAAGTATTGAAAGTGAGAATCATAGCACAAATATATGGGCTACTAACCCCTTCCTGATATTCTGTATCCGAGGTCACTATAGTACCCCCAATCGGTTGGTCAGATGGGGTTCCCAGAAGTGGATAAAAATAACCACTGTTTCCTTTCCTTATAACCTCACCCAAGATGGGATCAATGTATCAGGGTAACCCCTCCTAATAAGCATTGTATGAAAACCATAAGTTCACTTATGCTTGATAATCTAACACCCTGTCCTATAACCAGTGATTTTTTTTTTGGTGTGTCGGATGACAACTGTCAAAGTGCAACAGGGTGTTAGAATATGTAGGTTTTCTGTATAATGTAGAAGTAAATCTTTTATTCTGTATATTTTTGTTTATGGTGATATCCAAATAGTTGATGGACTCATCATTAACATCCATGATAAGTGTGAGAAACTCTGTGCTTGTATTCATAAATTCAAAGAATTCCTGAAGTTGCTTCTATGTCCCATCCCAGAAAATTAATAAATCATCTAGGAACCTCCCATAAAACCTACAGTATTTATATAATTTGTGTTTAAATACTGTATTAAGTTCCCAGTGGGTTAAAACAATATTGGTGAAGGGGGGGGGTGCAAGCCGCCCCTATTGCAACACCTATTTTTTGCTTAAATAGCTGATTTTCAAATAATATAAAATTGTTTTGTAAAATTAACTCCATGAGGGTCCTATACATTAAGACTCTAGAGTGACTCTCTGAAGAGAAGGTACACAAATGTTCATAAAACATATCAATACCTACATCATGGGGTATAACTGTAAATAAGTCTTTGATGTCCATAGTGGCAAATATTAAATTGTCACTAAAAATATTGTTCTGTATTTTTTTAAAACAATCCCAAGAATATTAAAGTACATGTGTATGTTGCTCCAACGTATTTTAAATTATGATCTATAAATTTGGCTAAATTAAAAGTTTTGGAGGCTTTCGCATCCATAGTGGGTCTAAGAGGGAGGTCCTCTACACATTTGTGTAATTTAGGGATGCCGAAAATTGTGGGAATGCGTGATTGTTTTTGTGTTAGAAAGCTATGTTCACTAATAGAAATTTGCTCATTCAATAATAAATCATTTAAGATGATATCAATGTTCCTGTAGGAAATGTTTAATTAATTTCTAGATATTTCCTCATATGAATCAGTAAACAAATGAGCTTGCATTTTGTCAATATATCTGCATGGATTCATAATTACCAGCCCCCCCTCCCTTGTCCGGTTTCATAACCCTAATAGAACTACTATTAACTATTACATTGAGTAATTCAATTTCAGTGATGGATAAGTTGTAACTAACATCTCTCCTTTTATCGTAATGTAACATCCTGATTTGTTCCTTGCAAAGATTTTCAAACACATGTCGAGTTGGATGCAAGGGTGGGTTAAATGTATTGGTTTTCCTACATTCTCGTGTATTCCTAAATGCATTATCATTGTTGAAATACATCCTAAAATAAAGCTTCCTAACAAATAGTTTAAATACAAGCAAAGCACACTCAACTCTAGGTGTTCTGGTGGGTACAAAGTTAATTATTTTTGAAATAAATTAGCCCATGCTGGGCATATGTCTATATCACTGTAGTTGTAGATTTTAAAGTCACCCGCCTCATTCAAAATGTTAGTACACGGTTGTGAAGTATCACCACCTACCACCTGTTCAGCATCCCTCTCCCCCTCCCCCAGTGTGGTCTGCCTTTGTCGGAGTGATAATTCTGGAAATTGCCATTGCCCCTCCCCACTTGTTTGTATTGATATTGCTGCTGATTCTAGAGGCATTCTGACCTCCTCAAAGGCATGTCTAAAGGAACGGTTTGTTCATTAACCTCACTGATATTATCATCACCCATTGCAAGTTCCCCCACAGGTTGGGTATCAACTTCAATTTCTTGAACTCTACCATTATTGTTATTAACCAAGGGTTATGCCCTCCCTTGCTCATATTCAATCCTGTCTCTTTCTAATTTTTTACATTTTTTATTTTTCAAGACAACCATGGCTTTGTCAACATTGACCAATACGGCATTGTAGTCATTAACTTTAGACTGAAACAGTAAATCATTATGCAGCCCTTCATTAATAGTATCAATTCTTGTTTTAGATGGAATATAAATACATGCCAGTGTTAATCCTCTTCCCTTTCCAGTCGCCCCTTAGTACTATAAGCCTACCATTATCTTTTTGTTTCATCTTGTATCACTATTGAAGCTCCCCTTGCAGTTAATATAAGTAATCCTGTTTTCCTTTGCCCCAGGTATTCCACTGAATAACCATCCTGAAAACCTTTCTTTATCAAATTCACACGTTCAGTTTTTACCAGGTGCATCTCCAGTAGCATAGCTATTTACACTCTGCATTTTTTATATAGTTTACTTCTCTTTCTTTTTTGTATTTATCTGTGAGACCATTCAGATTTAAAGACGTTGCAGAAAGCATAATTTTCTTATATAGTTATTGTTTCCACCTTTTGTGTATAACTGCTTTTTGTTAAATGTCTAGTTCCAGCTTTTATGTTGCATGCATATATTGTTTGGCAGCTTGGTCTTTTATACAGTTGTTTCTTGTCATATCCCTTTGAGCCTATGTCTCATCTTACAGAATTGTTTTGTTTATTGAAAGCTCTCAAACAAAAATAAATCACCCCTCTATACACCCTAAAACCTATTAACTTAATAATAACACGCATAGCTATGTACAGCTTCAAAATTTGAAGTTTTACCTTCCTAATAAGAAGAAATAGTTTAAACTAATAGCCACACAGATAGACTAGGGTTAACCAAAAAGAAAGGTTATTTATACTAAAATGCATGGTACAGTCTGTGCTTAAGTGCTGTCTGGTTTTGTCCTATCTTTGTAGCTCTCCCAGCTGAGAAAACACTTAATTTCAGTAAACACTTTCTCCAAGCCATTTCTCTTTATCAGATCATCTTCTAGCGACATGCAAACCAGGCACAAAACTGCTAAGGATACATTGTTTACCAGAAAAAAAAACATATAATATTCAATATTCTTTTTCATTTACCAGTATTCCAAACCCTTTTGCTCTGCCATGTTTCACAAGTGTAATTATTGCTTTGTAATCCCACATCTGTCAATTTCCAGGTTACTGATTTTATTCTCCAAACATTAATAACATGAAGCAGGGCATAAGCTTTAAAGTCCTGTACAAGTTTAAGAAAGTCCAAGGAAGTCCAGTATTTTCATATTTTCTTGTTCTGTCATGTTTCACAAATATAAACAACAAAATGAAGGTCACAGTAGGAAAAGAATTGTAAAAGCTGTTTATTCGTGACCGCTTTCGTCCATCCAAATCAAATGAACTTCATCAGACCTTTTACAATTCTTTTCCTACTTGTGACCTTCATTTTGTTGTTTTTATTAGTATCATAGTTGTTTTGCATGTTTCACAAATGTTATTATTGCTTTATCACCAATTCCAAGTTATTAGCTTTATTTCTGTTCATCACTATCTCCCAAATTCTGTCTCTTGTTTCATTTCCAATGTATTCTTGATTCTTCTAGTTGACTGTTTTGCTTTCTTAGTTCTCTCAGGCATTTTCCATTGAATCAGTGGAAAAGATTTCACGAGCTCTGTCTCTGTGTGGTCCTTATCACCAGATGGACACAAAACAGAACCTTCTTCTGTTTCACAGCTCACCCTTTGTTGGACACACTTTTGTATTTCTCCTCAGCATGTACTTCATCAAAAAATTATTTTGTCCCTCCAGGAAAAAATGTTTTGAAAATAGGTGGGTACAACAGTTTCAATCTCATGCCTGTTTCTTGACATTCCCTAAATAATGGAATATTTTTACTCCTCTTCTGCCTGGTGTACATTGAGTACTCCACAAACACTCTGCTGTCTCTGACTTTTAGTATTGTATCCTTTTGCCACAGTTTTGTCAGAATCAACTCCTTTTGCCAATAAGGCTGCTTCCTTACTATTAAAGGTCTAGGTTGTTTTCTAGTAACCAGATTTGGAGCATACACATATGGTGCCCTTTCAGTTAGGAATTCCTGTCTGTTTCTTCCAGCTTCTGTCATACAGCAGAAAATCTCAGGTTTTCCCTGCATGCTCTGTCATCTAATTCTATTATTTTTTGAAACATCTCTTCTTGTGCAGTCTCATATTCAGCCATCCTTTTCTTCATTTCAACCTTTGAGTTTTGCAGATGTCCTTCCATTCACTGTTGCAGTATTCTTAACATCTGGGATTCCCTGCCTAGGGCAGCCTGATATCCGTCCAGTATACAAAAGCCTTTGGTTGCTTTAAGGTACACCATACGTCACAAGTATACTCCTTGCATAGCATAGGGCATAAAGGTCACTTTCGGATGTACCATCCTCAGAACTTCTTTGCCACAAGTCTGAATGCCATCTCTTGATTGTCTGAACATCTACATCCCGGTAATGGTTTCCGTGCCATTGCACATAAGTGCCCCATTGGGGTTTTATTTTTTTTATCATCTTTTGGTTGCTTCCAGGATTTCATATCATCCAAGAAGGATAAATGCCAGTGTGGGAGACAGATTCCCCACAAAGGCCGACATGAACAATGTGTATTTTGTCTAGGTGCCTTTCACGACCGTATGAGTTTTGTACTGAAAGCCCTGCATAGTAGGCTTTCCTTAGCATTGTATCTGGAGAATCAGTGACTTAAGCTTCTCGCTGAGGATACTATGTAAGGAACTTCCTGCCCTGAGGGTCAGCAGTGAGAGAAGAAGAAGGTTACGAAATCTAGACTGGAATCTTCTGCTGTCCAGCCTCTGCCAGACGTTAGCTGAGGTGAGTGAGAATCTGGAGGTTCACCCAGCTTTGTTGTCATATTCCTCTGTCACGACTGGGTTGGAGGCCGGCAGGTATTGAGCTTTCAGCATGTCCGCTGAGGCTTTGCAGATGTCTATTTCAGACGTTCAGGGTGCACTGTGGTTAATTACTTCCAAGGGGCCTAAGTGTGTTCCTCAGATTTTAGTTAGGGAAGAAGTCTCTACTATTGTTATTGAATGCTATCCTGGGTCAGATCTTTCTAAGTTTTACAGGGCAGATGCCCCATTAAAGAAAAAAAGAAAAAAATAAGCATTTTTCTCCTACTCCTAGGCATCCACAGAGTGAGTGGCAGGCTTTCACTCAGAGTGTGTTTAATATTTTGATGGCATTGAAACCTTCTCAGGGAGTTTCTGTTCCAGCTCCCCCTTGGTCCTCTACTCCACTTAAAAGACACAGAGAACAGGATTCCTGTGAAGTGGAGTTGGATTCTGATGAGGAATCCCTTGCTTACTCTTCCCATTCTCCTTCTCCTTTGGACTATTGGTCTGAAGAAGAGGAATCTACCAGTCCTGATACTCCCTTTGAAGAAATTTCTTTTGAGGACACAATCTCCAGGATGATGAAGTTTTTTAAAAGGGATTGTACTCAGGTCTCTGAGATCCATAAGCGGTACTATGAGTTGCTGCAGATGGAATCCCCTAAACCTTCTGCTATTACTCCTGTTTTGGCTAGTTTGTTGGCTACATTTTGCAATGCCTCTATAGCCCCCCCTGATTCTTTGCCCCATGCTGCCAAGAATCCTGATAGATTTTATAGGGTGCCTGAGGACTGTAACTTTTTTATACAAGAGTCCTGCTGCTGACCCCTCAGTGGTGTCTGTAAACTCTGACAAGCTCTATCAGTTGTTTTCTTCACCAAAGTTACTGCCTTTCTGATAAAGACAGCAGAACCATGGAAAGGCTAGGTAAGAAGGCTTACACCTCAGCTACCTTGGCTTATAGATCTATTAATTATAAGACCCATATGTCCAGGTATGTGTTGGCTCTCCTTTATCAGGCTTTTCAGGTTATTTCTGATCTCCCAGACTCTGACCCAGGTAAAGCTTCTGCTCTTTCCTTGTTAGTGACTTCCTCACAGGTGGTTCGTTATTCCATCAAGTGTAGCTATGATGCAGCAGATGCTTCTTCTAGGGCTGCTGCTTTTGGTTCTGTGATGAGGAGGTATTCTTAGCTTTGGCTTCAACCATTGCCCGATGATATCAAGGCTATGTTGATGGATGCCCCTCTTGAGAATAAACACTTGTTTGGGGAGCCTGCTGCTGCTGATTTGTATACATCCCTTCAGGATAAGGGGAAGGCTTTACAGGAACTCAAACTTGTGTTTGTCTCTCCTGTTCCTAAATTTCAAAGAAACTCTCTCAGTAAGCCTGCCTTTGTTCGCAGGCAGTCTCACCTTCCTCCTAAGAGAAAAAAGTGGTAACCAGGCTCCTCTTGCTAAGGCTACTCAGACTTCAGGGTCTCAGAAGTCTTCTTTTCCAGATAAACCAGGTGTTGTCTGATTATCCATCTCTTCCCAGCCATGCTCCTCTTTCTCTTCATCTTTCTCTCCTTTTTCCTGTTTGGCTTCAGATTACTCAGGATTCATGGGTTCTGTCTGTTATTTGCTAGGGGTATTTCATGGTATGGAAATCCCATCCCCATTTTATGTGCATTCTTCAGCCAACTCGGGAACAACTCCCCCTTTTCCCCAGAGGTACTTTGAGAAGGTACTGTTCAAGAGGTACCTGTGTCCCAAAAGGGGAGGGGCTTTTACTCCAGGATGTTTCTAGTACCCAGAAAATAGGGTACCTGGAGACCAATTCTGGAACTTTCATTTAAACACTTTTCTGGAGGTGCCCACTTTTCAAATGTTGGCTCTTCAGGCACTTTGCTTCCTGAGGCTTATATGATGTCTCTGGATCTCAAGGATGCTTATTTCCATATTCTGATCCTTCCCCTTTTTAGGAAGTTTTTGCATTTCTCTGTTGCTTCCTAGCATTTTCAGTTCTCTGCTTTGGCCTTTCTACTACCTGAAGAGTATTCACCAAATGCCTTGCTCCTGTGATTGCTTTATGCAGGGGATCCAAGTATTTACTTTCTTGGACAACCTACTGGTTCAGGCCTCCTCTCTAGAGAACCTGTTGAAAAATCTTCATTTTGACATTTCCCTTCTTCAAAGCCTGGGGTTCACAATAAACTTCATGAAGTCTTCTCTGACTCCTTCTCAAGATCATGTTTTTCTGGGTTGCAAGATTCAGATGTTGCCTATGCTGCCTCCTTCCATGGCCTCACCACTCATTTTCTTCTTTCAACCTCTTCTTCCTCTGGCTTCTATTACAGCCAGGGAATTTCGGAGAGATCTGGGTTTCATGGCATCTGTCATCTCTATGCTCGCTCTAGCCAAAACTCCACATGACAAAGTTTCAGTGGTTCTTGAAGTCAGTTTAGCTTCAACATGCACATTCTCTAGAATTTGTAGTTCCTATTCTACCTTGTCTCAAGAAAGAACTTCACTGGTGGATCCAGCAGTTGTCTCTAAATCTGAGACTCCTTTTTCATCTCCTTCTTCCCTGTCAGGAACTTTTTACAGATGCTTCAGACATGGAATGGGGAGCAGCTTTTGGCTCCATAAATGTGCAGGGGGAATGGTCACCTCTTCAACAGAAGGCGCACAACAGTGTCAGAGATGAGAGCCCTTTTGGTAGCCCTTCAGGCTTTTCATCCTCTTTTCTCCCCAGGACCTCCTAAGGTATTTACAGACAGTGCCACAATGTTGTGATATATAAACAAATGGGGGAGGGGCAAGATCTTACCTTCTTTACCAGCTGGCACTACCAGTTTGGGATCTTACTGTCCAGTACAGGCGGTTTACATTCCATCAGGTCAAAACATTGTGCCAGACACTCTGAGCAGGTCATTTACTCAATCCCATGGATGGATTCTTCACAGGAATGTGCTTCTGGACATTGTTCACCAGTGGGATACTCCTCAACTAGATCTATTTGCCTCCCCTCTGAACAGGCAGCTTCCTGTATTTCGTGCCAGAGTCTTATGTAGGTCCTCTGGTGTGGAAGGTTGGAAGCAGATGTTTCTTTATGCTTTCCCTCCCCTTCCCCTCATTCCAAAAATCCTGTTCAAAATTCAACAGAATGCTTCCAAAAATGTTCTTGGTGAATCCATTTTGGCTGAGACTGCACTTGTTCCTTCTTCTTCTGTATTTAGCCATGGATAATCATCACACGTTACCTCACAGGGTGGAACCTACTCACACAGGACAAGGGATCTGTCATCCATTCCCACCTGTCCACTCTTCAACTGACACTTTGGCTGATAGGATTTTGATTCCACATAGACAGCTTCAGGTCCTGCAGGAGGCCAGGAAATCCAATACTAGGAAATCCTACTTTCCCAATGGAAGAGGTTTTCTGTTTGGTTTCTCTCTTATAATGTTGTTCCACTTAATGTGGATGATCCTTTCGTTCTTTCTTATTTGTGTGAATTGCTCAATGCTGGTTTGGACTATTCATCTGTTAAGGTCCACTTATCAGCTATCTCTTGTTGTCTGCCTTTATCTCCTCCTTTAACTTCTAGATTTGAAACTAAACAATTCCTTAAAGGCATCCTTGTTATTAGGCCTCCCAGGAAGCATGTTCCTCCTCCCGGGGATCTTAATTTTGTTTTGGAGAAGTTGACTCAGGCTCCTTTTGAGCCTGCTGCTTCAGCTTCCTTGCAACATTACTCTTGGAAGACTGTTCTTTTGTTGTTCCTTACTTCTTCTAGATGGGTGTCTGAGCTTTAAGCCCTTATGGCTTGTCTTTTTTGGTTGTTTCATAAGGACAGGGTGTCCTTGCATAATAATCCTTCTTTTATGACAATGGTGGTTAATGAGTTGTCACTTAATCAGTCTATTCATTTGCCTACTTTTCCCCTATCTGCAGTCTAGCAGTGAAAGAGTGCTTCATATTTTGGATGTGCATAGACAACTCTGATTTTATTTGGATAAGACTAAGTGTATTAGAAAATCTGATGATTTGTTTGTTTCTTTTCATCCTAGGTCCCTAGGATTAGCTGTATCCAAGCAGACTTATTATCTTCATGGTAAGAGTCTTCTTTCTTCTGGAAAGACTCATTCTACTAGAGCTGTGGCTTCTTCTGGTGCTTTTTTCAAGGGGTTGGATGCTAACTCTATTCTTGAAGAAGATACCTGGACTTCTATGCATACTTTTACCAAGCACTACCAATTGGATGGAATCTCCAGAGATAAAGCTGGTTTTGCCAGGGCCATCCTTCATGGCTTGTAGAAGGCTCTGCTGGTCTTTCCTGCTCCCAAGTTGTTTCTTCAGCTTTGGCACTCTCCCAGATATTAAGAATTCTGCAACACAGTGAATGGAAGGACATAGTACAGTTGTGTAAAATCTTACCGTAACAGTAGATGTCCTTTCCTTAACTGTTGCAGTATTCACTCCCTCCCTCCCTCCTCCCCCTGATCTATTTCTCCTCTGGATGTACTTGGTTACCTCTTGTTTTTTCTTGGACTGGCATTCCTAATTGGACTATCAGTTCTGAGAATGGTTCTTCTGGACATCGCCTTTATGCCCTATACTATGTGAGGAGCATAAGTGATATGTACAGTGTACCTTAAATCAGCCAAACACTTTTGTATACTGGCTGGATATTGGGCTGCCTAGACAGAGAATCCCAGATGTTAATAATGCTGCAACAGTGAAGGAAAGTACAGCTACTGTTATGGTAAGATTTTACACAACTGTACTTTTCTATTACTCATATGTGTTTAAAGGTTCTTTCATTTTTTTCAGCTTTTTATTGTTTGTGTTGATATACTTCATTTGTATTTTGTTTATTTATCTAGATGTGTGTGCAGCTGATTTATACTTTCCTCTAGTTTACTGGAAGTCATGTCTGGAACTTGCACTGCTGCTTGCTGAACAACTGCAGTACATCTCCCACTTTGTGTTTTTTTCCTTACCTTTTGTAACAGATTTTCCTCCATGTCCTTTATATTTATTTTTGCCTGGCATCCAGGCAGTGCACTTACTAGTCAGTTATTGAAATTTACCCAGAAATCTAGGTCCACTGGCTTTCTGTGCTAAATTTCTGTTTTCAGATTGGGAGAGACAGAATTAAGCTGTTACTGAATGTGCAGCCATCTTGGAAGTCCGAGAATCTGCTTCTTCTTCTTCTAATAACTAAGCCTTTCCCAATGTTTCAAAGGGAAATTCTTGAGAGACTGGACAAAAAGCACAAGAGTTGACTAGAAGAACCAGGAGTATGTTGGAAATGAAGCAGAAACTGGCAAATGGAGATCAACAAGAAGAAAGCCAGCAACTCAAAAACTGATAAATAAATATGGGATTACAAAGCATTAATTATGTTTGTGAAACATGACAGAACAAGAAAACTTGGAAATATTGGATGACTTTGAATTTGTTAAACATGTAGGGGACTCCAAAGCATATGCCCTACTTCATTAATGTCATTAATGTTTGGAAGAACATTTAGGATGGGGGAAGAAAAGTATTTTTATAATGCATGACATAACCTGCCTGCTATAAAGTAAAGCTTTCTCAGTTACATTTGAATGTGATAGGAGTACTAAACTAAACAGGTACCCCTGTTTTTTCCCATCTTTCTTTCTATTTGTTCAGTTTTAAGAAATGTAGGCACTGCATTGTCAAAAAAGAAGAAAAATCTGGACAAAGGAGCATGGTACAATAAAAATGATTATCTTTTTCTTACTCTTGCATAGTGGAATGCCTAGATTAAGGCCCTTGGCTTGATCTAGTAACAGGTTTTAAGGGGAAGCAAATAAGTAAATAAAGAACACTGAATATAATAAAAATGTTCCTCTAGCAAATAAATTAATGCTTGCAGTAGAGGTAACTGTGTGTCTGGTTCTCTTGTCTCTATGGAGACAGTCTGATAAGAGGCAATAAAAATTGAATATTTCTTTCTTTCAATGGCTTTCCTTCAGTGGCTGGGAGATAATGTTTTCTGAAAGCATTCCAGTGTTTTTCTAATCTGAGGGAGGAGTAAAGGTAAGACAAAAACAGCAGTTAGTCGAAGTAGTACACAGGCTGTACCATGCATCTTAAAGTACCATTACAGGAAAAACAATTTAAAAAACAATTTTTATTAATTTTTCTTGAATTTCTACATATTGCTAACCTGTATTCATTTGAAAGTAGTAGTCACTACTATTTTTTTTTTGTGTTTGTAACCCTCAGTGTCCTTCTGGGTGCAGACATCCTGATCAGAGCTTGCTTTCTTCTGAAGCTAAATATTCCCCCATAATGCAACTGTTGTTGAGATTATAATACCCATGGCTGGAAAGTCGCATCTCAGTTCCATTCACTTAGAATGGAAGAACAGAGAAACAGTGCTAATTTTGGGAGGACACTGTACTAGTATCACTTACTGTTCTATAGTGCCTCTTACAGATGTTTTTTACTACTGGTGTGTTACACACTTTATGAAAAAAAATCCAGAATTTCAACTAATTGCTGAGATAACAGACTGTCCTGCCCTGCAAGGTGTAATTAATTAGTCACCTGTGCATAACAGTAGACATCAGACAGAACTGTCTGTGTGGTGTGCCAGTAAGAGTGTTCCCTCCTCTCTCTTCTTATTCATGTCATCTGAATAGCACTTTCACAGTAAATATTACAAAATGCTTTTATCAATGCTTAACATGCAGGAGTCTAAGTATTCCAGAAACTCTGTTCTGCTCTGTTTATTAGAATTCATATTGGCTACTCACAGCTGTTGATATGTCCGCAAGCAAATGCTCTTATCATAATAATGCAGTTGTCAGTCTTGTTAACTCTAACAGTCGACTGATTTTACCTTCTATTCATCCTTACTGTTGCTTTAGTATGCAGTCAGTGAAATTTCCATTGCACATTTTCTGATGTTACTCATTGTATTTCTCTGTAAACACAATACAGTGCATACTATCACTGCCCCAGGCAATGTGCACAAGTTAATGTCAATACTACTTTGGAGTCTGTACTGCTACATCCTTTTCTATTCACTGCTGCTATTTATTTATTTGTTGGCATTTGTTTGCCGCGAAACTCCACTGGGCTAAAAGAGCACATTTTCAGCGGAAGCCTGTGAAGGAAAGCTCCACAAGGCAGTTAGTATAAAAGTGCATAATACTCAAAACAGTTAATAAATATGGGCAGTATTTTACAGAAACAGACTATTATACAAAATAGAAAAGGAAGCATGTAATCATACAATATTTATAGATTATTAAAGTTTAAAGATGCATACTAAGTAATTCTACATTTGATGATGTCTTATACATTTAGAGATAAAATAGAGATGAAAACTATCATATGGTGAAGATGAAGTATGCGCTTCATGTAAAGCTACTTCATCTTCACCTATTGTGAGAAATTACATCAATGAAGCCTCCTTAATGTCCCAATTCTGTGATAAAATATACACAGAAAGTTGTGCAATGTGTGAATGCGACTGTCACAAAAGGAAATATTGCCAGCCCAGCTCACTGGAATTTTGTAAATAATTATATGGCATTTGTCAATATTAATGTGATTTATATAGAAGTGTGACAAAAGGAGACACTGCCAGCCCAGCTATCTGGAATTTTGTAAATTATTATATGTCGGTTGTAAATTTCAACATGATTGAGATGCTTGTGTTACAAATGTATTAGAACTGCATGTTATGTGCATATTAAACTGCTGGTACAGAAGTGTGTGTGTGAAAGGGGTTTGCACAGTACTGAGCTTAAAAATGTATCCACAGTGTACCTTTCTGGAAAAGAATGGAAATGTACATACACTATTGTAGCTGTGTAAATGTATATATTTTTTAACAGTGGAAACTGGAACATAAAAGTTTAACTTACAAAACATCAGGAAAATAGTTGAAATGAAATTGTTTTATAACCACATAATAAAACAGATGGTTTCAGTGCAGCAAGAAGATAAGATATCTAAAAGCTAGGGAGCCTTCTGCATTGTTTAGTAAGTGTTTTATTGTTTTATGTCTTCCAGGAGTTGCAAACATGTGATGGCTATGTATTTTCGCAAGGTGATGCTAAATTATAGCAGTTTCTAGAAATGGTTGTTGAGCCTGGGAACTGAAGTCAGGTGACAAAAAGTGATGTCATACTGCAAGTATCACAGCAGTAATATTTGATATTAATTTAAGAACTCTCTGAGAGAGAGAGAGAGAGAGAGAGACAGGGCATTTTGTATTTGTCATTGACCTGACAACATCCACTCACCACCTCTGCACTTGCCTTGCTGTACGTAAGTTAAGTAGGGTGCAGTAGTTTCTCTTAGATTCAGTTAGGAACATAATAAAGATTAGTTTATATGTTTTCTGTATTTATTTGAGACTGTCCTGCAATGTTGTTTTAAATATTTCCTGTGATTTTGAACTCTGATGTCACCATGAATACATATTTATTGTTCTCTTGTTCTTTTATTATTTATTATTAAATATATTTAAACCTTTCAATTGTGGATGGTCTGTTTAGAGATGTTTAAGCTCTTGGAGTACTTGCATATCTATTTGATGACACTGTACAGGCCACTCCTAATAGCTTGGCTCTTGGTCAAACTACCATTTGGATTAATAGTAACATTACACAGTAAGATTGGGCACCCTTTGCTAAAAACCTTAAAGTATCTGATAAGCAGTGGCTGGTGATGGTGGAAGCTACCTTATAGTCTGTGAAGAAGGGGGCATAGCTAATAAACGTGTGCCAGCCTTTCCCAGGTGTGTGTGTATGTGTGTGTGTGTGTGTGTGTGTGTGTGTGTGTGTGTGTGTGTGTGTGTGTGTGTGTGTGTGTGTATAAATCAGACCTCAAAGTGTGTGTGTCTGTGTCAGCTACTTGGGCAGGGACACGAAGCACTGGTTGGACAGGGAGAGTGCTGGAAGTCTTGGTTTGGCCACTCAGTTGAGATCTCAACCTTATAGCTGTGGCAGTGAGGAGTCTTACTGGGGGTCGGGAGAAACCAGCCCCAGACTGACTGTAGTCTCTGTGTGCTCTTCAGGGAAATTGCACTTTACTGTGTGTATACTTGTCACCATCACAGTGTGCACATCCCCACTGTTGCCAGTGGTGAGGATTGAGGTTCCTTGATTACTGGGCCAGTGCATGGGCATCACAGCCACCATGCTGTATTTTTAAAAGAACATGTCTGGATGGTAATGCAGGAAAGGGTTGTTTGCCTGGGTTCATTATCACAGCAAATATCCTCATAATATGATGACAAAACTTAGTTGAAATCTACACAAGCAGCATATGTATCCAAGAGAAAGAAAATGAAGAGGGTATCAAAAGAAAAAGGTGGAACAGTTTGAATTCAACTGCAAAGGGCAAACTTTCTTTAACTGGGTTTGCTGTACCTTCAAATTGCAGGGTAAATACAGAGTCTCCAAATATTAGTTCATGATAACAGCAGAGCAGAAAGACAAAGAATAAAACAGTGCCATTAAGAGGTGCATATGCAGAAACTTTGAAGCATGATGAATAACAGTGACCAAAATTTGAGGGAGGTAGCACAGTGGCAGTTACCATACTGAGCAGATTCATTAATTATGCAAGACATCTCGACTCCTCAGTGAATGAATGTGGTCACCTAATTACAAAAATACAGCAGTGAAGAGGGTATGAAAGTCAGGGGATCCCTGTCAGAGACAATTATCTAGAGCACTTACAAGTTTGCCACAACAGTAGTATTACCTGAAATGTGAAAAAGAAGCTTCTACTGGAAACCTGTGCTTAATCTGAACATGCATGGCCAATACTCCTGCGGTATTGGTGCTGTAAAAGAGCCAAGTAAAATGAGGGTCAGTAACCATGAAGGTTACCAAAAACACATACACATGTGTATGTAGGGAACATTGGCTGAAGCACAGACATAACACTGCTGGGTTCAGTGCAAGTGCATAGGAAGATGTGGGACCATAAGTCTTTGTTAGCATCTTGTAATTTGTAGATATCAGGCTAGCCCTCAGTAGCACATCCAATCACCTGACTGGCACGCACAAGTTGCCATGTATGCCTCCTTCCACACCTCTTAGTTGTGTACTAGTCTAGCTGCCTCTGTAGGCCATTTTAAGCCTAGCCAATTTCCTTTCAAAAGTAAGAATCAAACCTGTACCAGTTGTCTGATAACAACCCCCAACCCCAGAACAAATAAAATGATTAAGTAATTCACACCTAAGAGATCTTCATATACAGGAAAGTACTTATTAGGGGTACTTACCGCTCTTGCACATCATTCAGTGTCATATCTACACAACTAACACCAAATACAATCAAGTCAGTCATCAGTGTGCTTCCCTCCCCTTCTCATATCATCTGACCTCCTAGCAGCATCATTTTGTCTTCAAAATACAGTTTACAATACAGACAATACACACAATTATGCACACTGACTGAAAAGCAGATAACCTTCTTAGGTTGAAAGGTGTGTGTTTGGCTAAGAGCACTGGGGCTTTTTTAAGCCTAGCTATGCATCCCAAATTGGTGACAATTTCTGGTACACTTTGTACGTGTAAACAGGGGCTTGGGAGAACATTTACAAGCAGGGCCCTGGAAGTTGAAGCCTTTACAGGTTGCCTTTGTCCATTGTTGTAATCCAAAAATACTAAAAAATGCCAGACCCATGTCTACTACAAATACCATAATAAACAAAGCATCTTTCTCCACCATACATCAGTCTGGTGACATCCACCCCAACCAAGGTCCCAACCAAACCCTAAACCAAAGAATACACCTTAAAAGTTTAAAAAATAGTCACACTAAACCTTAGAACATGCAAAAAATCATGTGTTCATGCCTGATGACTCAAAACACAACCAAGATATCCTAGCCACAACAGGCACATGGCTAACATCTGAAATAAAATATGCTGAAATACTATCCGTGGTTACAATATTATTAGGTTTGACAGAACGCATACAAAAGTAGGTGGAATAGCTATAATCTTCCCAAATATGCTGATAGTAACTCCCTATACAGGCACAATCTCAGAATTTGGAAAAGCAGAAATCCTAACCTTATTTCTAAAACTTAATAGAGCCAAGAACATATCCAATGCTGCACTATACATTACCCCAGGGCAGAGCTTCCAATACTTTAAAGCATACCATCCTAAATAGCAGATATAGTCAGAAATGAAATTATTGTCCTGGGTGATGTAAACATTGGCTGACAGTTTTTATCTGCAAATTCAGCAATCAACACCATGAACCTCTTTGGACTCACTCAGTTTATTAATACTCCAACAAGATATGACAAAAATAGCTCCTAGTAAACTGTCCTGAAGTTGATTCTTGTTACCAGCTCATCTAAGTTTACCTCATCAGGTACCCTCCCTGATACACTAAGTGACCACCTGCCAGCTTATGCCCACATGAATATTACACAACCCAGAAAGAAACCTAAGCTCAAAAAATATGAACTAGCCCCTCCCCCACCGCTCCTACATTCAACTTATAACAATACATAAAATCATATGTAAACCATTAGCCTGCCCATCTTCTACCCCTTTAATCAACAACCATTTCCCTAAAAGAACTCTGAGATCAAAAGACAAACTTCTCACCATAAATAAACAAAAGAAATCCCCTAGCAAAGCCTATACTCATACTCAACAGCAAAAAATGGAACTCCGTACTTCTAACCACCAGAACAATTTCTAACCATGGACCTTTCCCTGTGCCAATCCTGGCTGAATTTACTCACTATATTTTACTCACCTCGTTTCACGCTGAGTCATACTTTGTAGTCCACTCCAACCTCTTACTCTCTTTGTCTTTCCCAATTACCTTATCTACTTTCTGTTTGCAGATCTTTCTTCTGCCTCTTTCCTCCCTACTCACTTAAGCTACCAGAAGATAACCCACCCTGCACTCTTCTTATAATTTCTTTTTCTCTTCGTTCTTACTTCCTTTTATAACCCTAATTTGAAAAATGAATGACCTCTCTCATTTGTACAGAGATCACGGTACAGTGGAGATCAAGGAATTTTCCCTTTTCCCCATTATGGTGCAATCTCAGTGTTGGTATATATAATTTGTAGGAGGGAGGGGAGTGCAGGGAAGGGATGCTTCCCTACAAAAATTTTTTTTGTTTCATTCAAGTTTTCATAAAGTCAAGCATATGGTCTTGACCATTTGAAGTGCACACACGCGCACACACACACACACACACACACACACACTCACACACACACACACATGGATCTGTGTCAGATGGTCAAGTTTTCAGAAACTCAAAATTCGTAGAAAAACTGCAAGGAACCACCACGATGTAAGAGAATCCATCGTGTGCTGGTCAATAAAGCAAATAAACAGTAGAAGTAACAGCAACAAGCAGAAAATGACCATTCAAAGGTTCCTTCCAACGCCAAATGATGAATAAGTAGAAAAACTGCAAGGAACCACCATGATGTAAGAGAATCCATCGTGTGCTGGTCAGTAAAGCAAATAAACAGTAGAAGTAACAGCAACAAAATTCATATGGACGAGACCATATGATCGAGTTTCCAAAAACTCGAACATCAAAAAACAAAAATACACAAAAATCTACTTTTTTATGTTTATGCAGTGAAGAAAAGGGTAAATTTCCCTATCCTAGCTGTCCCTCAATCTCCATTCAAAAGCTTTGAGTTTTCAAAAACTCATTCATATGGTCTTGACCATATGAATTTTGAGTTTCTAAAAACTCGATCAACTGATAAGGATCCATACACACATATGCATATATGTATTTATATATAGATCGATGCACACATATATCCACACACACACACACACACACACACACACACACACATATATCCCCAGGTCACGATGCTAAAACATTGGAAGACCCCCTATGCTGCTTTTCCTCAAAAATCCCTGATGAAACCCTAACATTGGGTGATGTCAGTACAGAATGGCAAACCATATAATCTGAAAATCCAACCAGTAACAAACATCTGTACAAGTTGGGCCAATAGCCTAGTAACCACCTATGAACCTATAACCACACCATCTAGATATAACAAATCCACAGCCAGCCAGACAATCAAACATCAAGAGGCACCCTAAATAAAGTCTCATCCAGTGGAACTCTTTCAGATAGCCTGTGCTATCACTTAACAATCTAAACCATATGGCATCAAAGCAACACTTCCAAAACACATCTTTACAGCCTAATAAGAAAACGTACTACTTTTCATGTGGCACTTTTATTAATACCCTACATTTCCTTCACTTGGAAAACACTAATGACTCTACTCATAGATGATGCTGTCTTTTAGTTCAATAAAATCTTCCTAGATGTTCTAAAAACACAGTAGCCCTTTCAGAATGAAAAGAGTCAAAACTAACCCTGCCCTGTGGCTATCCTTTAGCAAGTAAAGAATTTGTGAAGCAACACCAAGTCTGAAATGTGGGGACAAAAATTAATACAGCTCCTACTTTACTATCATGTCGACATCTATGAAACCTAACAAAACTAGCAAAGATAAGAAAACCTATTACTCAGACAAAGCTATGCTACAGGTGATTCGTCTGGAAAGAGTTGTGCATATAAATTTGTTAAAGAAAGAATTTCAGGATGGCTATTCAGCAGTAAATCTGGAACAAAGGAAAAGGAGAGTATTTATATTAATTACAAGAGGAGCTCCAATAGTTCTAGAAGAGGAAAAAAGATAAACCTGATGTCAATTTTCATTCATTCCTCAACATATGGGCCTTTAATGAATTGATTCTTAAAGGTCTCATTACTTCAGCATTTGGAGAATCTCTTTCAGGAGCTCAACCCTCCAAGCTGGACAAAATGGTGGCAAGAAAGAGGCCTTCTGAACAAGCTGTCTTATCTTATTCTTCTTTGGATCTGACCTCAGAGCCAAGAAAGAAGAATAAAAAGTCTTTGGATCCAGGACTCTATAAAGCACTTTAGACACCAGGTCGTCTCTTCGGATCCTGCTCTCTCTCTGAGCCAAAACCTATACCCAGAACCAGATATGTATCGTCTGGATCCAGTCCTATCTCAGATTCCATCCCCCTTCCTGCAAAGATGTTCTCCCTCTGTCACCTTTTCCCATTTGTCCAGAAGCCTCACAGATGCAGACGTGGACAGAATGATGAGGAAGTTTCTTTTGACTCGCATGTAAATGGGAGTTCTCCGGCTCCTACCCGGACAGGTCCAAAGGCCTTAATTCATACAACTCCACCTATTCTGGCCCCTTCTCTGATCTGTCCTTCAGTTTTGGAGACCTCGGATCTAAGTATCAGGGTGCCCTCTGCTTCGGATCTGAAGATACCTGTGTTCTTGGATCTGATACCTTCTCTAAGCTTATCTGCTCTGAGCATGACTGAGTTGGAGAGCTCTTGGTCCTGAAGCTTTGTTGTCTGATCCAGGAAGGGAGGTTAGGGTCAACTCCAAAGTTTTCTGTGCCGTCAGTGCCTCTCAGAGCCTCTGCATTCAGTAGCTCAGTTCTGACTCCTGCCTCTGGCCAGATGGAACCATTGGTCTAGAAGCATGTCTTCTGTGCTCTAATGGTTTCTTTTCCCAAGGGCATTCTGCCTTTGATGTGCTGAAGAGTTTTCTCATGCAGAAATCACATGGCTCCTCCCTCTTAGATCTTCCTTCTGGTTCTCAGATATCTTTGTATTGCAAGACTCGGCATTCTCCTCCACAGAGATAGCCAACCCAAAGTCTCCAGGTGACCCTACAAGGCATTGTTTTAGGTTCCGATACTTCTCTGGAGCATCCCAGTGAAGAAGTCCTTAGGAAGAGGAACTGCAAGAGGGGCAGTTGAACTACCCTCAGGAGTCAGTCATGTAAGATACCAATTTCGATGAAGGGGAATGGTCCCCAAAATCAGGACCTGATGACATCGCATTTGGAGACATTTTGGAAATCCTGAAACAGTGGGTCTGTTGGTCCACTGACAACCCTTTTCTATTCCTAGAGACTTTCAGTGCTGGCCCATTTACCTTCTAGGTGACTCTACCCAGTGACAAGCTCATTGATTTGATCTCTCAGTAGGCATGGAAGGAACCTGATTCTGTAGAGCTGATCCCCAAGTGACCAGACAGGATCTTGGCACTATCAAAAGGAAGGGAATTTTGGAAGAAAGGAGTACTGGTAGATGCTATGGTCGTGGCAGCAGCCTCCAAGGAAAAACTTGTGGAACAAAGTTCTTCTGTTATCCCCTCTAACAGGAAGTTTCAGGCACTGGACAGATTTGGGAAGTGAGTTTATGCATCAGCAACCTTTGCCCTCAGATCCCTCAATTACTTGGTGCACAACATTACTAGACTTCAGAGGGATTTGATCAAAGAACTCTCAAAACCCCTCACTACTAGTACTGCTGTTTTAAATTCATCTGTGAGGCTTATTTCACATGCAGCTGAAGGAGCCTTGAGAGCAGTGGAGGAACTGCGGGTTCAGGCATTTCCATCAGAAGACATGCCTGGATGTTCCTTTGTGATTTTGCTAATTCCTTTAAGTCATCCTTCATCAGTGCTCCTTTTGATGGAAGTTGGTTATTTTGATCCACAGTAGCTTAGTTTTTAGCTAAACTTCTAAAACATTAGTATGGGTTAATAGTAGATTACTTGTAGAGAAAGTGGTTAGTGTACTATGCCAGAATATTGATAGTGAGGGTAGGATTTATTCTGGACTAGGACAGACAGTTTTGCCCTTGAAAAGGACAAAGGTGGTATGGGGATTTGAGTGTTAAAGGATATACAGGAGATAGAGAAGACTGAGGAGGATAGAAGGGGGTTTGGGGGACAGCGAACGGTAGAGGGGGATTAGTCTGGGATTAAGTATGTGCATAGCCATAATTCATTTAGGTGCTCTTTTAAAGAGGCTTTAAAGAGTGATAGGGTAGGATTTAATTTGGTGTTTGTTGGGAGAGAGTTCCGTAATTTAAAAACTGAGTATGAGTATAGAGATTTACTTGGTTTTTGGAAGGTCTGGAGGTTTCAAGTAGGTTTTGATCTTCTGCTCTGAGTGGTCTGCTTGATTTGTAGTGTTTTTATGCTTTTCTAGGGCAGGACAGGCTGTGGGTTTATAGATTAGGTTATGGATAGTAGTAAGTTGGATATATGTTTGTTGGTTTGATAGTTCAAGCCATTTTAGTTCCTGTAGTAGGTTACAATGGTGTTGTTTATGATGATTGGAGTTTGTTGCAAACTTTGCAACTTTGTTATAGCATTGTTCTATTTTTGTCTTGGTGGGGTTTTGCAGATTGGTAAGTATACAAGAAGTATAAATTTGGGAGGGGAGCAGGAAGATTTTTGCCAGAGTAGTCTTGGTTGATGTGGTAAGGAATTGTCTGTTTCTATAAAGGAGTCATAGTTTTTTGTGTGTCTTCTTTATGCTTTGTCGGATGTGAATGCCAAAGGTGAGTTTGCTATTGATGATTGCACCTGCTAATTTAGTTTCTTGTACAAATTCTATGATAGTTTTGTCAGCTGAGAGGATGTTGAATTGGTCAGAGCTGAGGATGGTATTTTTGGGGTAAAAGACTGTAAGTTTTTTTTTTCTGCGATTCAGGAAAAGTTGGGTATCTGTGAGCTACGATTCAGTTGCTGTGAATGATTTTTGAGTTTTGTTTAGTAGTTCTGGGGGAGGTACAGATTAAGGTTGAATCATCTGCATACTGAGTCAGTGTTCCTGGAGAAGAGGACGTATGTAAGTTATTGGTGGATATATTAAACAGTAGGGATCCTAGGATGAGGCCTTGGAAGACCCCTGTAGGGTTATGTAGGAAGGGGAAGAGTTGGTTACACTATTTTATGGCTTTCTTCTGATTTTGTAGATAACTTTGAAACCACTGTACTGTGGTAGTGGAGCAGCCTAGTTTGGACAGGGTGTCCAGGAGTAAGGGGTGTGAATTCATGTCAAAGGCTTTAGAGAGGTCCAGGAATACTGAGGATATGAGGTATCATTTGTCTCTGGCCCTGTTTACTGTGTCTGTAAAGGATAATAGAGCTGAGGATGTGCTATGTTGTAGCCAGAAAGCTTGCTGAGTTTGAGTAAGCAGATTGTTTTGGAGTAGGTATTTCATTAACTGTTGGTGGTTACACCTTTCCAGGATTTTGAATGTAAGGGGATAGTACTGATATTGGGTGAAAGCTGAATATTTTAGTGGAGTGCCAAACTTTATGTATTGGTGTTATGTATAATAGTTACCATATGATGGGGACTATGGATTCAGAGAGAGATCTATTTATGAGGATGCTGATTGGATAAGCAACAGAGTCAGCAGTCAGTTTAAGATATTGAGGTGGGAGTTTATCAGCTGATATGGAACAGGGTATTCATTTGAGCAGTGATTTTTTTTTTTATTTTTGAGGTGGGTATAAGCTGAAAGGAGAAATACATTTGGAAATCTTTGGATTGGCTGTGTGTGTGGTTATTGGCCTGTTCTGATTTAGATGGTGTAGCATTAATAGAGTATTAAGTTTAAGTGGGAGTGTTTTGTGTTAGTGTTGGTGGTTAGTAGGTCAGCTATGGATTTTATGAAGTGTTTGTTAAATTCCTGTACTATTAGTTATGGAGGGCATTGGGTGAAGGGAAGTGTTCTTTCTTTGTTCCTGGATTGAGGAGGGTAGATATTGAGTGCCAGAAGATTTTGGGGTTGCATTTATGTTGTAGCTGAAGGTTAGTTATACATTTTTTTACATTTGTCTGATAGTTTGGTTACTCTGTTATTGAGTGTTTTGAAGGCTTTGAGATTTTGTTGGGCTTTATTATGTTTCTGTGTGTTCCACGCTGTATCTCTTTGCTTCATGAGGTTAATGCAGGCAGTGGTTATCCATGGAGTTGTATGTTTTTATTTTTTACTCTTTTTGTTTGTACAGAGGCAAGACTGTGATGATGTGAGGTATTCCCAGCTATGTAGGGGAAGTAGGGCAGTGGATATATAACATATGCTAGCATAGCTGGCTGGAGTTTTGAAAAGAATTGTGTGTCATTTATATATCAGACTGATCTGTGCAGGTACTTGTGTTAGAAATGTAGTTGTAAAGCTCCTTGTGTTAAAAATGTACCAACAGTGGGTCCTGCTGGACACAAAAGAAATACACCTGTATGTCAGACTGTATTGTAACTGTTGAAATGAATATATTGTAAGAGAGGATCTGATGATGTCCTTTTCATTCTTCCTTACTGTTGGGTCTTCAAGACTTTAGGATCCAAATCTCCAGCTCCTTTCTTTCCCATAATGCATCATACATTCCCTAACTCCATATAGTACAGACATGGTCTGCTAGTCTCGAGTGCTTTTACTTTAGTAAGTGATAAAGTTGCCTTATTTTCTTGCATTTTTCTCTTTGCCTTTTACAGTCTTCTAGTTCTGTTGAAAATTTTCTAGCTGTCTTTTTCTCCCTTCCCAAGAGTTAATTGTCTGCAGTAGGGTCTTGTTCTTCCTCCTACGTCTTAGTGCCATTGGTGCTTTTTTCCCTTCTTTTTTCCTGTTTAAAAATGTTCTATCCTATAATAATAACTTTAATAACTTAGTGAGAGAATGTGTTTAAAGCCTTCTTGTGCTTTCTGTGTATGTGAGAGTATGTGTTCTTCTCTCAATGGCAGACAAGCCTACAGGCTTCAAAAAATGTGCCTCTTGTGAGCACAAAATACCAAATTTGTGTGCCCACAAAAGGTGTGTCTATGGTTTTGGGCTGGAGCATTTAAATTCTGTGATATTTGCACAGCCACCTTCCTTCTTTCTTTTGGGGCTGAAACCCCCTCCAAGCCTTCGACCTCTAAGGACCTCAAGAAGCGAGCCTCCTCAGTCTTCCCAAGGGTTTCATTTTCTCAGTCTAAAAAAAAGCGAAGATTGTCAGATCTGTTTTCTTCAGATCCTACAAAGACTAAATCATCTTCGGATTCCAAGAGCTTCTTTGGTCCAGCAGATTGCAGGCCAGTAGACAAACCTGCCCTTTGGATCCGATCATCATTGGATCCTAAGACTATGGATCCTACAGCTCCCTCGGATCCTACAGATATTGTTCAGATCCAAACAACATCTCCGGTCAGGCCTCCCTCGGATCCTAAGCACTCGGATCTGAGGTCTCGGAGCCATACCCCAGTTCAGAACAAACTTACTTCTCCTGCTCCGACTTCTCGGGTTACTCCTTCACCTGTTAGGTCCAGACACTCATATACATCCTTTAGGTCTTCTGCAAGTTTTTCTCAATCAGAGGTGGACAGAATGATGTGAAGTTTTCTCAAGGCTTAGATCCAGATGGGGATCTTGCCATCTTTGTCCCATCCTGGATCCATGAGAGCCCCAACACCCATACTTCCAGCTCCTCTTCCAATTCATCCTGCAGTTTCAAAACCCCAGGATCCATTTTCCCTGAGAGAGTCCTCCTCAGATCCTAGAATTTGTTTTTCTTCAACTCTGTCTCCTGGGCCAACTGTATTTTGATATCCTTGGATCAGAGTGGGCATGAGATTCGAGATGTCTGCACTGGCTCCATGGGGTTGGCTTTGGTCCCTCCACCTAGGAGGGCTTGCCTTTGACAGCTCGGGCCTGGCTCTGTATTGAGTCATTGGGTCTGAGGTGGACTCCACTCCCTCACCTCCAATAGCTTTGGTATAGGGGTGAGCGGGAGATTCCCTGGGCCCGCCAGTGTTTAAGGTTTCAGAGTGTGCTTTCTCTAGATCAAGAGAAGCGATTCCTCACCATTTGCATTCTATGCAATCTTCATCTCATCTGAGCCTTGACCCCATCCATCCTGCCATTGGTCAGCCCCCCCCCCCAGGAAAACTTCTAGACATCTTCCCCACAAGGGAAGATGCAGCCCACAGAGGAGGCTCATTAGAAGAAAAATTGCAAGAGGAGGCACTTGGACTCCCCTTTGGAGTCATTGTCCAAGGACACTGATTTTGATGGAGAAGATTCCTCCAGATCCCCACCAGATGACATCTCTTTCAGAGGTATGCTTGAACTCCTGTGGCAGAAAGGTGGATGGTCATCCCAAAATCCTTCTTTGGAGGAGTCAGCATTTCTGGAGGCTTTCAGAGTGGGCCCATCTGCATCCTGGGTGACTCGCCTGGTGGACGAGCTATTGATTTAGTCTCACATTGGGCTTGGAAGGAACCAGACATGGTCAATCTGATTCCTTAATGACCTGATAAGTTTCTGAATCCACCATCCACCCGCTTACATTGGAGAAAAGGTGTCCCAGTTGATGCGGTAGTTGTGTCAGTGGCCACAGAAAAGGATCTAGCCGAACAAAGCTCCTCTGTCCATCCTCCAAACAAGGAGTCTCTGCTGTGGCTGTATGTGGAAAGCATTTTTATGTCTTAGCCACCTTCACACTAAGAGCATTGAACTACTTCACACATTTTACATTTCTACAGAAAGATCTGGTCGATGATTTAACCTCCTCCCTAAAAGAGACCTTGGCAGAGGAGAACTTTAAACAGGGTTCTCCCCCAGTTGGCAACTCTGTCTTCCCTTACTAATTCTTCAACAAAGCTGATCTCACACTCTGCAGAAGGCATCTCATGAGCAGCTGGTGCAGGCATGGCCATTAGGAGACATGTCTGGATGAGGCTTTCTGATTTTGTGGAACCCTTCAAGGCATCTTTCATTAATGCCCTCTTTGATGGCTCCTCCTTGTTTGAACCATCAGTAAAAGCATCTCTTGCCCACAGCAAAAAAGATGGAAAGACCCTGTCTGCTGTGGGACCAAGTTTTCTATCCTCCAAAGAGCCTTTTCAAGGAATCAGAGGTGGGATGAAGACTTGGTTCAGGAAGTCTCAAGGACCTTTCCAGGACACTGTGGGGATACCTCTTCCAGAGGCAGAGGAGGAGGTTTCAATGGTAGATACAACCCCAGAGGTGGGGGGGGGGTCAGCAGAATCATGGCTTATGGGAACCTTTTTCCAATAAGCCCTATCAGTGCTCTTGAAGCGCTGCTCAACTACTCACCTCTGGAGGCAGTCGACTATCCCTGCACCTAGATGCCTGGACAAATATAACAAACAATGCTTGGGTACTAAATATAATATCCAGATGTTATTACATTCCCTTTTCCCCTTCACCTCCAAGTCCCAAGAGGATACTGCCTGACATGCGACCCAGTCAGAGGGAGTGTGCCCTTCAAGAAATCCGAACACTTCTACAAAAAACAGTCCTCCAAGAGGTCCTGACCAAACAAAGTAGATATGGAACTTATTCACGCATTTTTTTGGTACCATAGAAAACAGGGGACCTAAGACCAATATTGGATCTCAGCAATTTAAATCTCTATGTCAAGAAGTTGAAGTTCCGCATGATTATGGTTCAGTCCATTCTGCCACTTTATGCAAGGATGATTGGACATACTCTATAGAGCTCCAGGACCCGTATTATCATATCAAAATGAACAAATGCTCCAGGAGTCACTTGCACTTTCGACTGGGAGCCAATCATTACCAATTCAGAGCACTGCCCTTTGGACTCACCACAGCCCCCCCAATGTGTTTACCAAATCTATGGTAGTTGTAGCGGCTCACCTCAAGTTAAAAGGATTCCAGGTGTTTCCATACTTAGATGATTGGCTCTTACTGCACCAACATGGCATCAGCTAATTCAGGCCAAAGATTACCTGATCCAGATCTTCAACTCCCTGGGCATTTCAATAAACATGACGAAGTTCAACCTGATTCCTATGCATAATCTAGAATTTATTGGGATGCAACTGAACACTACAACCCAAGTAGCTTCCTTGCCTCTGCATTGCATATCTTCTCTAAGACAGCAGGTCCAGGATTTACTAGACATTCCATGCCCTCCAGCAGGGTTAGTTCTCAGAGTGCTGGGGTCTGTGTCAGCAGCTATTATACACATACCTTTGGCAAGATACTTTATGCGAGTCCTGCAATGGACCCTGGCTGTTCAGTGGTCCATTCTTTATCAGCCCCTATCTGCTCCTGTCGGACTAAAGACAATTTGCAGAAATCACCGCCTATGGTGGATGCAGTCAAATGACCTATTACTGAGCAGGCCATTCTCTCTTCCCCCTCCAATAGCCAAAGAGACCACAGGACAAAGAAACATAGATGATCTGATCAACTCTTTGTATCCTTTTCTAATAATTGTTTGGGCCAAGCAGTATCCAAGATTACCCTAACCAAATGGATAATAGATTGTATTTCTACTATTTATTCCTAGGCAGGAATCCAATTGCCGCATCCACCTAAAGCCCACTCTAGTAGATCCATGGCCACTTCACTAGCTTTTTGTGCTAAGACATCAGTTGATGAAATATGTGCTGCAGCCGTATGGTCTACGACTCATAAATTTGTCTTGCATTATAAATTGGAAATTGTCTGCAGAAGCAGGGCATCCTTTAGCTCGATAGTGCTCCAGCATATCCTTCCTTAGGGTCCACCCAGGAGTTATGTAGCTGGGGACTCTGACCCAACAGTGAGGTAGAATGAAAGGGACAACATCAGATATAGAAGTTATGTATTTACCTGTGTTGTCCATTTTCATTCTTCCTCAATTGCCACCCATCCATCCCCCAGGCATGGTATCTTCAAGAAGTTACCTAGAAGAATTTGGAACCCATAGGTTCATGGTTTGGGCACAAGAATCTCTTGTTCTGCTGTATCTCTTCTGGCTGTATAACCCATTACAGCAGCAAACTCGATCTGAGGAGTGAAGGAATGCATAATGCATTATAGAAATGGGAGGAGCTAGAGACTCAGATCCTAAAGTCTTGTGAATCTGGCCAAGTTGGATCTGAGGTTGGATCCAAAGACCCAACAGCACGAAAGAATGAAAATAGACATCACAGATGCCAACTTATACTAAGTACATAACTTGTATATATTGAGGGAAAGTGGTTAATCTCAGTCAAGTTAACTTTGAAAAGTAGTCTGAAATTAAATTACCTGGTTTAGGCCATAAAGATTGTGTCTTACAGTTCTGATTTCAGCCAGAGACAAAAGGTCTGTGAAAACCAGGTCTGGGAATCCTACTGTATTGCCCTTAGGGGTGAACTAATTGGTGCCCTGGAAGGGTGGAATTTTGTTAAATGGTTGTATAGTTTCCAGATGCTTCCGGATGCTATAACACATCTTAGCAAAGCTCTATGTGTATGTATGGTAACACATATGTACAAGACTCTGGTTCAGTTTCTAGTTAAAGGGGTAGTGTGGGAACCAGAAGTAAACTGACCAGATGTATGTGATGTCATTCGGTAATCAAGCCAGAACTGAAATGGTGTTTTAATACTAGATGAGACAAAAGTCTGAAAGCAGTCTGATTTTGAAACCTGACAAAGAAGGATCACTCACCCACTTCATCTTGCCTTGCTTTAGTAAGTAATCTCGGGAATAGAAATTCTTTAGATCAGTCTGGAAAATATAGTGAGATTAGTTTTTGTACTGCTTTTCTGCATCTGTGTGAATCTATCCATCTATGTTGTTTTTAATATTTCCTGTAATTGAAACTCTGGTGTTTATTGTAAATAGATGTTTAATAAGTTTGTGTTCTTTTATTATTAAATATATTTAAACTTTTCATTGTGGATGGTCTTTTAGAGAATATTTTAACCTTTGAGAGTACTTACATTTATTTGGTGATGCTGTGGTAATTTCCTGAAAGCCTTGCTGCATTGGTCAAACACCACCATTTGTATTAGTATTAGTAGCTGGGTTTGGAGTGTTCTGCTAGCAATATCTACCTTATAGTTTTATGCAGAGGGGGCATCACTGGTAAATCTGTGTCAACCTTTCCCAGGTGTGTGTGTGTGAGAAAATCAAATCTCAAAGAGTGTGTGTGTCATCTACTTGGAACAGGGATACAAAGCACTGGAGAGGGTAGTGGAGGACTTGGCTTGGAACACTCGGTTGAGGACTCAACTCTACAGCTGTGGTCAGTGTGGAGTCTTATTTGGGCCTGGTGAGAGAGAGGGAAACCCAGCCCCAGGACAGGAGTGTGTCTCCTGTGTGTTCTTAAGGGAAATTGTGCTTGGTGCAGAGAGCTGCATCTGTAAATACTGTATCTATTTTTGTTCCAAGTGAACATCCTTAATCAATGTCAGTGGTAAGGATTGCTGGCCCAGAGGAGGGACGTCACAGAGACTATAAAGTATTTTCAGGAAGGTTGTATTAAACTATTGAACAGCATTGTTGAGAGGTAGAAGCTTTAGGGGGTGTCCAATTTATTTTATGGAGTAAATCGGTAAGTATTTGTTGGTTAAGTTTGGTTGTGTTTCTAACTGATTTTAGGGAATGTTTTTTTAGGAAGGTGAGAACTAGCTCTGGTGGCAAATGTTGGAAGATGGTCATTAAATGAGATTGAGTGTGTGCCTGAGGAGGAGAAGTTAGTTGGGTGAGATACTAGAATCCAATCCAAGGTGGAATATCAAGTGAAGTCTTTGTGATACCTTGTTGGGCTTGCAATTAGTTGTGTGAAGCCATATAGATTAATACTAGAGGTAGTAGGAGAGTTTGTATTGATGTAATGCCAATTGATATTCATGTCACCTAGGATAACTGTATTTTGCTTGATGTTTTGTGGTGTCCAGGGCAGTATATCTTCCAAGACCGGTGTGTTTCTGGGTGGGATGTAAACTACAGTGATACAAATTTTTTTTTTTGCCTTGTTAAGAGTTAGGGAGGCTATTACGATCTCTGCATTATGGAAGGGTAGGTATATTGTTTGGATAGGGAGTAATATTGAATATGGAGGGATATAGGAAAACTATCCCCCATCTTTCTTTTTTGGTCTGTCTAGTCTGTAAATGGCAAAGTTGTCAGGAAGAATTTCAGTATCTTTTATGTTGGGATGCAACCAGGCTTATGTTACGGCTAGCATGTCTGGTTGATTTTGTTCAGTCCATGCGTGCAGGGTGGTTATCTTGTTGCATATACTTCTTAAGTTGATAGTAAATAAGTTTAGGATTTTAGTGTTTGCTTGTGTGTGTGTTCTGGAGTTTGGTTATAGGTATACGTCCACTCTGTAATATTTTAGACATTAGCTATTTGTGCAGGGAGTCAAATTTTATTTTGAGGCTTGGAGCTAAGGGAATAAAATGGGGTTTGATGGACATAGTAGTTGCTGTTTTGGAGGTAAAGGTGTAAGGGAGGGTATAATGAAATAGTTGAGGGGAGATGTTAGAGTAGTAGTTTTGTTTGTGGGGTTGGTTGGTAGTGGAGGTTGCTGCTGTGTAACAGTTTGTGGCTGTTTTATTGGTCAGTGTTGTGGCTAAGCTGAGGAATATTAGCAGTGACATTAGGCAGGAGGAGGAAAGAAGCATGATGGGTTAAATATGAAACATTAAGGTGTGTGAATGGAAGAAAAGTATCTAGATGTTATTAATTAATTTGGTTTGTTTGAAGTCTGTTTAGATTTAAGTGGAGGGAGACAGTTGCAAAATGATGGCTTTGATTAAGTTGTTGGTAATAAGGAGGGAAATCAGTTGACTGGTTTGTAGTTGGCTGTAGTTGAAGTCTCTGTGTGTATAAATATAGGGGTGGGGGGTAGGTGAGAAATGGGGGTAGGGTAGGGGGAGCAGAGTGAGCCCAAGTTCAGGTGGTAGAGCCACTGATGCTGCTAGCACATGAAAAAAACTATCTGTAAGTAGATAACTGTAGGCTTTCTTTATTAAACAGGAAAATTATTTGCATTGATGCTTTTTCAACAGAAAATTCTTTTTAAGGATGCTTTTAGGGAGGATTTTCAATAGATTGTACAGTGATTATCTGCTTGATTGAGAGCTGTTTTGAGGAAGGAAGGTTTTAAGTTGTATTGTATATAGTACTCTGTCCTAACTTTGCTTAAGACATATGTTTGAAAACTGTGCTAAGAACACAAGATTTGATTACAGAGTTGGTGCTTAAGTTTATATCACTTAGGATGATTAAATACACTTAGGAAGGCTCAGTTAGTTGCAGTGTGGAAAGGACAGTGTGAGTGTGATTATAGTATAGGCTAGAACAGGAATTTAATTATGTTTTTCTCTTTATTTTTATTTTTTTTTTTTGGGGGGGGGGAGTTCCAGGCCACAGTTAAAGGCACAACTGATGTTGAGGAATGGGGTGAGGGATGCCTAGTAAGTCATTAGGTGATGTATAGGAGGCCATAAGATTGCTACAGTAAGTAATTAATGTATAAATTAGCAGAAAGTATTGATTCACTGGATTAAACAGTTCAAAAAATCAGCTTTATAGAGTCTTTGTCATAGTCGTTTATCTAATAAAGTAGCAGTTTCTCTGCCTCTGGATTTAACTGTACAGGAATCAGTTGTTTGCAGCATTTACTGTAGTTGCTTTTCAAGTAATGGCAACATTTTGTGTTCCCAGTTTGAATCTACTCTGTACAGCATTTTCTATGATCATTTCTCTAGTAATTGCAAAGCATTTGTGTTAACTGAATTTCCCAGGATAGAGTCAGAATGTTTACAGCATTTACTTATTCTTTTGTCCAGTAATAGTCATAAATACTCAGTTCATGTGTCACTTGCATTCATGTAAAAAAAATGCTGTTATAAAGCTTTTGAGGTAGTTGCTAATGATATATTAGATAAGTTTGCATAAATTCAAGAATGGTAATCTAAAAACCACTGTTACACAGCTTTTGAGGTAGTCATTAATTAAGAATATACTCTCCATGTGTGAGAAAGATGGAAAAACCCTGTCTACTGTTGGTGTACATTTTTGACTCCTCAAAGAACCTTTTTCCAGTAATCAGTGAGGTGGTCAAAAGATGTGGTTCAGGAAATCCCAGGGTTTATTCCATGATCCACGTGGGAGAAAGTTACCCCCAAGGCAAAGGCCCAGAGAGCCAGGATTCCAGAGATTCTTTCTCTGACAGGTCCTGTCATAGGTTCATAGGTAGGTACTAGGTTATTGGCTCTAGGGCCTATATAAGCCTAGCCAAAAGGTACCCTGGCTTTCGCCACCCAAGAAAATTATTTACCTGTGCCACTGTCGAGTAGAGCCACAGAAGTGATCACCGGTGTGAATTTCCTATCTCCTGAAAGCGCTCCTGAAAGAAAGTTGCCCACCTCTGGAGGCAGTTGGGAGTTATTTATCCCTGCACTAGAGAGCCTGGCTAGACCTAACAAAAGATACTTGGGTGCAGAGGATCATTTCCAAAGGCTATATAATTACTTTTTCCCTACCACTGCCATTATAGACCAAAATTCTAGACATTCCACCCAGTCAAAAGAAGACAGCAGCTGTAGAAATGCAAAAGTTGTTGGATAAAAAAGGCATCCAAGACGTCCCCCCAGACCAAAAAGAATCCAGAACTTACTCAAGATTTTTTTTAGTGCCAAAGAAGGCACTGGAGACCGTTCTTAGATCACAACATTCTGAACAAGTCTGTTCAGCTTTCCAGGTTCCAGATGGTGATGGTTCAGTCCATTTTGCCTTTCCTGCACAAGGATGCCTGGATGTGCTCTATAGATCTCTAGAATGCCTACTGCCACATAAAAATGAACAGATGGCCCAGGAGATACCTACGCTTCCTGCTGAGAGACAGTCATTACCAGTTCAGAGCACTGCCCTTTGGTCTCAATGCAACCCCCAGGGTGTTTACCAAATGCATGGCCATTGTAGTAGCCGACTTCAGACTGCAGGGAGTCTGAGGGTTTCCATACCTAGACAACTGGCTCCTTACTCCCTCGACCAAGCATCTACTGATAACAGCTCGAGACTATGTACTCTAGACTTGTTCCAGTCTGGGCATCACAATCATCCACAAGAAATCTCAACTTCTACCTTCTCAGTCTCTAGAGTTCATAGGAGCCAGTTTAAACACAACATCAATGATAGTGCCTCTGCCCTTACCAAACCATTCGTTTTCAAGTCAGCAGAATAAGTCAGAATTCATTGCTACCAGTACAGTATTACAGACCCTGGGGTCGATGCCAGCGGTGATATTTTCGCTAGCGAGGTACCATATGAGTATTCTATAGTGGACACTGGCAACCCAGTGGTCCATCTAAGATCAACCCTTGTCTGCCAAGATCATCATTACTCAGGCCTGCAAGAGATTTCTTTTGTGATGGATTCACTCAGGTCAACTATTGCAAGGTCATCCATTCATCCTTCATCAACCCAAGGCCATTCTGACCATGGATGGTTTTCAGATTGGGTTGGGGGGGCATTTCTTAGGGAAGATGGCTCAAGGCACATGGTCCCCCGAAGCGGACAGGTTGCATATCATTGTGCTGGAAGTGACAGCAGTACTCCTAACATTCAGGCATTCCAAGACACTTTCCCTTCTGGGACTATTGCATTTCAAACTTACAATATAGCTGTGGTTTGGTTCATCAACAAACAAGGAGGAACCAGATCTTACTCCTTGTGTCGATGAGAGCATGGCAATAGGTGATCTCTTCCAATCAATTTCTAATAGCGATGCACATTCATGGGAAATGCATCGTGATAGCAGACAAGTTGAGCAGGTCCATTGTATTACCTCATGAGTGGTCCCGCAACAAGAAGGTGGTAAAAATGATTTTCCACCAATGGGGTCAACCATGCTGTGATCTAGTTGCATCCCCTCTAAACAACACATGCTGCAGGTTCTTTGCTGATCCCCCCCCCCCGGGGGAGTCACCAAGAGACGAGCTCTTTCAGGACTGGTCCCCAGATCTCATCTATGCTTACTCTCTGACTCCCCTAATTCCCAAGTTTCTACAGAAAGCATCCCAATTGAAGAGCAAGATCATCCTCATTGTCCCCTACTGGCCTCAACAGATTTGGTGACCCTTTCTGTGGCTTCATTACTGTACCCACCTTGGATTCTGGATTCGATTCCAGACCTCCTGTCACACCCGACAGACATGATTCACCTAGACATCTTAGGCCTCATGTTAACCACATGGCATTTCCAAGTCTATTGATACCAGACAAAAGCTCTCATCTGCAGTACACCCCATTCTTTTATCTTCTCACAAGGATTCCACCAGAAAAATATACAAGAGTGAATGGAAAAGATTTGTCCCTTGGTTCCAACAGCAATACACAGACCATTTTTCAGCAGCAGTACATAAGATCCTTGAATTCCTGACTCCCATTTCCGTTGAAGGGGCTAGTCCTTCTACAGTTAAGGTTCAGCTAGCTGCAATCTGCAATTTTCATATCTGAGTTAATAATTTATATTAGCATCTTCACATCTTTGTAAGGCCTTTATAAAAGGAGCCTTACTACTAAAGCCCCCCTTCAAGGACCCTACTCCACCTTGGGATCTAACTTTAGTGTTACAGGCCCTAACTCAGAGACCCTTTGAACCTGCAGTGAGGTGTGAGTTATGACATCTGACTTGGAGAATGATTTTTCTTATAGACGTAGCATCGGCTAGAAGAGTATCATAACTGCAATCCTTATGTTCTAAGCCTCCTTATTTAATCATTCGCAAGAACAGAATGTCTTTAAGGACTAACCCTTCCTTCCTAAGCTGGTGATCTAATATTAATCAAGCCATTAAACTCTGTGTATTCTTTCCAAATTTCTCTAACAAAGACATGTTACATTTATTGGATGTTCATAGACAATTACGTTTTTTTCGGGTCTATATTATATCCTCGAACGCTTAAAAAAGTGAACGCTGATTGATCAAACTTATTTTCGCAAAACTGCAAAATATCGAAGCAGCAGAAACTCAAATTTTTTCCTAGGGAAAGAATTTGGTTGTTCGTTTCTGTTGCTTCGGTATTTTCAGTGTTATGGTGGAAAGTTACCAGTCAGATTCAGGTAAGTGTGCGATTGTGTGGATGTGAGTGTTAGGGTGATTTAGGTGAGTTAGGGTTAGGGCTCGGGTTAGGTGTCTGTGCGATTGAGTGGACATGAGGGTTAGGGCAGATTTAAGTGAGTTAGGGTTAGGGAGCGGGTGAGGTGAGTGTGCGATAGTGACGGACCTTAGGGTTAGGGTTTGGGTTAAGGTAAGTGGGTAGTTAGTGGTGTGTGCATAGTTTAGTGTAGGGTCAGGTATCAGATTTTAGGTGTGCGTGTGTGGATTTCTGTATGTTTGGTGTGCTTGTGTTGTGTGTATGTGTTTTGGATCAGCGATTTTTTTTTCCCTGAGTGATTGCATTTCTTTCATCTATAAAAAATTGGGTTTGGTCCTTCCTAAGCCCTTAAAGGCCCATTCAACTAGGTCCATGGCGACTTCATCAGTCTTTCTATCCAGAGCATTCATGGATGATATTTGTGGAGCTGAAACTTGGGCTAGCCCTCATACCTTTATTACTCATTACAAATTGGATCTGGTCTCCAGAGGAAGAGCAACTTTCTGCTCTACAGTACTCAGGAATATCCTTCCTTAGAGTCCACCCGGGATTGTAGCTGGGAACTCTGTCCCATATGTTGAGGAATGAATGAAAATTGACAACATCAGATAAAGAAGTTATGTACTCAGTATAACATTCCATCTGTGTTTTCCATTTTCAATGTTCCTCAACTCCCCTCCCTCCAGCCCCCTACCATGTTTCTTTGATGACTTCTGGAACAGCAGGAGGATGCCTCAGGAACCAAGTTCCTTTTCTTTGGGCTCCAGGAAGTAATTTTCCTTAGTATGTAAAATATAGCAGTGCTTTATTTTAGGAAACTGCAGACTAGATCTGGTGAAGGAGAGGGAATGCAGCATTATGGGTAAGGGTGGAGATCGAGAGTTTGTGGTTTCCAGGAGCTGTAGAACAGCAGCCAAGCCAGTTCCAAGAATCAGATCCAAACCCATATATTGAGGAAGAATGAAAATGGACAACACAGATGCAACATTATGGTGAGTGCATAACTTCTTTTTTAACCCTTAGAAAAAGTGTACTGGCTACCTTTGAATAAAGTGAATTGTGCACTGTTATATTAAATGCAGTGAAATATTACTGCTTTGTAGAGTCAACTACTTGTATTACATATTCACTTCCAACAGTTTCAAATTTTATTTTTTACTGAACTACTTTCCAGTTTACCTTTAGATGTTGTCTGCGCTATACCTCTTAAATTTCTCTTGCCAAGTAGTGCTCAGAGGAGTCAGGATTAATTGCTTGCACCTGCAGAGAGCTTGTCTCCAAGTTAAAGCAGTCAGTAATGACCAAAAGAGGGAGGGAGAGAAATGGGAAGTAAATTTTCAGATGAATGAAAAATGTTTTTATAGTTCACTCAGAACACACTTTTTAGAATTCCCATGGCAATTGTCTACACTTGCAAATGTCTTGTCTCGCAGAATATGTCCTGATGAAGAAAAATATCTAATAACTTTACAAATGAAATAGGCTTGCCATTTTCTATGCCATTCATCATTTTGTTTTAATTTGCAAGGTCTGAAGCCTAAACCAAGAATATTAATCCAGGCATCCATCCCTATAAAAGCAAGGACATTTTTATTTTAATTGTACATATAATATAATCACTGTATTTTTACACCACCCACCCCAGCAACCCAAGATCACAACATTATATTAACTTTAATTTGCTTCAGTCCAGCCTTTCTTGTGTTTGTGCAGTATAAAGCCTGTATGTCTTACAACTTAGAAAAAGTACTGGCTTATGGTGTCAGTGGTGCAAAAGATGACACACATCTTTTATGTGCCTGTAAGATCAGAAGGCTATGGATTCTGTTTCTACTCCATGTTACTTGATTGCTGGCACCACAATGTAGCATTAGGGGGATGCTGCACTATTTGAGTGTGTCGTCTTTTGGTTGAGATGTTAAATAGTCCCATCTGCTTTTGAGTTGGTGGTAGCTCATTTGGATGTAAAAGATCATGTGACACCTATCAAAAATAGAACAGGAGAAGTTCCATTATGCCATGGATAATTGTCACTTAGTATTAGAAATACTAGTTTGGGTGTCCCATGAAAAGCGACCACTAAGCGACTGAATGAAAAAAATAAATAAACATCTTTAACATATACAGCAGTCATTGAGGAGACTACCCCACCTCTCATTTAAAATACCCTAACTGTACACTATTCAAAAATCACTTTACAGTATAACATGCAATTTACATAATGATTTTTTGAAATACTGATATTAATAAGAAAAAATACTGTTTTATTTGAATTTACTTCTTCATTTTTTTAATGTCTTTTTAAACATTAATATAAGGTGGGTGTAATGCTTGAAAATTATCCCACCAGTTTAACATAGTTAACAAAATTCCAGTCTTTCTCTGCCACTTTTCTTGCAAAACCACAGTTCATGTATCTTCCTATATCCAGTGGGATTTTGCTTTATAGTCTTACATTTATTCACTAACTGTTGTATTGCTGGTCTTCTTCCTGATCATCTCTGTGTCCCATCACCAGTCTGTGGAGAAATCCAAGGTACTCCTGATTCTTGTAGTCAGCCCCTGTGCTTTCTTCTGTGTCTCATATATTTTGCTTTGAAACATTTTGCTGGCAAAGTCTCACTATGGGCTTTGCGACTACTAGAATAATCAGAAGTAAAATCTCCTTTTGCTTGCTGTTCACTGTTTTTTGGATAAACTGGATAACAACTCGGGTGGATGGAGGGGCTTTCTAAGCCTAGACAAGTTTTCCCGAAAGAATAAATATTATCCTGTATCCAAATAGGACATTGAGGGCCAGGCATTCATAAGCTACCTCTCTTCATAAGGGACATGGATGTTAGCCCCGGTGTAAATTTCCTATTGCCTGTCTATTTTGTGCTTAAACTGGGTAATAGATGAATTCAGCTTCTCATGGATGGGGGAAGTCTGTTCCATAGATGAGGCAGTCTCTGAGACACATACCTGTCTCTCAAGTCACAGACAAATTTAAGGTCAATAGACCTTGTATTTCTGGTACTTTTTGATTTATGAATATCTAGGAGATTAATACATGTGAGGATGCCTTATAAGCCAGGCATAGATCACCCCTTAGCAATCTATAGGAGACTGGGTAGAGGGAAAGGGCTTTAAGGAACTCTGCATAAGGAAGGTTTATTACTCTTTGTATTCTTTTTGTAAGGAACCGCTGAGTTTACTCTGGTTGCTGCATATGGCTGGTCAGATACATACTAAAGGGAGCATTGTACTCTATGATTGGTCTGATAAGGGTGGTGTACAGTGGATAATGACCTTTTTCGAACTAGATGACATGCCCTTACTTATAAATTGTGCAACATAAAAGGATTTCTTCTCCTCTGTGACCATGTGATAGTCAAAGTTAAAGCTACTGTCTATATGCTACCCAGATCCCTCATCAGTGGGTGGACTCTTAAGGGTATATTATAAGCATGGTAATTAGCTAGGATGGTTGCTTCAGCCCCAGTGGGTAGTGGTTGGAGTTGTGACCTCACAGCAAGAGGTTCTCCAGTTTGATTCTCGGCTGGAGCGCTTTCTGTGCGGAGTCTGCATGTCCTCCCTGCGGTAGACTGAGTTTTAAAGACATGCAGGTAGGTGCGTGTGTGTATGTGCGTGCCTTCTGTGAAGGTTGGATGCCGGGCTGGCAACTCGACACCGTAAAAACACCACTGCCAATCAATCTGCAGCCAATGATCCACTGTGGCGATCCCTAATCTGGAGAAGCCGAAATGCATTGCAGTTAGCTGGGATGGTTGCCTTCCCAAATGGTACAGTTATGCTTTTCTTAGCATTGAGTTTAAGACCATGGCTTTGGCACCATTTGTTAGTCAGAGGTAGGCATTCTTGAAGAATGCTAGTATCGGCAGTGGAGTCAATAATCACCTCCATCTTGCAAACATCCACAAACATAGCCATAATCCTTCAGCATTTGCTTCCATTTCAGAGAAATAGATGTCAAAAAGGAACAGGCTTAATACCGAGCCCTGGGGGACTCCGCTAGTGACTGGCATCTTGGTGGTGGTGGCCTCACAAATTTCATGCTGTTTATTAAACATCTCAGAATGTTATCGGCCCCCATCAGTGCATTGTTTTTGGCCTTGGAAAGTACATTGATGACCTGTTCCCTAGTAATGGTAGAGGTGTTTATTATGTGGTATTTCCTTTGGACTGTTAGTGGGAGAGTGAGGTGAGAAATTTGAGCTGACCTTGTCAGTCAAAAGGCTAGCAGTGGCCTCTGGTTCAGTGTGGGTAATGCCATTTACAATAAGTTATGCACATTGTTGTGTACTTCCTCTTAGGTTACAGACATAGCAGTAGAAAGCTTTGCCTGTGAAGTAATTTTTTTCTTCAAATTTAGCCTTTGAAATTTTAATTAACCTTCTTAGCTGCCTGTTTAGATTGTGTGTGTGTGTGTGTGTGTGTGTGTGTGTGTGTGTGTGTGTGTGTGTGTGTGTGTGTGTGTGTGTGTGTGTGTGTGTGTGTGTGTGTATATATATATATATATATATATATATATATATATATATATATACACATATATATATATACACATATATATATATATATATGTATACACATTATATAAATACACACACACACACACACACATATATATATATATATATATATATATATATATATATATATATATATATATATGTAGTTTGAATAGTTGGTGTGCAGCAGTAAATAAAGGTAGTATTTGTTTATTTTCTAAATGTAGTGTTGACTGTAGAAATGTCAAAATCATAATGAATCTTTTTTTGGGGGGGGGGTGGCTTTCCTTCTTAGAAAATGTCCCTCATCCAAATGGACAAACCCATTTAATTAAATAAAAGTTAGCCATCAAAGAAAGACTGACTCTTGGGATTTGAATTTAATTTTGGAAACCCTTAGTCATCATCCAGCTGAGTTTTTTTTTTTTTTAAGTTCTGTTGAAGTCTTAACTTTTAAATGAAATTTGCTATTAGCTGTTGCTTTGAAAAGTGTTCACATTTCAGGATTTTATGTTTTCTGAAACAAACAAGTCTTCTATAAAGACAGGATTTCACTTTCCTCTAATCCTTTTTCATCCCTAAAGTTATATTAGATATTGCTGTTACATTTTGTTCACAGACTCAGAATTCAGGTAAGATGACTGTGCTTACTGTGGGTCAGTTTACAGTGTTATTAGCCTGCATTTTTCTTAACAAACCTTTTTGGAAGGGCTGATCAGTGTTGTGTTTCCTTTGCTCAGAATGATTTGGCTTGCATCATTTTGTAAGCAAACCATAGGCAGGTGGCTTTCTAATTACTTTCTCTTCTGCTGTGAAACCCAAGGCCATTTGGGAGAGGTTAGTGCTCATTTTACAAGTACTGTGGGCATTCTCTATGGCTTGGTTTTAGGGGAGATTTTGTGCAGCTGTGCCTTGGTCTTCTGTTTGCACCCATCCACAACCCCTATTCCCATTTTGCACATGGGGTCGAGTGTCACATCAGCATTGACAATCATCTCGAGCCAAGATTTACACCACCAGGTGGCTAGCCCTGCCGTGGTAGTTCATTCGTACCACACACTCGTACAAACACTCTCACCTACAGCCAATTTAAAGTGTCTAATTCACATACTACTTGTCTTTGGAATGTGGGAGGAAACAAGAGCACCCAGTGGAAACCCACATGACTGCAGGGAGGACATCCAGACTCTGCACAGAAGACATCCCAGCTGAGAATCGAACCAGAGAACTTCTTGCTGTGAGGTGACAACACTAACCGCTGCACCACCACAGCCATCCAGATTACACCTTTACTGAATATTTAAGTTGGAAACATGCTTTAGGGTAAGAGATTGCTTTATATCACACTGGTTTAAGCTGGGCTTGTGGGTTTTTCCTGCTTCCTGCAGGAGTCATCTGTTGGAATTCTGCCCACAACTGTTAAATGCCTAGAAAGGCAGATGTAAAATACTCAAGTACAGTTGGGTGGAGAACTTGCTACAACAGCAGACTGTTGAGTTCCTTGCTGTATTTTTCATTTTTATTACCTGTTTTCCCTACCATTTTGTGTTTCACTTTTCATAACTGATTTATTGTTTTCTCTTACCTCCCGTCTTGGGTATGGAAATCTGAGAGTATGCTTTTTGGATGCAGGTGACTAGTAGGCAGGCTTTGCTCCTTTAGAAGAAGGCAGGAGGGCAGGATTCTTTTGATGTCAGAGGATATTGGTAGATGTCTAGTTGCAGTGGGTGAATAAGGCTGTGAGCTATTGTACTACGTCCTGTGGCACAGGGTTTTAATTCCCTCAGCCTTAATTTGCCTACTATGTGATCACTTAACCAGACAGAGCTTTGGGAATTTGGGCTAGGCTTCTGGACTGCATGCCTAGTAACTACCAATGAACCTTATTCCTTTGATCTTGTGAAACCCTGTAGACGTATAACTCTAAAAAAAATTACCTTGTGATAGTCTGTTCCTTCCAACACATTGACTAGTAATTCTGGTGCTCTGAGAACTGTTTTGAGCTAAGTGATGAAGTACTATAGGACTATACTGGACCTTTTCTAGAAAGGTTGCTGTTGAGTTTATAATTGCTTTGATTTCATTCTCAGTGTACCAGACTTTATTATGACACGGACTACAGGTTCATAGTATACAGGACTTGTGAAATCCTTATATGCTTTCCTTCCATTTTCATGAGCAAGTATTTTAGTTTCATAGGTTTTAATACCAAGCCTACACCCTTTTGGCCTTCAGAAAGATAGACTGCCATTATGTATTTTTAAGTACCTGTATAGTCTGAGCATGCATTATGTAGTACATCTGTCTTTTATTTTCTTTCAGCGGATTTATATTTGCTCAAATATCTGATTTTTATCCATGAGCCATCCATTCTCTGTCCTTGTATATAACAGACACAGCATATGCTGTGGCTGAGTTATTGGATAAAATGGCTGCATTGTAAAAGGAGTTCCAATTGACTGATTAAGTTCTTGCAGAACCAAAAGCTTATTGTGAATAAAGTGGTTTTGTGATTTTAGTTGTCACTCATTTGTTTTAGTTGGATTTTGATTTTACGAGTGACATCCTTTTTTTCCTGTTAGCCAAAGTGTTTTGTGAAACTTTTGCATATTCTCCAGTTTCGTTTACTGTTCTATTAGTGTATAGTTGCTTATTTTTTCAGTGATTCTTTCTCTGGAGCCAGGTGAAACTTGTGGGATCCAATTAAAACATGTTATTTGTCACTGTATCTAATATCCTTGTCTGTTGCATATAAGAGATGTGGATTGTGATGATTTTCTTTTTGTAAAATTTTCCTTTTCCTGCCTTTAACAAAATAGAAGTATTACTTGAAGGCTTTTAATGTCTTTGTGTGTGTAGTGAATGATGGGAAAGAACTGGAGAATAACCCCTGTGTACACCAACCAGAAATAATTTAGTCACTTCACCCATTGCTGATGTTTGTGAAAGCAGTAGAACATGGACAGTTTTTACCAACATTGCTTTTGAAATGTTACTACATATAGTTTTGTTCAGAACTGCAGACTTATTTAATCACCTGGCCTATATTAGGAGTCAGTGCTTTTACGGGGCATTGGTCCTCTTTTACCATCATTTTTATTATTAATTTCTTAAACACATGTCCTTATAACAGGACACACTTTGCCTGTTACTGAATTTAATATTCACATTCCAGACAGAAAAACTGTCTGTGTGTATATGTATATTCACAGTGAGAGTGAAAAGACACAGGACAGGCTAGAAAGGAATCCTGTTAAGTTAGTTCTTACTTGCCCTTGGGCAGACTTAACAGTAATGAATTTGTATTACTGCTTTGCAATCAAGAGAGACAGACCTTTCAGTTCTTTGGAGGGAGATGCCTCCCAGATGTCTGCGGCTTTTATCAAAATGTACTGGCAAAGATATCTTCATGCTGTGTTGAATCAGAATCCATCCGGTTCTGCTGGGACTTTTCTTTCTTTGTTACAGATACCATTGAAGTTTAGGTAAAACAGCAAATCCTGTTAAAAATAAAACATAGCCTTGACATACCTGCCTCAGTAGTATCTATTATAGTACGCCAAAGAAAAGGTACCAGTTAGGAAATTAACATGGGATGGGAGGCCATCCAGAATCTCTAAAGGTGTTTTCAGTTTTGATCCACATGTAGGGCAGTAGTCATCATTTGTATCTTATTTTTATATGCATACATACATATATATATATATATATATATATATATATATATATATATATATATATATAGTTAGACTGTCTAACACCCACAGGGGCAATAATTTCATATTCTTTCACAGTAAAGAACCTGAAAAATTATAGCATCTCACCATTATTATGAGGTATAACATTAAGCCATGACCACCTTTTTATAGCTGTATGTAACATTACTTACATAATTGTTATTAAGGAGAAACATACAGTTTTTAAATTTGAGAAGTATGTTAAGCATACTGTGGGGCAGCACAGTGGTGCAACAAGTAGGGTTGTCACCTTACAGCAAGAGGTTCTTCAATTTGATTCTCAGCTGCAGTGCCTTCCGGGCACACTCTACATGTCTTCCTGTGTTCATGTGGGTTTTCTCCAGGTGCTGTACATTCCCTCTACCTTTTACAGATGTGCAATTGGTGGATTGGACACACTAAACTGGCCATGGGTGCAAATGTATATGCATGTGTATGTTATAGAAGAAAAAAATCAGAGGTAGCTAGCCACCTGGTGGTATGAACATTATCTCTAGATGATTGTTATTGTTGATGTGATACACTGACCTCATGTGCAAAAGTTGAAAAAGAGGTGATGGATGTAAAGTGAAGTAGGCTCAATATATACTAAATGGGGAGATAACACTGGAAACATTCGTTTTTCATGGGATACACATCAGTAATGGTATGTTATGACAGACCCGTAAACCAGGAGTTGAGAGGGTTGGATGAAAGTGTCCTACTGTTTTTCTGGTTTTGCTTGCTTCTCTTTAGGTGTTGAGAGTGTGTGGTTAGATGCTGTGATGAGTACTGATATTTCAGTTCATTTATTAAGCAACAATGTACATAACTGATTATCATCTGTATGCATTTATTCAGAGAAGGCATTGGATCCAAGAATACAGTTATCTTCAGATCTGAAGCAGATGGCACCTGGATACTCAGATCAGAGGGCACGGAAACCAAAGGACAGATCAGAGAAGTTGCCAGAATAAGTGGAGTTGTACAAATTAAGGCTCTGGACCCTTTGGGGTAGAAGTCAGGAGAACTCTCATCTGAATTTGTGTCAAGAGAAACTTCTTCATCCTTCTGTCCATGTTTGCTTCTGTGAGACTTATGGACGAATGGGAAGAGGCGATGGAGAGAGAATGACGTCTTTCCAGGAAGAGAGGTGGGAGCTGGGAGCTGGGAGCTGAGATGGAACTGGATCCAGAGGCAATGCATATCTGGTTCTGGGTATAGGTTTCAGCTCCGAGGGAGTAGGATCTGAAGAGATGGACCTGGTGTCTGAAGCAGTAAGATCCAATGGTTTGTGGAGTGTTGGGTCCAAAGACTTTTTAATCTTCTTTCTCGGCTCTGAGGTCAGATCCAAAGGAGATAGAGATGAGCCAGCCTTGTTCAGAAGGCCTCTTTCTTACCACCATTTTGTCAGGCTTGGAAGGTTGAGCTACTCAAAAGAGATTCTCCGAAGGAATGAAGCCTTTAAGAATCAATTTATTAAAGGCCCATATGTTGAGGAAGAATGAAAATGGACAACACAGCTTAAACATTAAGGTGAGCGCTGCGATGTCCGGTTAATATCCCACCAAACTGCCACCAATTAATATGACATCCCTTACTATCCTGGGTCAGTAACTAAGGAGCTTAACTACTGACGCCAGTGTGAGACTGTCACTTAAACAGGGGTAATATTTCACAATTTTCCTCTAAGAGCACAAGAGGAACATTCTCTGAAGCCTGAGACTGGACTGTATACTTCTGTCCACCCCTAAAGTAACTCCTTATTACACACTTCAGAGCAATGTGTCCCAGTTTAAGACCTCTGATACACTCACACTTAAATTAAATCTCACACATCCAAACACTCCTGGGAAAGCCTGACACAGATTTCCAGCTGTGTCCTTTCTTCAAAATAATATGGTAATGCTGCCACCAATCAGAGTGTCTTCATGTCCTTCTAAAGAGGTGTCCAATTATGAAAATTAAATATTAAAACAAATTGTAGCAAATGACCTAAGCAGCCAGGATTTTGGAGTGCCCCGGGAAGTTATCAAGGCAAGTATAAGCACCCTCAAATCACTAAAGAAAAATGCTGACTGTCCAGCCACAATGTAAGTTAATACAAAATATTTAATAATGAGCAAAATTATTAAAAATATAAAACTGTAATTCCCAATAAACAAACAGAACTCAATCACAAGGAAAATGAAATCAGTGTGCTGTAGGATAGAGATCCAACATTCAGAAAAACTCTAACTGATCTAGTTGATTACTTACACTTTCCTAACTAACTAAAGAACATTGTCCCTGATCTAAACTAAATTACTACAACCAGAGCAAAGGCAAGCTTACAATTCTTGGTGAGTCGTTTTTTTTGGTATCCATTGCACAGTACATTTGTGATCAACTGACAACTGTCTGTCTTCAGCAGGTTCTTTTATAGATTATCCCAACTGTCAACTGTTCCAGTTCTTTTATAGATTATCCCAACTGTCAACTGTTCCAGTTCTAAATTTCCTTTCATATTTTTAAATTCAACCAACAGCTGTTTTCTAAAAGTTTCTTCCTGTCTTTCAGCTTCTGACAGTAACACATAGCAACTGTTAATATTCCGATGACATAATTTGCTGATAAGTTGAATCTGAGACCATTTGCCTTTAGAATCTATCTTCCGAAACATGCACAGTTAAAAATGTCAAGAACACTGTTCAAATCATTAAAACATTCTATTCAAGCAGATCATAAATCAACATGTAAGAACTTATTTACAATATTTCTGAAATTATATACAAACTTCAACCAAGCATGCTAACACAAATAGCAGTGTCTAATTTCTTCACATTTCTCCTTCCCTGTGACACAAGCATGGTTTTTAAGTGACCCTTGAAAAACAATGCTCAAGAAAAATGTTTTTGTCTGGGAATATCAACCCACTCCTCTCCTGTGCAGTCCATTTACGTTGACATTATTAACCCCATTGCAGCATTCTTCTCCTTCTCAGGAAACTTGGCTGAGCAACAGCCCCACCCCACAATCCAAAGCATCCACTTGCACAACAAACTCTTCACTATAATCTAGGCTGGCCAGCATGGGGGGTGGGGGTTCCTCCCAAAATCTTCTTAAGGTTTTGGAATGGCTGTTCACAATCTGTGGTCCCCACTACCTTATCTAATTTATTTTTCCTAGATGGGTCAATAAGGATGCAACCATTGCACCACAACTGGACTCAGATTTTCCACAATACCCCACTCTCCATAGAGATGCTATCAGTTGCTTTTTAGGAACAGGATCTGGCCACACTTGAATAGCTTCTACTTAGACAGGTTCTGCCCTAATCTTACCACTCACTACTCTGTGCCATAAGTAAGTGACCTTACCTGACACTTACTGGGTTTAATGGTTAACTTTGTCCTTATAAACTGATCTGCACATGCCCATAGTATAGTCATTAATGTAGAGTTTAGCCTCTCCACAAGACCATTAGTCTGGGTATAGTAGGGGATGGTCTTTAAGTGTTTCACCCCACAACGCTTCCACAAACAAGTCAGCAGGTCTGACATGAAGTTGGCAACTTGGTCTGTCAGTATCTCCCTTGGAAAACCTATCCTGCTGAACGTTTCTAGTAAAGCATTTGCCACCTTCTCTACATCATCACCTGGAAAAGGAATGTTAGGTGCTATAGTTAGAAGTGGCAGACTGTATGCTCTAGGATCTATGCTGTGCCAACTACCGTACTACCTCACTTTCCACTCCCCCCCCCCCTTAGGAGTCCACTTTCTGTACAACAAACCTTCCTTCTCTGCCTCAATATCATCTGCACAAGGAATATTAGGGACTATAACTAGAAGTGGTAGACAGTAGGCTCTAGGCTCTGCCAACTGCGCACTACCTAACCTTCTAGCTCTCTCTTAGGAGTCCATTTTCTATACAACAAACCTTCCTTCTCTGCCGTAATATCACCTGCACAAGGAATATTAGGGGCTATAGCTAGAGGCAGACAGTAGGCTCTAGGCTCTACCTATTGCCATACTACCTCACCTTCCACCCTTCCCTTAGGAGTCCACCCTTTATACAACAAACCTTAGTTCCCATATACAGACTCCCCTCTTCCTTGAACCTCAGGTGCTTGCTTAGCTATTTCCCTCAAGCTTTGTAATGTAGGATCCATAAGTTGAGCCTGTCTCAACTCTACATTTGTGACTTTCCCAAGATCCCCTTCTACAGGAAGCCTAGTAACATCTGACAGCTGTACCTCACTGCCACTTTGAGCACTATCACTCCCCGCCTTCCTTGCAGTCACTATGTCCAAGGGAACATCAATACCTCCCAGCAGCTGTGGCTCACTTTCAGACCTTCTACTACAGGATAGTCCTTCTCTGAAACAGCCAACACACCAGTCCCAGCTTCAGGTATGAGATCTGTGTGGGTCTCCCCCAGGCTGTGGGACCTACATGCCTGTCTCCCAGCCTGACTACGTGTCACTCCATGCACATAAGGCACTGCATCATCACAGTCATTTCCTATCAAGACATCTGCAGGAATATCCTCAAACACAAGCCCCCCTTCCACAGGAAGCCTAATAACTTCCATCAGTTAGTTGTGTCTCACTGTCAGTCTGGGTATTATCTCTCACCTGCATCCTTGCAGTCACCGTGTCCAAGGCGACATTCATACCTACCAGTAATTGTGGCTCACTTTCAGATTTACTGTTACAGGATAGCTACTTCTCTGAAACTGCCACCACACCAGGGCCAACTTCAGGTATGAGATCTGTTGGGTCTCCCTCAGGCTACCGGACCTATATATCTGTCTCCAAGCTTGGCTGCATGTCACTGCATGTACAAGACACTGCATCATCAATGTGATTCCCTATCAGGACATCTGCAAGAGTATCCTCAAACACACCACCGTGCTTGTTTCCTCTTCCACCCTCCCAGTCAAGTTGAACCCTAGCCAAAGGTATTTGGAATGGGGTCTATCCCAAAGCTCTGACTGGAGTGGACTCTCTAAGCAAGTACTGTTCTTTTCTAACCACTGCAGGCCTCCAAGTGGTTATATCAGTAGCTATCTCTATCTCTTAGCAGTAACCTGTTTACCATCTACTAAGATAGGATATACATTTTGGTGATAGGTTGGCACCCCTGTTGTTTCCAAACAACTTACTACTGGCAGTTTATCTTCACCACTTGCTGACTCCCTCACCTTCAGTTTTTTCATCTTGCCTCAATAGACATTTGACTGCTTTGTGGCCTCCTTTGATTACACTTGAAACATCTAATCCCCAACTGTGTACTTGGACTAGTAGTTTCCCCTGTTACTGGTGTACCCTGTTGGAGTGGTTTAAACTGCCCCCCATGGGTTATCCTATGTCCGTGTGCAGCATTGAGTATCCCTTTCTCATGAATTGGTGCTCTGCTTGCTAAGAAGAGATCGATTTTTCTCCTCAACTCCTCCACAGAATTACACTCTCGGTCTGCTAACCATATTCTCATGTCATCAGACAAAGTACTGAGGACTTGTTCCCTCACCAAAAGGTCTGCCAGTCCTTCAGACATGGTAATTTGACACCCACCCACCCATCTGTGAAAGTAAGTACTTAAATCAGCACTATAAGCACGTACACTTCCATCTGCCTTGGGTCCGTGTTCACAAAGGTGTTTCCTGTAAGCTTCAGGTGTTAGTTTAAAACCATCTAGAAGACAGTTATTTACGTTAACATAATTCAAACCATCTACATCGGACAGTTTTGACGTGGCCTGATCAGCTCTGCCATGGAGTAAGGGAGTCAGGAGACAAACCCAGAGCTCACGGTCATCATCATACTGTCTACATACCCTCTCAAATATATGAATAAAACTATCAAACTCTTCCCCTTACCTGTATTGAGGAAAACATTTATTGACCTTTACAGCTTCTGGGGTCGGGTTATTCCCTTCCCCATTATTTCCATGACCCTCTCGAATGGTAAGAAGTTTCACTTTATGCTGGCACTGTCTCTCATTTGCCTTAGCTTCTAAATGCCTCAGTATCTCTGCTGATTCCAGTTCAAGATGTCACATTCTCTCCTCAGCCTCCCATCATTTGGTTTCCATTTCACATTAGTGCCATTTCTCCCTAGCCTCCAGTTCGAGTCTCCTTAACTCTAGACGGATTCTCAGGTCCTCCAAAGAAAAGGTGGACAGTCCTGTCTTGGCAGGTTGCACATCCTCAATAAACTGGATATCCTTCAAATGGCTGGTCTGAGCTGAAGCTGCAACTAAGGCTAAAATCATTGCTTCTTTAGTCAGGTTGTTATGCACCAGTCCTCTGGCTTCACACCTTTTGGCCAACTTATTCTTGGTCAGCTTACTATAGTCTTCTGCTGACATCATTGCCTGCTATCCCTGACTATCTACAAATAAATAAAACTGAGGTGACTGAAATTCTGTATATTTACTTTGTGGCTGTCAAGAGTGGACACCCTAATGACAACTACCCACAGGCTACTGAAGTCCAATTAAAAATCCCATACCGCTGGCACCAATTAATGTGATGACCGGTTAATATCCCACTGAACTTCCATGAATTAATGTGTGATGTCCCTTACTATCCTGGGTCAGTAACTAAGGAGCTTCAATCCTCACTACTGACTCCATTGTGAGACTGTCTCTTCAGCAGCAGTAATATTTCACAATTGTCTCCTAAGAGCACAAGAGGAACACGTTCTGTAGCCTGAGACTGGAGTAACTCCTTATTACACACTTCAGAGCAATGTGTCCCAGTTTAAGACCTCTGATACATTCGCACTTAAATTAAATCTCACACATCCAAATGCTTCTGGGAAAGGCTGACACCGATTTCCTGCTGTGTCCCTTCACCAAAATAATACAGTAATGCTGCCACCAATCAGAGTGTCTTTATGCCATTCTAAAGGGGTGTCCAATTATGAAAATTAAATATTAAAACAAATAGTAGCAAATGACCTAAGCAGCCAGGCTTTCGGAGGGCCCGGGAAGTTATCAAGGCAAGTATAAGCACCCTCAAATCACTAAAGAAAAACAGTGATTTTTCAGCCACAATGTAAGTTAATAAAAAATATTTAATAATGAGCAAAATAATTAAAAATGTAAAACTGTAATTCCCAATAAACAAACAGAACTCAATCACCAGGAAAATGAAATCAGTGCTGTAGGATAGAGATCCAGCATTCAGAAAAACTCTAACTGATCTAGCTGAGTAGTTATAAGTTCCTAACTAACTAAAGAACACTATCCCTGATCTAAACTAAATTACTACAACAGAGCAAAGGTAGGCTTACAGTTCATGGTGAGTTGTTTTTGGGTAGCCACTGCACAATATAGCTGTGATCAACTGACAACTGTTTGTCTTCAGCAGGCTGTTTTATAGACTAGCCTAAGTGTCTGCTGTTCCATTTCTAATTTTCATTTCATATTTTTAAATTCAACCAGCAGCTGTTTTCTAAAAGTTTTTTCCTGTCTTTCAGCATCTGACAGTAATACATAGCAACTGTTGACATTCTGATGACATCATTTACTGATCAGCCGAATCTGAGACCGTTTACCTTTAGAATCTCTCTTCACAAACATGCACACTTAGAAATGTACAAGGACACTGTTCAGATCTTTAACACTCTGTTCAAACAGATCATAAATCACTATCATAGCTAGTCATGCTGATATGCAATGCACAGGACAATCTGAAATTGTATACAAAACTTCAACCAGGCTTGTTAGCACAGACAAGTATCTTCACAAGTACATAATTTCTTTTTATTCTATATTTGTAATACAAAGGGCCTCTGGCAAGGGAGGAGGATTACACTGGGCATGTATTTATATTCCACCTAAAACTGTTATAATTAAGCTTAAGAAAATTCTTGGAGAAATAATTAGCCTTCATCAGGAGCCTTCATCAGGGAATATTACTTATATGTTGGTACTGGGATTTGATTTGCAGAAGTGAAGATGTATCTTGGGGGTCCAGAAGGGAAAACATAACAAAAGAGGGTAGATTTTTGAAGATATTTGTGAAGGCTGCCAGCCCAGCCAGCTTGAATTTTATAAATAATTCTATGTCATTTGTGAATAGTAATATGTTATGTATGCTTGTCTTACAAATGTAAGAAAACTATATGTTCTGTATTGAGCTTCAAGAATGTAACCACACTGCACCCTGCTGGAAAAGAGCAAAATGTGTATAAACTACATGCTTGTGCAAATGAATGTGTTGATAGTAAGGGCTGAAATGTACAGAGGTAACATGTAAACTCTAAGAAAATAAGTAAAGAGTTTTACGATGTGTTATAGGTTAGTTTATCTCAGCCAAGAGACAGGATGTCTAGTGCTAGGGGTTTCTTTCTGTTGTCATGAGACATAGATAATTGCTAGGTTTCACATGTATGGTGTTATTGTATTGCTTTGTGGCTTCCTAGCAGCTGTACATCTGAAAGGTAAGTATTTTTCACAGACACATGTTAAAATTTAAGTATCTGTTTATCCTGTGAACTTGAGGCAGGTGTCAAATAGTGACGTCATCTAGCTAACCCAGCAGTAATTTGTATTATTAATTTAAGAATTATCTCAGAGAGAACATCTGGGCATTTTGTATCTTGTTTTGGATCTAACAGCATCCTCTCACCAGCACTTGTCTTTGCTGTGTAGGTAAGACTTAGATCATAGCATTTCTCTTAGAGATAGATAGGAATATAGCAAGATTAGTGTAGATGTTTTCTGTATTTATGTGAGACTGTCCTGCAATGTTGTTTTAAAATATTTAATGTGATTTTGAAATGTATTGTCACTGTGTGTATTTATTAAGTATTGTCTTGTGCTTTTATTATTTATTATTAAATATATTTAAACCATTTAAATTGTGTCTGATTTGTTAGTGACATTTAAGCTCTTCGAGTACTTGCATATATATTTGGTGAAACTGTATAGGCCATTCCTAAATAGCCTTATAAGATCCGGTCATACTTAGCATTTGGATAACAGTAACATTACATAGTAAAATTGGTCACCCTTTGGGAAGGGCCTATTGTAGCTGATAAGTAAGGGTGGTTGGTGGCAGTGATTTCTACCTTATAGTCTGGGCAGAAGGGGGTATAGCAGATGAACCTGTGCCAGCCTTCCCCAGGACTGTGTGTGTGTTTACAAATAAATCAGATCTCAAAGTGTGTGTGTCAGCTACTTAGGCAGGGACATGAAGCACTGGTTGGATGGAGAGGGTACTGGAGGTTTTGGCTTCACCACTCGGCTGAGATCTTAACCCTATAGCTGTGGCAATGGTGAGTCTTATTGGGGATCTGGAGAGAGAGGGAGAAACCAGCCCCAGATTGACTGTCATCTCTGTGTGCTCTTAAGGGAAATTCTAGTTTACTGTGTGTGTACTTGTTATCCTCCCAGTGTGCACGTCCCTCACTGGCATTAGTGATGAGGATTGAGGCTCTGGGCCAGTGCAGGGGCATCACAACATTTATTAAAATATTTGGAATGGAAGATGTGAATTCGGTAGTAGGAGTTTGCAGTGAATTTACATATTATTCCCCAAAGTACAAAAATTGGGCTAGGCTAGACAGAAATTATGTTTCATAGGAACGTGTACATTTAATTGAAAGTCTTGATATGCATCCAATAACTGTTTCAGATCACAAGACAATAATAACTAAATTAAAAGAACAGGGTAATGAAATAATTTCCTACCTATCTGTTAAAAAGTAAGAAATTTAAGGAATGGGGTAGTGGAAATTATTCAGATGTTATTTAGGAAGACAGAATTTTCTTCTGAAAATGCAGCTAGGGAGTGGGATAAAATTAAAGTGGAGTTTAAAAACAGGGTAGAAATAAGAGAGAGAGATGGGTAAGAAGTAACAGGAATTATTCAGAGGAACTGAAAGGGAAGGATAATAAAATGTGAAGACGCCAAGAATTTATTTGGACTGCAGGTTATAGATTGCCTTCCCTATGAAGGATTGATATCAAAATATAGGCATAGAGAAAGAAATAGGGGGTCCTAAATGAAAGGCCAGCACTGGTAGAGTTTTTAGTAGAAGTTAGAACAGAAGCTACAGTTAACAAAGGAATAATTAGTAGAGAATATAAAATATTGCATGATAGCTATAAGAATGAACAATTAAATTTGGCTGAAGGGGATGAAAATGCAACCAGAAATTAAAACACAATCACACTGGACCCACAGACTTCTGTTTCAAATAAATAAATAAAACTACCTTAATGACTTTCATTTTCACACAAGTATAGTTCAACTCTGGTTAAAGAATGCGGACATTCTTCTATGCCTCAGGCATCTGTGGTTGTGACTGTGTTTTAATTTCTACCTATAAGAATGAGTCAGAGGAGCTTAGTGATAATTTAATAAAGACTTTTTTGTTTAAAAAATAAATAAATATGCATGATGTATTTCTGATAAAAAAAGAATTATTTAGAGGAACTAACAAAGGTTAAAGCATTGCAGAATAGGGGAATTTCAAAGAACAAGGAGAGGAGCAATTGCAGAATGCTAAACAGAAAATAAGGGATTACCTCAGTAATATGCATACATTTAGAAAAACTGCTGTTATGCAACTTTTTGATAATAATAATCTATAACAAGAAAGATAACCCAGAGGTATTAGAAATATTTCTGAAATTTTATGAACATCTGTATAAATCAGAGAAATATGGAAATCAAGAAAAGGTACAAATGGAAATGTTTGTGGAAGAATTAAATATACCAAGGTTAGAGGGAGATGAGGCTCAATTACTAACAGGAACAGGATAGGAGGAGATGAGATAAAAAATGGTGATGTATAACCAATCTACAGGAAAGTCCCCAGGAAGAGATGATATTCGTGTGGAAGTTTTGAAGCTAGGAGGGGAAAACTGGTAAAAGATCTAGAAGATTTTATTTAACATTTATAAAACAGTGTAAGAAACTTCTCTGTGTGGAAGATTTTCAGTCCATATATTTCTAGTTAATCACTGTATATTAATCAGATCAGACAATAGTAGTAGAAGTAGCGAACGTAAACACGTCAAGTCAAAAAGTAATAATAGAAAATATATAATTCTACAGCATTACTAAGTATTCGAAAGTAATCCAAGCAAGGCAGGCAGTCTGTTTCCAGTCAAAAATCCTTTAAGTACACAGACAAGCGATCCAAGTAAAACAAAAATAGAGTAATCATTTCCTCTCAAGCTTTCTAAATATATATATACTTTTTATCAGGCATGGGAGTGGTTTATTGTGCTGTAAAACAAAGTGTTATTGGTACACATGTTAAATTCACATCCCTTCCCCCATCAGTGTGACATTCGAGCTGGTCCTGCCCTACCTAGTAGCTATCATAATAATATATAGCCCTAATGTACTTTAATGGTACATCTTATTTAACCAAATTATTAAGTCTGTGATTTTATACAAGGCAATATACTACATGGCTGGAAATATATCAACCTTAGTTCATTTTGCGATCAAAAATTATATATAAATATAACACATATACATTTTGCATGTAAAAATCAGTTTCTATTTTCATAACCTATTGTTAACAAAGATCGCTTTTGTCCTTCTAGACTTCTTCAGGTCTGTGTACAAGAACCCTAAAAACCTATATAATTGTATAATTAGTTAGTATTGTTATTACCATCATTTTGAATAAAGTAGAAAAAAGAGAACCAGAAAAAAAATAAAAAAAATATATGTATGATGATGGAAACAAAATATACACTTAAATTTCAAATGATATTTAAAACCAATTTGTAGAAAAAAATAAAATAACAATTAGTCATGTAAACAATGTGGCAATTTTCTAAGTTCCAGTGCACTTTTAATTGAACAGTAGTAGTTTAGTCCAGGCTTTCTAAAAGAGTTCAGCTTTAATTGCCACATGAGTACTGTTCAATTAAAAGTGCACTGGAACTTAGAAAATTGCCACATTGTTTACATGACTAATTGTTATTTTATTTTTTTCTACAAATTAGTTTTAAATACCATTTTATATCATTTGAAATTTAAGTGTATATTTTGTTTCCATCATCATACATATATATATATTTTTTTTCTGGTTCTCTTTTTTCCACTTTATTCAAAATGATGGTAATAACAATACTAACTAATTATACAATTATATAGGTTTTTAGGGTTCTTGTACACAGACCTGAAGAAGTCTAGAAGGATGAAAGCGATCTTTGTTAACAATAGGTTATGAAAATAGAAACTGATTTTTACATGCAAAATGTATATGTGTTATATTTATATATACTTTTTGATCGCAAAATGAACTGAGGTTGATATATTTCCAGCCATGTAGTATATTGCCTTGTATAAAATAACAGACTTAATAATTTGGTTAAATAAGATGTACCATTAAAGTACATTAGGGCTATATATTATTATGACAGCTACTAGGTAGGGCAGGACCAGCTCGAATGTCACACTGATGGGGGAAGGGATGTGAATTTAACATGTGTACCAATAATACTTTGTTTTACAGCACAATAAACCACTCCGATGCCTGATAAAAAGTATATATATTTAGAAAGCTTGTGAGGAAATTATTACTCTATTTTTGTTTTACTTGGATCGCTTGTCTGTGTACTTAATAAAGGATTTTCGACTGGAAACAGACTGCCTGCCTTGCTTGGATTACTTTCGAATACTTAGTAATGCTGTAGAATTATATATTTTCTATTATTACTTTTTGACTTGACGAGTTTACATTCGCTACTTCTACTACTATTGTCTGATCTGATTAATATACAGTGATTAACTAGAAATATATGGACTGAAAATCTTCCACACAGAGAAGTTTCTTGCACTGTTTTGTTTTTAGACCCACTACACTTTAGTGGGTTGTTTTGAGACTACGGGGATACCACGGAGATTACTTGTTTTTTATTTAACATTTATTTAACATTATTTTAAAAGGAAGAGAACCACCAACATCCTGGAAGAAATTGGTGGTGTCAGTAATACCTAATGATAAAGACCCATCAGATCCAGCTGCATATAGGCCCATATCAATTCTAAACCATGATTATAAACTGCTTATGAGTATAATGGCTAAAAGAATGGCAAAGGTGATGCTAAAGTTGATAGATATGAATCAGTGTGGTTTTGTGGAGGGGGGAGCATACATTTAACATTAATAGAAAATGATGATCCAGAAGGAAGCAAAATATAAGAAGGTCTTGATGAAGAGAAAGAGTTCAACAAAGTAAGCTGGGATTTTATGAGCAGGACAATGGAAGCATTAGTATTCCCCTGATAAAATTCAAAGGTTGATTAGGAGGATATATGAAGGATTGAAGGTGAAAATTAAAGTGTGGGGGTTCCTCTATGTTAAGTTCTATTTGAGCAGAGGAACCAGGCAGGATTGCCCTCTTTCCCCGTTGTCATTCACGTTGCATTTAGAACCATTGGCGAAGAAAGTAAGGTGCTCAGAAATTCAAGAATATAATTGGTAAGGGTAGTCAAGAAAAGCTGGCTTTATATGCAGATATTTTATACCTGATAAAAACAGAAAAAGACATTTCAGTGTTGTGGAACATTTTGAGACTGTGTCAGTTCTTTTCAGGATACATGATTAATGAAGATAAAACAAAGGCAATCGCTGTAAACTATGTACCCACAAATTGGTTCAGCAATACCCATATTTATGGGGACATGATAAAATGACATACTTAGGAGTATGGATTAAAATGATTCTGTGCTGTCAGCTAAGGATATGTGGGAAGTAACTAAACAAAAGATAATATAAAGACTGAGAAACTGGAAGCTTTGTTTTATGGATATGGACAGCTAGATGCAAGCAGTCAAAATGTTTCTAGTCCTTTTAGTTTTATATACAGGTCAGGCATATTTTTATTAATCAGAGGAGAAGTCGTGGATAGCAATTAATAAAGAGATGAAGGATTTTATCTGGGAGGGGAAGACAGCAATTTTCAAGTGGGATAAACTTATCCTTCCAATAGAACAAGGTGGTTTGGGATTACCTGATTTGAAGGGGTATTTCAGAGCTACACAGTTAAGGTTGCTCTGCATGGCCCAAGCAGAAAACTATAATTCAAAGTGGAAAAGGATGATGATAAAATGGGGGAAGTTCAAGAAACAGAGAGAGACCGGTATACTGGATGTAGATGTTTCTAGTCCTTTTAGTTTTATATACAGGTCAGGCATATTTTTATTAATCAGAGGAGAAGTCGTGGATAGCAATTAATAAAGAGATGAAGGATTTTATCTGGGAGGGGAAGACAGCAATTTTCAAGTGGGATAAACTTATCCTTCCAATAGAACAAGGTGGTTTGGGATTACCTGATTTGAAGGGGTATTTCAGAGCTACACAGTTAAGGTTGCTCTGCATGGCCCAAGCAGAAAACTATAATTCAAAGTGGAAAAGGATGATGATAAAATGGGGGAAGTTCAAGAAACAGAGAGAGACCGGTATATTGGATGTAGATTCTTAAGGAGAATAGCAACAACCTTTCAGAATATTATATTCATAAAGTAGCAGAAGGTATTCTAAGAACTAAGCCAACATGGAAATGGAGAAAGGAGATTCTGCCAATAGGAATGACTGCAATTAGGGATACAGACAATAGGCAAGGGGCAGCTGGAGTTTACTGGAGAAAGCTGGCAAAGGAACCATGGTATTGGGAGGAAATCATTAGGGAGGGGAAAGATAATAGAATGGAAAGAGGCTAAGAATGTATTTGGATTGCAGGGTAGAGATGGCCTTCCCTATCAAGGATTGATACCAGAGTATAGGCAGTGAGAAAGAAACAAGGGGATCCTAAGGAAAAGACCAGCACTTGTATGGTTTTATAATAGAATCTAGAAGAGAACCTACTGTTAAAAAATGGATAGTTAGTAGAGCATGTAAAATATTGCATTATAGTTGATCAGAAGAGTTTAGAAAGGATGGGAAGAGAGATTGGATAAGCAGTTCATAAAGAAAGATTCGGGAATATATGTACGACTCCCAAATATGCAAAAATGTCTAGAAGATTTAAGATCTTTGCTTTTAGGTGTTTACATAGGTATTTTTATACCCCTAGCAGACTCCAAAGAAGTTTTCCTCTGGTAGAAAGCAAATGTTCTTGGTGTGATGAGGAAGAAAGACATAATTGGGAACATATTTTTTGGGGAGGGTAATGAGTTGGCAGACTTTAAAAATTCCCTGCAGACTACTATCAGAAATACTGGATGAACAATTTGATATAACAAAGGAAATGATTTCTTTGAGCTGTGATACATAATTGGAATTTCCTAGACATATTAAGGCCTTGCTGAGTCTAATTATGGTGACTGCCAGAAAACCACATTACTAAAAAATGGAAATGAAAGACTAAACCAATTGTACTAGCAATAATAAATATAGTAACAGAAATAAAGCAACTGGAAATTGGTCTTTAGAAAGGGGAAGGAGCACATTACATAGAAAAAATAGGAATTGTGGGAACAATACATGCAGAATAATATTTTGGAGGAGGAATAATGTTTAAAAGAAGGCAGGATTTGAATGTGCTGTGCAATATTTGACTGACAATGACTAGATAGATTATAAGTAATGTATGTTTGCAACTAAGACTGTCATGTTTTTTTTCATTTATATTGACGTACAATTGCCTATGCCGTAATTGATAATTTAGTAAAGATGTTTCCCTTTTTAAAACAGAAAAGAGAATATAATGACTACATTATAGCAGATTTAAAATACTAGTAGTATACGGTAATTGCTAAACTATAAAACATGTCTCAGTTATGAGAGTGAAAGGTTTTTACCACATATTATCTGCGTGAACATAGATCAGAAGTAACCTTGATGAGTGGATGGGTAACAGAAGGTTCACACCGGGGATCACACCAACAGCACTACTAGATAGGGGCCAAGGGTACTAGCTGCTAGTACAAGGGTCTAGGGAACTACTAAAGGGGTGGTGAATACCGCACAACGTGGCTGGGCTAATATATGCCTTCGGGCAAATAGCCCAGTACCAACCTGTGAACATATGAACCTATGTATCTGGTACTGTTAGCACACTAGCCTAATCTCTCCATCTAGGTTTTCTGCTTGATATGTAATAATTGCATTTTAAAACTCAGCTTGGATAAACTTTCATTTATTCATTGTTAGCATTTGAGTGATATTTTTAGTGCAGAATCAAAATTGTATTATTTTTATCAAGCTGTTATTTATTTAAACCAATATAACAAATAACAGTGGATCTCAAATAGCATCAGAAAATATAATGAGCATTTATAACTATATACATAAGAAGTACCAAAAAGGGTAGCACGTTTGGTTAACATATAACAGACTAAATACTGCAGTTCTATCACAGCAAGACTATAAATAAATATCTTAACATCTGCATACTGTTTAACCCATGTTCACACATCTTGATAGATCTAGATTATCTATGAAATAAAGACCTACTGTCTTTTTAAATTAAAATCAGGACAGTCCATTTTAAGAATATTTAATTCAGCCTTTCCCCTTAGTAATCATATGATTCCATATTTGCCCATTTCTGTTCATTTTTCTTTCTTAAGTTTAGATATTTATTTTGAAGTTCCATCTCTTTAACTTCATTAGTGATGGACCATCGCTCCCTTTTTCACTATCATCCTTATTATTTCCATGATTTTATAATTACCTTTATCCTAATTAGCAGTAAAAGATTATAATAATAAAATAAAAATAAAATGACCAGTTAGCAGTTGAAAAATGAAAGTTTAATAAAAATCCACATTGAAAAACACACATGGTTAAGTGCTTTCATTAACTAGATGTCATGAAAACCATCAACAAAACTGAGGAAGTGACCTATAAAAATACAGAGATTGACACACCCTCTATAACAGGACCAATCAGTTTGGGGAAATAAACATCAGTTAGATGGAAAATGCTAATAAAATATAAACAGAGAACTTATCATAAGTTCCTGCCAGTCAGAATACAGAATTGCTACTTTCATCCAGTGGTAAACCTCTCACAGGGTGAGCAAACAAATGGAATCATATAGCATAAACAGGTCCCTATTAATTATTAAAACTTTTCAAATTTCGAATGTCATATGGTCGACACCATATGATCTAACTTTGAAAAGTTTGAATGTTAAAAGCAATGGCTCCGTATGGCACAGAATGAGAAAATTTCTCTTTTCTGCACTGAAGTGCAATCTCGGAGTTGGTATATTTAAGTAGGGGGGATGGGTGGTGCACGGGGTCTTGCCCACTGCTCAGAGCATTCAGGTAAGTTTTTTTTTTAAATTTTTTATTATACTTTCGAAGTTTCAAACTTTGCTCATACGTTGTCGATCATTTGAGGTTCGAAGTTTTGAAACTTCTAATACATAATATAGACCCGCATAAACACCAGTCAGATGGAAAATGCTAATAAAGTGTAGAAGAGAATAGAGAAGATAATAAAAATTATGAAGATTCCTATCTGAAATAATATGTTTCATTGAAGGGTCAAACCCTATCAAGAACAATATGACAAGTAAACTAATCTGATCTGGCCATACGCAGGTACTTATCCTTTGCAATATGCTTAATTCTTAAGAATTGGAAAATCCAATATGTTCTAATTTAGGACCGTGATAAATAATTGCCAATTTGGTTGGTGTATGCAAGTATTTGAAAAAGCATTCTCGTTCAAAAAATCTTTATCTGCTTGATTTGGTGGCATACCTGGGAGCCAAAACTATTGTTGCCTGTCTGTAGAACAAGATCTCTTTCCCAGAGGATCCTGTATTTGTTTATCAGCTGTGTCTTTAATTAGAATTTTGTATATGTTTGTTTTTATGCCCTTTGGTGTGATCCTTCATTCCCTAATTGAAATCCATGGGGTCTGTCCGCGAGGACAGTTCTTGGAAATGTTACCCTTTTTTATTCTGTGCAGAAGCTTTTCCTCCCAGACCATATTCTTTTCTTTCTTCAGCCCCATATCCATAGCAAATTTACATAATTCTTTTAGTTTATACCCTTTGATTAAATAGCTCCAATATCCCAAATTAGTTTGCCTGCCCAGCTGTCTAGCTGGATGATTAAGACTGAGAAATGACCCCTCTATGGTAGGCCGATATTGCCCTATTTTAATTTTAACTCATACTTTATTTATTTGTATATTAGCAAACAAGGTTTGGAATGTTTCTTCCATGGATAATGAAGTTAAAGAAAAATCCATTTTTTTTGTATTAAATACCCAATTAATTTTGGAAACTCAGAAGAACTAGTGAACTTTGTATATTATCACTGAGATGCTGTTTACAGATTTATATAATTTTATAGTTAAGAATAATATTCTTACAAATGGATGAAAAATCCTTAAAGAGGATGGTATATAACATTCTGAGTCTTGCCAATTTACTGTACAGTTCAAAACTGAAAATAAACTGTTATTCTAAGTCCAAGGGTATCATGAGAAACTCTCACAAAAATCTAGGTTCCGAACCTTGCCATAACTGGTGGTTGATTTTAGATTAGCAAAAAAAAATCTTAGTAGGTGTTACAGGAGATCCTTGAGAAGCATATATACCAATGTTAGAACAAACCAGATTGCAACCATTGCTAACAATCTATCCATGTCCCTTTCCGTCTTTGAATAAATCATTTTGTTTTTATCAGTATTACATTTTAAGTTAGACTAATTGATTATCTTATTACAGTGGCCAGCTGAACTCCAAGATCAAAAGACTAATTTGTTCAGTTTAGGAAAGTTTACCCTGTAACCAATTCTGGGAAAGGTTACATAGTCTGTCTTTATTGTTTCACTTTTACTTGTATTAATTTTATATTTGGAGAGCTTACAAAACATTGTTGTTTCTCTAACAACCAAAGGACGTTTTGTTACCGGGCTTTGTATGTTATAATATTTGGTCATCCGTAAATAGGGATAGGCTAACGTGAATTCTTATTAATGAAACACCTGAACCAAGGATAGAGCATGGCCTAATCAACGCGTTTATATCACGTTATCAAAAGGTGAAAATAGTGAACACTATTTCATCGGCCCCAAAACATCTAAACATGAAAATATTGAACATTCAGAACAGCGAATTTTAACACTTACACACAACACAAGCACATCAAACAAACAGCAACCAGACACATACACTTAAATTCCTACATCTAACGCTACACTAAACTAAACATACACCATCTACCCACTTACCTTAACCCTAAGGTTTGTCACTATCACACACTCACCTAACCCGCGCCCTAACCTTAACTCACTTAAACTGCCCCTAAACCTAAAATCTGTCACTATCGCACACACATCTAACCTGCGCTCTAACCCTAACTCACTTAACCTGGCCCTAACCATAATGTACAAACAATCGCACACTTACCTGAACCCAACCCTTAACTTTCCACCACAGGGCTAAGAATAATGAAGCCACAGAAACGGCCAACCGAATTCTTTCCCGAGGAAAGAATTCACTGTTCTGCAGCTTTGCTATTCTTAGCGTTCGCTGAATAGTGTTCGATATCAGAACATTCGAAGTTTTAATACTTCTATGTTCTGATATAGACCCTAATCAACAGGGGTTCCAAGTATGTGAAGAGTAAAGGAGAAGAATGGGAAACCTTGCTTGTATCCCTCTGAAGTGTAATTGGTGGAGTCCCAAGGCCATCTTGATATTGTTATATGGTCTCTATTTAGAACCTGTATCATTGTCAGAAAACCTGGAGTAATTTCATGCTCTCTATCACTGTAAACAAATAACTCCAATTTACCCTATCAAAAGCTTTTTCAGCTTCTGAACTAACCATTGCATCAGTTTTATTTTGCTGTTTGCATAATCCATCATGATGTATGCTTTGACAGGTTGTGAAAAGTTGTTTGTCCCATTACAAAACCAGTCTGATCAGGTTAGATTATCTAGTAGTATAATATAGAGGTAAATAAATCATGAGTTACAATTAAAATGGGTTAATATGGGCCTACCAAAGAGGGGTATTTTTCAAGTTTTATGAATACTGCCAGAAGCATTTGCTTCAAAGGATCTGAACCCTTTACACCAAAAGAATTTGATTGTCTAGTTTCACAAAAATTGGGATAAAAAATGTCCCTAGCTATGTGGTATTCCTCCACCAACAAACTGTCTGGGCCTGGAGTGTTTTCCTTTTATAGATTCATAGATACTTACAAGGCTGTTGATCTGGGAAGATCTTAAGTCTAGTATTACATTCCAATGGTCATTTTTAGTCAGTATATTTTGCATACAAGAAGTGGGCCAAACAAGGATATGTTGGTACATTTACATGTTTCCTCTATCCATGAGTGGCAGGAGTGCTAAACCGGCAGATGAATTTGTGATAACTCATCCATTCATCCAAATTACTTTTGATTAGAGTAAGAGAGGTTACTTTGCTTTGCCTGAAGAAGATTAGAAACAATTTTATTCTGTTGCACAAATCTATCACTCAGACATGTTCTGTTTATTTTGAAAAAGAGATCAAGACTCCTTGAGGGGTGTTTGATATCCCTGGATTTCTAAATATGTAATAGATCTGACAGAATACAGTATGTTTAAGCTTTGTACACAAGGCACCAGGTTGCTTCTCAGTAGCCTGTATGATACTGAGAAAAGGGACAAAGCTTTGGGATGGATTGGATAGTTTTTATGATTTTGGCCCTTCGTTTTTTAGTTTTAAAGTGTTGTAGTCATTCTGTTTGTGCAAAGTTTTGGGACAGGTACATATTTAAAGGGAGATTTTATTAAGAATTTATGAAACCTCCTCAATAGAAATGGGATATGTAAGTCAATGGCAGTGTTTTTAGGTGAGATTTGGGACATTAACTTCTGATAAGTATTTTTGTGCCAGAGGAATAGTTTCTTTTTGAGGTGTTTCTTACAAATATAGATTTGAGTATTTCATCAGGTGAGAAAACCAAGTTGCCCAGCTTGGGATCTAATATTTTCCTTGCATTTCTATCGGTGACATGTAGCCAAGTAAAAAATCTCTAGCTAGATTAGAAGGTTTCAAAACTTTTCTAGGAAACTCCATTTTTGTATATAAATTGTCTAACCTGTCCTCTCGCATGATCTAGAATTTTGAAACTTCCAGCTCTTGACATATTAGTTTTTCCTGTGCTTGAGCTAGCTGTTCATGAATATTTCTTTATGATTGTGTAGCTCCAGATGTAGCTACCTCTCAAATTTATTACTAAAGATTACAGTTTCCTTGAACCCCAGCTACATTCAGATACGAGCATCAAGCTTCATGGGCTATCTTAAACCTAGTCTGCAAAAAATTAATTACTTTCTCTTTGAATTCCTCTCAAAAAAATTTTTTTTTCTCCAAATTTTTTCCTTTCTGTTTCCAGATGGTATTGCATAGTAGTGGTGCATGATCTGAACTATAGAGGGGGGTATGTGGTAAGGTTCTATATTAAGTAGCCGTGCTCTTTAAAAATTATAGTTTTATCTGCCTTAGAGTATGACCTGTAATGGAATGAATGAATAAAATGTTTATGTATTCCAGTTACCTTTTAAAAGACTACGCTAACCCAATCATATTAGACTACTTTGAGCCAATTTTGTGCATGTTTTATTATGAGTCTATGGTGGAATTTAATTTTTTTACATATTTATTTGTCAAGCAATGCAGTCAGTCGATCATAGAGGATTCTTTTCAGCCACATCCCATGTGTCATAAATCTGAGGGAATACACAAATCAAATTGCATGAATACAGACAGTTGCATAGGAAGATAGCAATAGGTGCCAGTTAATACATTGTAGTAAGGAATGACACAAACAAAACTTAGAAATAACTGACATACAGCAGTAGTTAATAAAATGATTTGACCTAAAAAGTTTAAAATGGAAGTTCAAATACATCTTTAAGAAACAGGGTCAGTAACATTTGGAGAAAAAACAGATGACAAGTTTGAGACATTTAGCAAAGGTTTATGAGCATGTTGGAGTACAAAGTATTCAAACTCAAAAGGGAAAGAGATAAGACTTCCAATACAGTTGCACAATGAGCAGCAGGTTTATTAGAGCTCTCCCAGTGTGGAAACTGAGAAATTGTTAATTTTTGCTGTCTTTTTTTATCAAGTTAGGTAAAATTGAATTACTAGTTAGTATTTACACTGCTTGGATACCAGCAAAGAAGAAAGTTGGAGAAAGTAAGAGAAATTAATCAGAAAAGAAGGACTAGAAAAGCTCTGGATGTAGAAAACCTTGCAGTTGTGTCACAAAAAGCAGTTCAGGTTTCAGCTCCTGCACTAAAAATAAATCTAATGCACTCAGAGGTGTTTAAATAAGCAAGACATTGGAAGAATATATAACATCAAATTATTAAAGGCTGAAAAAAAACAGAAGAAGATTTAAGTAGCTGTTAAGGTCACCTGATAAAACTGCAGAAAACCAAGGATGAAATGATGGAAAGTCTGGATGGACATGAGACTTCTCAAAAATAACTATTTCAAAAATTATTAGAGTTGGAAGACAGCTCATACAGATAAAACCTGAGATATCCTGCTATACCAGAAGAACTAGAAGGAATAGATTGCATTAAATTATAAAAGTACAAAAAAACTACTGGATGTTGTTCCACAGCAGAATTTGCTAATGTTGAGGGCAATTCATGTGTATGGTCCAAATCTGGTCATGAGAATGTAGCCAAGACCTATACTAGTAAAGGGCAGCCATACCAGCATTAGGAATTGCTCCTGACAAAGCTGTGCCAGAAGATAAATGTACTAAAACTTTGGACACCAGAGTGTTTATAGAAAAGTGTTATCTTTTGTACCCAAGGCAGAAAAGAAGCAAATTTATGTATCCAGCTGTCTTCGGATTTCTTTTTTTTTTTCCTTGAGGATCAACAACAGTTTTGTATGCAGAAGAAAAGTGAGAAATAAAATAGTTTAGCCACCAAATAATAAGCTAGAAAGCTAAAAGAGAGTTTGTTTCTTAATATTCTGACAATAATAAAGACCATGCAGTGACTTTGCCAATGAAACTATTTCCATTATTCTAAATGAAAATGCTTGAGTGACAAAAGGAAATCCCAGGAGCTGACTTAAAGAACCAAGAGTATGTTGGAATTGAACCAGAGACAGCAAGATTATCAAAAAGAACACCAGCAGCAAAGTGAAAATAGTGACTGTATAAAAGAACTATAAAGCATCAATCCCATTAGATATAGTTTAGATAATGTGAACTTTGATGCTCCATAAAGTAGTAGTTGAAAAAGACTGGCCATTTGCTGAATGTATTGAATTTCAGAAGAACTCTAAAGCATAACCCCAACTTTGTCATTATTTCTGAGAAGAGCATTTTTGTTTTTAATAACGTTTGAACAGATTTCATGATTTAAATTCCACGTTATGTTGAGGAGTCAGAGTTGTTTTAAATGTGGCACGGGGAACAGCTTAATCAATGACTGCAATACATGCTAGTAATATTAAAGTAAGAAAATACATTTTCTTAACTATAGCATGTCCAGGCTTTACAATGTAACAAGATAGGAAAGACTCAATGAAGCAGGTTAATATTAATATAATGCTGTGATTTTTATCTGGTGGGGGTGTAAAGGTGTTTTGATCATATTATGTGTGGAAGTGAAAGATGATAAATTTTATTGAGATGGTTGTCAGCACTAATCTATTTAGGTAAATGTCAGATGAATTTGTTTAAGTAAATAAACTTGTATATAAGAGAAGGTGATGAAAATTTGAAAATGGTATTTTTCACATACATTTGCAAAGTTAATAGATTTTTTTTTTTGTTATTATACTGGGAAGAAGGAGCAAACGACATTGTAACTGGAATATATTGAAACAGCTTTCCTTAGATGAAGCAATTCAAGAACTTAACCACACATTTCTAAAATCTGTAAATAATATAGCCCCAACTTGGACAAAAAGGATCAAAGTAACACCACCCATTTGTACACAAAACACTAAACATCTAATGAAAAATGGAGATAAAATTTGGAAAAGCTGTCTGAAAAAAAAATAAAACAACCCCAAACCTAAACAACTCAGGCAAATAAAAAGTAAAGTGAAACACAACATAAAGCATTACAAAAAAGTCTGTGCCCAATTTCAGGAAAATCACAAAACCAATGCAAAATTATTTTGGCAATAAATTAATAACCTACTAAACCTTGCAAAAATGCCCCTTTTATTCCAAACCAAAATAACAGCATTGCTAATTTTAACTCCCACACTTTCCAAGCTGTTCCATCATTAATAAAAACACACACACACCCTCCATCTATCCCAATCTCCTTCAGCAATGTTATCAGACAGTCCTTTCACTATCAAACCTGTCTGCTGCTTCTTGATCAAAAGACTTCTCCACAATTAACATTCACCACTGTAACTCCTGATAAATTTCCTCATGAGTACATCAGGATAGGTGCAGATGTCATTGACTACCCCATATCTTTGTTAATTAGTCTCTCAATAACAGAAGGTTATGTTCTTACAATGGAAAAAATCCTTTATTTGCCCCTCTTCTGATCTAACTTCAGAGCCATTGCTCTTCTTTCATTGCTGTCTAAAATCGTTGAAAAATGTATTCATTCACATCATCTAAATTTCATTCTTCAAAATCATCTCTTCTCACCCACACAGCATGATATTAGATCACACCATAGCATCACCATAGCCTTCCTAAGCTTCATTTATATAATCAGTCATTACAGAAACTCTGATAACCTGGTATCTGTCTTCTTCTTAGATCTGTGCAAAGCATTTGACACTGTCAACCATCAAAAATTCCAGCTTAAACTTGCTTCACTTGGTCTCAGACATTGCCCTTCTCTGGTTCCATAGCTACCTGTCAAATGAGAGAATGACAACTCTTCTTTTTTGCTGTTATCCCTAGCCCTAGGGGGTCCCTCAGGGCTCTGTCTCCTGGACCCCTTGCTCTTTTTAATGTACTTATAAATGGCATGCATGCAGCATCCCAGCACAGTAGTCCAATATTCCGATGATTCAACATTAATATGTACAGCTGCAAACCTTGCTACCCTCAGTTAACAAACAGTCCTTTTCTTCAATAAAAGACTGTCTGGAAACATCTCATCACCTATGTAATGCCAAAAAAATTGAACTCATACAATTCTTCATAATATAGCTCAGCATTCAATGTAACCAGTTCACTAGTATCTTAATGAATAACACAAAACTTGAAATGGTAACCAATAACCAATTGCTTAGTGTTCCCATAGATGATCAACTAAAATTTGAGCATCACAATTTGCAAGCAAAAAAATATATATTGAAAAACTAAGAAATCTTTACTGGTCCAAGCCATTTCTCATAGTTTCAGCCAGGAAAATTATTGCCTATACATCCAGCTATATGCCGCCCCCATTCTAACTAGTGTAATCTCTTTAACTCCAAAATTTCAGCAGTGTTACAATTAAGTTGCCAAATTTGCCACAAACCAAACACATAGGTCTCATAACTGCATTGCCCTTAGAGACTTAAACTGGCTTGAACTCCCACACAACTTCCCACCATCCGCAAACAATTCAGTAAACATGACCAGTGCAACAGTTAGGGAAAAAGATGTTTCTTAACATAACTAAACCCAACAATGCATCAGGTGATACCATTTACCATTTCATTAACCTTGAAGCAAATATATAATGTCATTTCTTTTAAAATGGAACTGAAATTATATTTTACAAATACTTGACTATGTTCTTGTGATACACCAGGATAGAATTACAATTTTCATTGAAATACACACACTTATTATTTAAAACCTCTTTCTATCACATATAGCAGTATAAATTACTGTGTCAAATATAGCACTGTAAACCACTGTCTCAAATGACAAATTGTTAGTTATATTCTATAGACTATGCTGATCTGCCTTCTATAGGGACATTGCAGCTTTTCTGTCATTGGTTGCTACTACTACTCACTGATTCTGTCATTGTTTACCTCATATCTAGGTAGCCTGCTCGACTGTACTTTATGTATAGATCCTATTGCTATCTGACACTGTACTGTACTGTTATGTTTCTCTAACTTGTTTATGAATATTTTTAACTATGACTGTATTGTAACATTTTCTTGAGCTTTTCATATCGGGCCTCTGCTGAAAATGAATTTATGCTCACTTACTTTTCCAGTTATCAAATGGAATGAATGAATAAATAAATAAAAATAAAATAAACAGGTACAATCTATTAATAATGAGAGGTTGACCAGAGTGTTCTGAGTGAAATCTTCAGTGGTTCTTTCTTGCACTTCCAAAGTCATTAGCTATTTTTTCCATTAACAAATGCTTTCAGTGTAGAAAAGGGAATCTGCAGGTAAAAGCAATTAATCATGAAAGGTCTGAACTGTTTGTTGCAAGTGAAATGTACATGGGTTCTTTCTTGCATTTGCAAAGTTACTAACTTTTCATTGGAAATAAGGAATCCAGATTTGCGAGCAGTTAATCATAGTCTGAACAGTACTTCTGTGTGAAATGTACAGGTTCCAATGTAATTAACTTTTAAAGTGAAATTGGCAAGCAATCTGGTAAAAATAAGTCTGAAACTGTTGGAAGTGAATATTTGTACAAGAAGCTACCTCCCTTGCAGTCTTAATACTTTAATGCATGAAATATAATTGTGCATAATTTAGTTTATTTATTTAAATGTATCCAGTACACTTTTGTTTCTTAGGGGTAAAGGCTGACACTTACTGAAAGCTTACAAGTATTGATAAGGTAAGGACAGATAGCAATATGTATAAGAGGGAACACAGGCTTCAATATGCACTTAACACAGTTAACCCTAACTTTTATCAGAATGGAAAGCAAAGGGTCTTACAGGTATAGACAAAAAGCAAAGAATATTGAATTACATTAAGTATATGTTGCAAATGGCAATGCTATGGGAACAAATTTGAGTAGAAATGAACATGCAGATTTGAGGAAGGAAGATTTCAGGATGGACATTCAGCATACTTTCAGGAACAAAGGAAAGGAGGAGTAATAGTAAAATTCTTCACCAGTTTGTCTTTTACTGCCTTCCTTGAGGCTGGAAGAAATTTTTCAATATGGTAAAAATATTACTAGGCTTTTAACAGTCTACAGACTGATTGCTAGTACTTACTTGCGAACCTAATCAACATGGACATCTCCAGAAACAGATCATAATCCTGTGGAAATTTGGATGATAGGAGGGAAAAAGTGACATTTGAAGGTTTTGCTTAACAACATTTTAAAAGGGGAGGGAGTACCAACATCTTGAAATAAATATGTGGTGAATGTATTACTCCAAGAGGGTAAAGGCCCTTCAGATTGACTTAATATAAATTTATTTTAATTTCAAATTATGACTATAAATTGTTTATGCCTGTACTAGCTAAGAGAATGGCAAAGGTGTTATCAACCTGAATAGATATGGATCAGAGTGTGGTTTTATGGAGGGTAGGCAAATATCTGACAATGTTAAATTAATGTAGTGGGAAGTAGAGTAAGACAATGACATTAGTTTTGGTGAGGCTTGATGCAAAGAAAGCCTTCAGTAGTGTGCTAGGATTTTATGAGTAGGACAGTAGCATTTGTGTTCCTTGATGGAATAATAGTCTTAATACTGAAGATATATAAAGGGTCAGAAGCAAGATTGAAAGTTTGAGGGTTCCTCTCTGACAAACTGTTTAAGCAGAGGAATCAGGCAGGGAGGGCCTCTTTTCCTCTGTTAAAGCCATTAAAAAACAAAAGAAGGTATTCAGAAATCCAAGATGTAACTGCTATGGTGAATAAGAAAAACTTTATTTGCAGTTGATATTATTTTGTACTTGTTAAAACCAGAAAACATTTTGATGATGTGGAATATTCTGAAGATTAAAAAGCAGTCTGTCAGTTAGCAAGGAGGATTAAGGCTGTGAACTGTTAATAAGCTGTTTCCTGTGGTCCAGGGTTTGATTTTCTCTACCTCCATTTGCTTACTGTGTGATCTTAAAATAAGTCACTTAACCAGACAGAGCTTTATGGCAACTGAGTTATTGCTTATATTCATTAGTGATAGCCTGCGCTGCATTCCTAGTAGGGGCTATAAACATATGAACCTAAAAGCTATCACTGTAAACTACATGCCCAAGCATTAATTGGATCAAAAATACTTATTGTTTATGGGAACATGATTAGATGAAGTATTAAGGTATATAGACTAAAAAAAAAAGATTCTGTTATGGCAGTTAAGGACATGTAAGAACAGAGCATAGAAAAGATAATACAGAAATTGAGAAGCTTGAAGCTCTTGGTTATCGATATAGATAGTGATATACAAGTATTAAACAATGTTTGTAGTTCATTTAGTCTTCTACTAGTCTTATATACAAGTCAGTTATATTTTTATTAAACAGAGAATAAGTTGTGGATGATAAAGAGTTGAAGCAGTTTGTTTGCTAGAGTGAGAAGACAAAAGTTACATTGGATAAGTTGACTATCCCCTAGAGCAAGGTTGCTTAAGACTACATTATTTGTGTGTGTGTGTGTGTGTGTGTATATATATATAGATATATATATATATATATATATATATATATATATATATATATATAGAGAGAGAGAGAGAGAGAGAGAGGTGGATGTATGAATATATAGTCATGTAGTTGAGACTGTTATGTCCTTAAGGGGACCATTTGTGAATATCCCATGGGCCTTTATTACAGGAGATTTAAGGATTGCACAAGACTGTCCTAGCTTGGATGGATCTTTTGTGCAGATTTTACTGAATGATTTGTTTCTATGACCTTTTTACCATTTGATTTGAAAACTCAAGTGGAAGATTATAAATAAAGTGGAATGAGATGATGATGATAAAACAGTGGAGGAGTTGATAGAGAGAAACTAGGGTTTTGATTCCAGTTCTTAAGGAGGATAACATGAGGACTGTTATATTCATAAAGTGGCAGAAAGTACTCTAAGAACTAAGCAAGGTGGGAGTGGAGAAAGATTTTTACCAATATAAATAGCTGCTAGTAGTGGTGTAGACAATAGTTAATAAGAGGCTGGAATTTACTGGAGAAAATTAGCAAAAAAACTAAAGTATTAGGAGATATAACTCAAGAGGGCACTATAATAGAATGGGATGAAACTAAGCAGATGTTTGGGCTGCAGGTTAGATACTGTATTCCCTAAGAAGGATTGATAATAGAGTACAGGCAAAGAGGAAGGGATAGTGGAATGCTAAGTATGCAATCTGTGGAGTTTTTAGTTGAATGTGGAACAGAACCTACTTTAAAAAAGTGGATAATCAGTAGGGTTTATAAAACATTGCATAGTAAGTATAAGAATTAAGTACAGAAGGTTAGAAAAGATTGCGAGATAGAGTAGAAAGGCATTTTACAAAGGAACAATGGAAGGAAATCTGCAAGATTCCCAATTATGCATCAAAGTCCAGAAGGTTTAGGATTTCTGCATGAAAGTTTGCATCATTTTTTTTTAATCCATAGTAGACGTTAGTGGGATTTTTTTCCTCAGGCAGATAGAAAATGTTGGATGTATGATGGGGAAACAAGAGCTAATCAGGACCGTGGTGGGGAATGTTGTCAGATTTTTAAAAATTTCCTACAGAGTGCCATGATGGAAATGTTGATGGAGCAATTGGTTATAACTTCTCTAAGATGGGATATTAGATGTGGATTGCTTATGCACAGTACGGCCGTATTAAGTTTAAAGCTTTTGGCTGCCAGAAAAGCAATTAACTAGGAAAAGAAATCAAGACTGCATAGAGCTCTGCCTGTGTGCAGCTCCTGGGGAAATTATAAAATGGTTTACTGGATTTCCGTTGCACAAAAAGACTTGTGCAAGTTCATTTTTGTACTGCACATAGTCACTTTGCTATTTCTGCTGTTTTCATTCTGTTTTACCTGTTTTAATGCACTTAATTACTGATTAAAACCTATCTTGGTAACAGCCATGTTATGGCCTGGGTGTGGAGGCCATCTTGAACATAATATTGAAAGTAGAATAATTGTTGCTATTTGCTGGTAGTTGAACACTTTTGGCTTGAATTTATAGCTGGTTCTCATTACCTATCTTGCTTTATACTGCACTCAGCATGAGTGTTCCACCTCCCAAGTTGTAGCTGAATAATAGATAGTATGCACAAGTCAGTTTTTTTCCTTAGTACAGAAATAATGTCTGCCTTCATTTTATAGACAGTAGGCAATATCATGCCTTGGGCCAAAAGTGGTTGCATTGATTTGTGTTAATCTGCAACCATCTATGCTAGTGTGCACATGGTGCTCAAAATAGGCAGCGAAACCCAGTAAACTCCTTCCTTAACACCCCCTCTTTTCCTTCCTTATCTCCCTTTGAAGTTCTGTCTAGAATAGCACAGGATATGATGCAAAGAGAGAAAACTAGCTCCCCCTTCTTTTGCCAGCCTTCTAGCATTTGGTTCCTAAAGCAGTGCAAGACCTGCCTCATGTTCACAAAAATGAATACCTGATTAACGTAGTCAATTCTGTCTGTGCTAGGTATAAATACCTAGCAAATTTTCAGGCATCCCTGTTCCAGCATGATGCATGCAGTGAGCATTACACTGTCATACCCCCATAGAAATGAATACAACATCCTCATACAGACAGCACAAAACTGGCAAAAACTAAAGCCATCAAAAAATCATTACCCAAGCCTCCCAGAACTCTTAAGATTAGACATCAGCAACTTCAGCCAAATACACTCACGTGCATTTCCTCCATCTGTACGTCACCAATAACATAGCACTCCAAAATCGAATACAAATAAACCAGCCTCTAGAAATATTTTACTAATTAGTGACTCTCTTGTTAGACACACACTCCATGCTTACCTCAGTGGACAAGGATCCAAAATATCCTCGTCCTTTATTTTACCACAACAAGAAAGTAAACGTATGGGTGTGTATAACTCTGGATCTGATGTCAATTTTCATATGAGTTCTGATCTGATCCTCGGATCCAACTCAGCCACTGTTCTACAGCTCGTTGAAACCACAAGCCATCAAGCTCCTCCCTTACCCATAATGCTGTAGCCCCCCCCCTCCTTCTCTAGATCTCGTTTGCCGCCATTGGGAACAGATGTGGTTGCTACAGCTCTCAAGCGAATCTCGTTTTTTCTTCAAAATGATAAGTGCTTCTTTGTTTACCTTTCTGATACTACTAATTATCCTCCCTTTACCCGTTGTCTTAATAATCTGTTGGTAACTTCCCTTTTTCTACCATAGTTGGTAGTTCCTTCTGACTTTGCCATTTATTTGCAAATTTATTTTTACCATTGCTGGTATAGTTGTTCCCTTACCATTTGTCAGTATTTCTCCAAATTACCATTGTCATTAGTACGAAACAAGCAAGTTGGTCACAAGTACCCGAAACTGCACTGATAATCCAAAAAAAGGTACAAGCCAGATAGCCAGTCCCAGATGATTGTTTATTCCGCAAATCCACGAACCAACACTGATAAATCACACTGCAAACCAAAGAACATTAACGTAGTATAAAATATCCTAACGTTTTCATCGTATCACTTAGTCAGATGAATACCACAATCAAAATTGACTGTTTAAATAGAAGTTGTTCTAAACAGAACTTCTGTTTAAACAGTCAGTTGTGATTGTGGTATTTATTTGACGAAGTGATACGACAAAAACGTTAGGATATTTTATACTACGTTAATGTTTTTTGGTTTGCAGTGTGATTTATCAGTGTTGGTTTGTAGATTTGCAGAATAAACAATCATCTGGGACTGACTGTCTGGCTTGTACCTTTTTTTGGATTACCATTGTCATTAGTCCTTTATACCTTCCACCTGTACATTAATAACAAAAAGAAAAAAAAAACTTCTTGCTATCTTTATAATTTTTCTCAATGCTTTCTGCTTACTGTGTCATTGCTAGTAAAGATTTTGGCAGATAAACCTTCTGATTTTAAGAAATGTGATAAATGTGGGCACAAGATTCCCCTATCTGATGTCCATTCATTGTGTGTTTACTGCTTAGGACCTGAACATTTACAGGCCTCCTGTTCTGTAACTCTTTCCATCAGAGAGCCCTTGTGGATCAGAAAAATAAATCAATTCTTAAAGGCCTCATTCCTTTGGCTGTCGGAGTATCTCTTTCAGTAACTCAACCATCCAAGCCTGATAAAAAGGAGGCATGAAAGAGGCCTTCTGAACAAGTTGGCTCATCTCAGTCTTCTTCGGATCTGACCTCAGAGCCATGAGAGAAGATTAAAAAGTCTTTGGATCTGACACTCCACAAACTGTAAGATCTGACGACTTCAGGCACCCAGGTCTGTCTGTTTGGATCCTACTCCCTCAGAGATGAAACCTATACCCAGAACCAGATATGCATCGTCTCTGAATCCAGTCCCATCCCCCTTCCTGGAAAGATGTCATTCTCCCTCCATCACTTCTTGTTTGTCCAGAAGCGGACATGGAGAAGAATGATGAGGAAGTTTTTTTCAACATAAATTCAGATAGGAGTTCTGGCTCCTGTTACTCGTACAACTCCACCTATTCTGACTCCTTCTCCTATCTGTCCTTTGGTTTTGGAGCCCTCAGATCTGAGTATCTGGGTGCCATCTGCTTCAGACCCGAAGATGCCTGTATCCATGGATCTAATGCCTTCTCTGAGCAGACTGGCTCTGAGCATTTCAGAGTTGGAGAGCTCTTGAACCTGAAGCTTCATTGTTTGATCAGCGGGGTTACGGTCGACTCCAAAGTTCTCAGAGCCATCGCTGCTTGTCTGAGCCTCAGCATTTGATAGCTCGGTTCCAACTACTGCCTCGGGGTGGTTTTCTTGAGCCAGAGGTAACCATCAGTCCAGAAGCATGTCTTCTCTACTCCGATGGTTTCTTTCTCCCCGGGTATTCTGCCTTCGAGGTGATGGAGAGAGTTTTCTCTTCTAGAGATCAGATGGCTCCTCCCCCTCAGATCTTCCTTCTGGTTCTCAGATGTCTGTGTCATGAGCCTCAGCATTCTACTGCACAATGGCAGCCAGCCCAAAGTCTCCAGGTGACCCCACAGGGCATTGTTTTATCTTTCGATATTTCTCTGGAGCATCCCACCAAAGAAGTCCTTAGGAAAAGGAAGTACAAGAGGAGGCACTTGGTCTCCCCTAAGGAGTCAGTCATGGAAGATACTGATTTCAGTGAAGGGGAAGGGTTCCTAAGATCATCACTTGACAACTTCTCATTTAGGGACATTTTGGAAACCCTGAAACAATGGGATGGGTTGGTCCAGCGACAACCCTTCTCAAGAGGAATTGTTATTCCTAGAGGCTTTATGTGCAGGCCTATCTACCTCCTGGGTGTCACTACCCACTGATGAGCTCATTGATTTGATCTCTCAGCAAGCATGAAAGGAACCAGATTCTGTAGAGCCAATCCCCAAGAGACCAAACTGGATCCTGGCACCTCCAAAAGGAAGGGAATTTTGGATCAAAGAAGTACCAGTAGATGATATGGTCATGGGGGCAGCCACCAAGAAAGAAAGAACTTGTGGAACAAAACTCTCTCCACCCCCCTAACAGGGAGTCTAGGGAGCTGGACAGATTTAGGAAGCGAGTTTATACATTAGAGACCTTTGTCCTCAGGTCCCTGAATTACTTTCCACACTTTACTAGATTACAGAGGGATTTGATCAAGGAACTCTCAAAAACCCTCTCAGGGACTAGTACTGATGAGGCAGAGTCTTCTTTTGCTTCACAGTTAGCCACCTTTCAGTCCATTTCGAATTCTTCTATGAGGCAAATTTCACATGCAGCTGAAGGAGCCTCGAGAGTGTCGGGTTTGGGCATTCCATCAGGAAACATACCTGGATGTGCCTGTGTGATTTTTGCGGAGTGCTGCAAGTCATCCTTCATCAGTGTTCCTTTTGATGTAAGTTGGTTGTTTGGCTCCAAGGTTAAGGACACAGACTCCAGGTATTAGAAAAATTTGAAAGACCCTGCCTACTGTTCATGTTGGTCCCCAAGGCAGAGGGAGGAATTCCAATGGAAGATGCCACCCACTCAGCAGAGGAGGCCTGCAGCACTAGGGGTTCAGAGATTCTTTCTCTGACAGGCCATATCAGCACTCCTGAAAGGAAGCCCAATTGCCCATCTCTGGAGGCAATCGGGGGTCATTTATCCCTGCACTAGAGAGCTGGCTAGACTTAACAAAAGATACTTGGGTGCAGAGGATCATTTCCCAAGGCTATATAATTCCCTTTTCCCTACTCCTGCTATTACAGACCAAGATGCCCGAAGTTCCACCCAGTCAGAGGAAGACAGCAGCTTTATAAATACAAAAGCTGTTAGACAAAAGAGTCATCCAAGAGGTCCGCCCAGACAAGAAAGAATTCAGAACTTAGTCAAGATTCTTTTTAGTGCCAAAGAAGATAGGAGACCAGAGACCAATTTTGGACCTCAGTGTTCTGAACATGTTGGTTCAGCGTACTGAGTTCTGGATGGTTATGGCTCAGTCCATTTTGCCTTTCCTGCACAAGGATGACTAAATGTTCTGTATAGATCATCAGGATGTGTACTACCACATAAAAATGAACTGACAGTCCAGGAGATATCTACGCTTCAGGCTGGGAGCCAGTCACTACCAGTTCAGAGCACTGCCCTTTGTTCTCACCACAGCCCCCATGGTGTTTACCAAATGCATGGCAGTGGTAGGATTCCATTTCATTTTGCAGTGATTCAGACTGTTTAATAACTAAACGACTGGCTGCTTAGTGTCTTGACCAAGCATCTATCAGTGGCAGCTCGAGACTATGTACTCCAGACTTGTTCCAGTCTTGGCATCATAATCAACCACAAGAAATCTCATCTTCAAACTTCACTCTGTAGAGTTTATAGGATCCAATTTCAACAAAATATCAATGATAGTGTCTCTGCCCTTACTGAGGGATTAAACCATTAATTTTCAAGTCATCAGAATAATTCAGAGTTCATTACTACCACCCTGCAAGGTATTACAGACCCTGGGGTTGATGGCAGCAGTAGTTCTACGTCCACTAACGAGGTACCATATGAGAATTCTACACTGGACATTGGCAACCCAGTGGTCCATCTTACATCAAACCTCGTCTACTAAGATCATCATTACTCAGGCCTGCAAGAGATCCCTTTGCTGGTGGATTCACTCAGAACAACTATTGCAAGGTTGTCCATTCATCCTCCCTCAACCCAAGGCCATCATGACCACGGATGGTTTGCAGATTGGTTGGGTGGGCCATTTCTTAGTGAAGATGGTTCAAGGCACATTGTCCTCAGAAAAGGCCAATGTGCATATCATTGTGCTGGAAATGAGAGCAGTACTCCTAGAGGTGCAGGAGTTCCAAGACTCTCTACCTTCCAGGACTATAGCAATTCAAACCGACAATACATCTGTGGTTTGGTACATCAACAAACAAGGAGAAACCAGATCTTACCCCTTGTGTTGTGAAGCTATGAGAGTGTGGCAATGGGCGATCTCTTCAAATTAATTTCTTATAGCGATGCACATTCCTGGGACATCCATTGTGATAGTAGACAAGTTAAGCAAGTCCATTCTATTACCTCACCAGTGGTCTGTCAAGAAGAAGGTGGTGAAAATGATTTTCTGCCAGTGGGGTCAACCATGCTGTGACCTGTTTGCATCCCCTCTAAACAACAAATGCAGCAGGTTTTTTCCCCTGATCTCCCCGCCAGGTAGTCACCGCAGAACACTGTCCTTCACAGTTGGTCCCCAGGTCTCCTCTACGCTTCCCCCTTGACTCCCCTAATTCCCAAGTTTCTACAGAAAGTATCCAGATTGAAGAGCAAGGTCATCCTTATTGCCCCCCTACTGGCCTCGACTGATTTGATTTCCCTTCCTGCGGCCTCATGTACTGTACCACCTTGGATTCTGGATCCAATTCCATATCTCCTGTCATACCTGACAGACATGACTCACCCGGACATCTTGGGCCTCAAGCTAACTGCATGGTATCTCTAATTCCACTTATAGGCAGACAACCAAAGCTGTCATCTCCAGTGAACCATATTCTTTTTTCTTCTCAGAAGGCCTTCACCAGAAACATATACAAGAGCAAATGGAAAAGATTTGTCCTTTGGGCACAACACTATGACACGGACCCTTTTTCGGCACCAGTACATAAGATTCTTGAATTCCTGCCTTCATTTTCAATGAAGGGGCTAGTCCTTCTACTGTTATAGTTCAGCTAGCTGCTATCTCTAATTTTAATATTGGAGTTGATAATTCTACATTAGCATCTGCACGTATTTGTAAGGCCTTTATAAAAGAAGCCTTTCTACTAAAGCCCCTCTTAAAGGACTGTACTCCACTTTGGGATCTAACTTTAGTGGTACAGGCCCTAACTCAAAGACCCTTTAAACATGCAGTGAGATGTGATTTGCGATATCTGACTTGGAAAACTATTTTTCTTATACCCATAACATCGGCTAGAAGAGTATCAGAACTGCAAGCCTTATCTTGTAAGCTTCCTTATTTAATCATTTACATGTCTTTAACTACCAACCCTTCCTTTCTTCTTAAGGTAGTGTCAGGATTTAACATTAATCAAGCCAATACTCTCCCTTTATTTTTTCCAAATTTCTCTAACAAAGGTGAATACATTACATTTATTGCATGTTCATAAACCATTACATTTCTGTCTGCACAGATCTGAGAAATTTAGGAAATGTGACCAGTTGTTTGTATCCTTTTCAGAAACCAAACTGGGTCAACCAGCTTCAAAGGTAACTTTAACAAAATGGTTCACTGATTGTATTAACTTCATCTATAAAAAGTTGGCTTTTGTCCTTCCTAAGCCCTTAAAGGTGCATTCAACTAGGTCCATAGTGACTTCATCAGCCTTTCTATCCAGAACATCCATGGACGATATTTGTGCAGCTACAACTTGGGCTAACCCTCATATCTTTATTACTCATTAAAAATTGGATCTGGTCTCCAGGGGGAAGAGCAGCCTTCGTCTCTACAGTACTCAGGATAATCCTTCCTTAGAGTCCTACCGGGATTCAGGTAGCTGGGGACTCTGTCCCATATGTTGAAGAATGAATGAAAATTGACATCAGTTAAAAAAGTTATATACTCCCCATAAAGTTCCATCTTTGTTGTCCATTTTCATTGTTCCTCAACTCCCCTCCCTCCAGCCCCCTACCATGTTTCTTTGATGGTTTCTGGAACAGCAGGAGAGTGCCTCAGGAGCCAAGTTCCTTTTCTTTGAGCTCCAGGAAGTGATTTTCCATAGTATATAAAATATAGCAATGTTTTACTTTAGGGAGCTGCAGATAAGATCTGGAAAAGGAGGTGGAATGTAGCATTATGGGTAAGGGGAGGAGAGCGAGAGTTTGTGGTTTCCACGAGCTGTAGAACAGCGGCCGAGACGGATCTGTTGAGGAAGAATGAATATGGACAACACAGATAGAACATTATGGTGAGTACATATCTTCTTTATTTGTCCTGTTCCTATTTCCCTTAAAGTTAGGTTAAACAAGTGCATGCCTCCAGTCTTGAAGAATCTCCCCATACTTAATTGATGTAATGGATAACACATATAATGGTACTGTGTGTGAGTTCATGCTGAAGTGTTCTCAAGTCATTATTATTAAGTCATCTCCTCCCTGTGCTTTGTTTGGGTCCAGTTTGTGTAGTTCTTTTTAATATAAACTAATTTAATTTCCGTATCTGAAGTTACCTGGTTATTACTAGGACAATTTATCACCCTCTCTGTGGTGACAAACTGCTTTGCATAATATTTTGTAAATGTGTATATAATCTGTTGTGTTTGAGAATAAACATTAGAAGCTACACACAGTTTATCAATATGTATGTGCCACCTCACAGCAAGAGGCTGTCTGATTTGATCCTCAGTCGGGGTGTCTTCTGTGCGGAGTCTGCATGTCCTCCCTGTAGTTGTGTGGGTGCTCCGGTTTCCTCCCACATCCCAAAGACATGCTGTAGGTGGATTGGACCCTCTAAATTGGCCCTAGGCGTGAGTGTGTGCCTTCTGTGGAAGGTTGGGCACCGGGCTGGCAACTCGACACTGTAAAACTCCACTGCCAATCATGAGCGGACAGGTGATCCACTGTGGCCACCCCTAACTGGGAAAAACCAAAAGAAGAAGAATGTCTATTCCTGCTATATTTTATGCATTTGCAAAATGGTTTTCTGTTTTACTGAGTGTCTTTATATAATTTTTTCTCAATCTTTTCTGACATTATGTTTAGTTTGTCCATCTAGCAGGTTTGTTTCAGTTTTCAAAGTCGTAGTTCAACAATTCCATTTTTTTATATCTTTGTCTTTCATCTCAATTAAGTATCTTGTTTTTAGGAATATATTTCTTCCTGTCCTTGTATGCCCATATCCTGATGTTAAACATTTTTTTTCGATTTTCTGCATTCAAACAATTTCCCTTTCAAATCTTGCCACATTCCTTCAGTTTTTTCCATCACTACAATTAGTTTTTCTTAGTGACTTCAAACGAAAAAGAAAAAACACTGAAAATTGTCCTTTTCTGATGAAGTCTTATTCCTGACAAATGCGACTATTAAAATTAACTACACAAAAAAGTTTTTGCAGTCATTCCTATTTGCGACTTTCACTTTTTTCTTTTTCATTTGAAGTTTTGTTACACTGTAGCCTCAGGAATGTTTCCAGGTTTTTTTTAACATAATGACTATTTTGCCTCCATGTAGTCTGTTATTCTTCTGTGCATTGGTTTAGATTTCATTTTGGCAGAATTATTTATCAGTAGTTTAACCTTTATTACCACATGATTACTGCATGTTAATGGTGGTCAGACTTAACATGAAGTAAGTAATTTCCTCAGGAATGTAAACAATGTCCAGTGTGTCCCATTCCCTGGTGTTTTTACAATTTGAAGCAATTGCTGTTCCTGAACATACAGTACATTGTAAATAATTTCCTTATCAGTGTTGTTCAGTCAATATTATTCCAGTCTGTTTCAAGTATATTTATACCCCCAGCCACTATTTTTCCCTCCTACATTTCATGAAAGAAGTATGAATTCCTCTAGGTCTTCAACACTTGATGTTGGTGGTTTATATTCTCCAGTAATAATTATATGTTCCAGGGTTGTCTTTATTGCCACAGTTACACAATCTACATGATTGGTGTTATCATTGAACATGTAATAATCACATATCTCATAACAATCTTTAATCCCTCTCAGAACCAACTCCATCTAATTTTTTGTTACAATGTATGTCACACTAAAAGTATTTGTACCCGGACAGAACTGGGTTCTAGTCATAGGTTCATAGGTGTGTACTAGGCTAATGGCCCTGGAGCCTAGCCCAAGAAGATTCCCTGGCATCATGCCGCCCAAAGTTAGTTCCCAGTGCCCCAGTCAAGCAGGGGCACTGAGATGATCCCCAGGGTGAACTTCCTATTGCCCATCCACTCAAGATTTCTCTTAAAGAGGGCCAGTGAAGTGCTCTGCTTGAAGTGAATGGGACGTTTGTGCCAGAGTATAGGAAGTCTCTGGGTTAGGAACCTGTCCCTCCAGCATGTTCTGTTTAATGTGGTAATGAAGTTTAGGTCCCTGGAGTGTGTGTCACGGAGGGATTGGGATTTCTTTAGGTGTAGCATATCTAGCAGCTGTGGGTCAGACATGGCTTTGTAGGTCAAGCAGAGATCGCCTCTAAGTAGGCGATAAGAGAGAGAGTATAGCTGGAGTTTTTTGAGTCTGTCCGTATAGGGCATGTATCTAAGGCCTAAGATCCTCTTAGTGAGGTATTTTTGTGGCCTTTCCAGTTGTTGTAGGTGTCTAGAGAGGTGCATACCAAATGAGGTGTTGTATTCCATAATGGGTCTAATGTGGGACGAGAAGAGAGTGATTATGACCTCTTTCTTCTTGGAGAGAAGCTTTTTGTAATGAGATGTGCCACATAGAAGGACTTTCTGACTACAGTGGCAATGTGGTTATCAAAGGAGAGGTTGATGTCAACCTGTGTCCCCAGGTCTGTTATCACACCTTCGGTGTTTAGTGGACTACTGCCTATGTGGTAGGTCATGGGCACTGAATTTTTCCCAAAGGGAATGACAATGCACTTTTTGGCATTGAGCTTAAGGCCATGGTTCTGGCACCAGTCATTGCTGTCACTGAGACCTTTTTGTAGAATGTCTACATCAGTTGGAGAGTCAGTAATGGCTCCCAGTTTGCAATCGTCTGCGAACTTGGCCAACCAGAGTCCCTTTGTGTTGGCTTGAACTTCAGAGAAGTAGATGCCAAACAGGAGAGGACCTAGGACCGATCGCTGTGGGACACCACTTGTAACTGGTTGGTAGTCAGATTTGGAGTCCGCTACTTTCACAGTGTGGGTTCTATCAGTGAGCCAACTGGCAACCCATCTTATGGTTTTATGCCTAGTTTAGTGAGTCTATCTAAGATTCCTGACTGAGGGATGTTGTCAAAGGCCTTGGCAAGATCTAGGCAGGCTGTGTGAACTAACTTGCCCTCATCCACAGCTCTGGTGACAGACTCGAAGAAGTCTATCAGGTTGAGCAGGCATGATCTACCTTTCACAAACCCAAACAGCATGGGGTCCAGAGTTTGGAGATTCGCTATGTCCTTATTTATATGGTCCATGATGATGCGCTGTATAGCCTTACATATCAGACTCGTCAGGCTAATGGGGTGGTAGTTCCCAGGGTCTGTAGTCGCTCCCCCTTTGTGAAGTGGAATGACCATAGCAATGTGCCATTCATTAGAAACAAAGCCTGAAATGAGACTGTGATTGAACAGGCTACTCAGGTGTGGTGCCAGTTCACTTTGTAATTCATGTAGAACACAGCCAGGGATATTATCAGGTCCCATGGAAGCTTTATTCTTGGCTTTGGACAGTGCGTTTTTTACCTGTGTAGCCATGATAATAGGGACTTGGCATTCCTCAGGTATTGTGATAGGCCCTTTAGGGGTGAAAGGGGGTAAAGCTCACACTGAATCTGTCATCCAGTATGTTGGCAATATCAGTTGGTTCTGTATATGTATTGCCATTGTGCTGTAACTCGGAACAGATCTGAGTATTGCCATGTAGATTCTTGACATAACTATAGAATGCCTTGTGGTGGTCTTTAGAATCTGCAACAATTTTGTTTTCATAGCTAGCTTTAGAGGATTTGATGATGGATCTCAGTTTTTTGCTGAGGCTGACAAGGGAGTTTTTCCAGTCTTGGGACTTCACCCTTTTCTGCAACAGATTTTTTCCTTCTGTTGTAGAGTTTGTTTATGGTTGGGGACCACCAGATTGGCTTCCTTTTTTTTTTGGAGGAGAGCGTCTTAGTTCTGCTTGGTGTGGCCTGTTCCATGCACTCGTGTATGTGCTCATACAGTGCATTGGTGTATGATTCAGTCATATAGCTATTTTCCATTTGCATGGGTGTCATGAAGTTAGCCACCTCTGTTTTTAGAAGTCCAAAATTGGCTTTGGAGAAGTTTTTTACAGTGGTTTCCTTTAGGAGGGGGTGAGGGTGGGATGTGGATATCCATGGTGATTAGCTTGTGGTCAATCTGACCAGGGAGGAGTTGATTACTGGTGTAGAGCAATGGTCGCCCATGTTAGTAATGACCAGGTCAAGGATGTTTCTACCCCTGGTGGCGGTAAGAATGAGTTGGTCCAGGACTTTGGAATTAATGAATTCCAGAAAACGTTGAGCAAGTGTGTTGGTACATGAGTAATTTTCCCATTTAATGGAGGAGTAGTTAAAGTCTCCCAGTATTAGGGTATTGGGATGTACCCTAATATTTTCTAGTGTGTTTAGGAATGTGGAGTGGGAGTCTTGGGACATGGTGGGGGATCTATAGCAGGTTACAACCTGGATTGCAGTTTTACCCAGTGTTAGTTGTACCTGAAGTATCTCTGATATGTTATTTTGGGCTACTAGTCTGGAGCTGTGCATATCCTTTATGAATATGGAGACACCACCGCCTTTAGTGCTTTGGTCCAGGTTTAGGGGCTGAAAGGTGTGGTATAAATTATAGCCTGGTGGTGCTGGGTTGCTCTCCGGAGCCTTGAACCAGGTCTCGGTCACATCACAGATGTTGATGTTCTTCATTTTAAGGAGTGCTTCGAGCAAGTACATTTTTGAGGGTTAGACTTCTAGCGTTGAGTAGCATAACCTTCAGATTTAATTTGCTTGTAGCTGTTATTGTGGTAATTTTGTCTATAGGACATTGCCTAAAAAAGGCACTATAGGGGTGGCAAGAGCCTTGGCCAGTATCTGGAATCCCTGGGGTGACAGGTTCAGGCCATCTCTGGTGAAGCATCGAGGTCTGTCGATCATGTCATCCCAGGCAGACAGATACTGGATTCCCTTAGAATGACGCCAGAAACTTAGCCAGTTGTTGTAGTCAATCATTTTCTGCTTGTACTGTGGTATCATTCTGCGTGACGGTAGGATGCTACGCAGCGCTAGGGTCATACCTGCCTGGGCTACAGGTTCCAAGAGCTCCTCCATGTCTCTTTTCATGTAGTCGAGGGAGGTATGTCTCAGGTCATTCACACCAACATGGACAAGGACAGAGTCATATTTGTATCTGTTGTGGAATGACCTAAGTCCATGCGTTATATGACAGATCCTGGCACCCAACAGGCAGCTGACCATAACTTTCTCCTTATTCAACCAAGTGAGTGGGATATTAGTGTGCCTTACTATTGAGTGACCTATGACTAGTGTATTGGGTAAGTTGTTTTGCCTTATGGGCTTTGGTTGAGTGGCACACAGTTTATGTAAGCTATGTGTCTCATGGTTTGTGCTGGGGTGTGTTGGTTATTTGTGTTTCTGCCTCAGACATCTCTGTTGTTTGGGCAGATTTTTATTAAGAGCCTCCACAAAAGTAGATGTGTGTTTTGTGTTACTATGTGAGGGTTGTGGTGGTGTATGTTCTGGAGGGCTATGTGTTGAATGTGCTGTGGTGAGATGTTAACCTTCTCCTCTTGATTGGCTAATCCAGTCTTGGCTGGAGGGTGTCTGGCTTCCAGTTTGGCTATATATGTGCATCTCTCACAAGTTATAATGTTGGGTGGTAAGAGGAGAGGGTTGTCTGTGTACATGAGGCGGTTGCTACATTGCCACAGGATGCCAGGAGAAAGCAAAAGGAACTGACCTTTAGACATGCCTGGATATGAGCTCAATATATTAATTACTGAAGCGTTTTACAGTAAAAATGTCACAAAAAGTGTCTGAGTCTGTACAGAGCACTGCCAAACACTTGAGGGGAAACTAATACGTAAACCCTGAAAATTTAAAGATGAAGTATTTAGGCAGATATTCTGAAGTAAGAAGAAATCAAACAGTACTTACTAAAAATAAAGAATTAGCTTGTCAAGCATGATAAAAAGAGAGGAGTCAAATGAATGGCTACTGCCTGGCTAATACTAATGCTGGTCTCAGCACAGCTTTACTCTATTGGGATACAATAGTACTTTGCTTCTTCTCTCACCAGAAGCAATATGTTAGCACCAATCCCAAGAAGTGAAGCAGGCCACGGCCTGTTTGGTGATCCACAGTTTTGCCCCAGATGATGCAAGGGTCTGCATGCTTGTAGCCTTTTTCTCTTAGATGCCTTGAATAGCAACCAAACCAGTCAGGTATGTTAAGCACAGACACTCACTTTCCAACCAGAAAGAGTCAGGAATCAATGCACTCTGCTCCTGCTCTCACCAGGATCAGAATATAAGCACAGATTCCAAGCTGTCACCTATAAAGCAGTTATTAAGCTTTCTGGTGATCAGCAGTCTCCAGGAAATAAAGTAACTGCACTCCTTTTCTCACCAGGAGAAAACAGAAGCAGTAATCCCAAGATGACTACTGAGAGGCAGAATGTGGGCTCTCCAATAACTGGTGGTCTTGCAGTAGGTGCTTAAAGGTAAGATGAAAAAGAAATGGTTTATCCTAAACACTGCAGTGTGCACTAGAGGAGTTATATGTGAAAGTAGGTAACTTAAGTTTTACCTGTCTAAAAAGTTAAGTTTTTTTGGAGAGTCAATATTTATAAAACCGCAAGATAGATTGAAATGGGGTGGTCACTTTTTTATTCTGGTACTATGGAATACAGTAGGATGGCCAATACATATTTAGGTGAAGGGGAGTGATTTCAAAAAATGATAATGTTGTGCTTATTCACACCAACCAGTAAAAGCTGAGAGGCAACGAGATATATGGTCAAATTAACATAAGGGGCAGGCAACTAGAAAGACAGTGGTGTTTAAGAACACAACAGTAACTGGGTGGAAAGGTGGGAAAAATTCTGTCTGACTTACAAGAGACAGAGTTGTGGTGTTTTTTTTCAAGTTTTAATATGCAGTTAAATGCAGAATACAAGTAAAACACAACATAAAGAAAATAAATCACAGTATACAGAATAGAAAAAGGCAGTGAAGTAATACAGAATTCAACAAATAAAAAGCAAACTAACCTTTCTCTCACAGCAAACTGTAGCAGAGTCTGGGTGAGCCTTTCCAGTAAAGCCATTGTTCCTTAACTGCGTTTCACACCCAATAAAAAAAAAATCTTGTGGAATTGTAGCAAATTTTCAAATCAAAAAAACTTTATTACTAATGCTCCTATCATTAACAACCAGCACAGTTGCATTAAATGTTGGTATATGTGAAATGTTACATTTCTGACCTGGCAAAAATTATCTCTTGTCTTAGTCAAATATTGCAGTATGTCTGATGCAATATATATATATATATATATATCTATATCTATGTGTGTGTATATGTATATATATATATATATATATATATATATATATATATATATATATATATATATATATATTATAATCTTTCTTTGTCTTGACAAGTGCTTCCCAGGCTGTCTCAATATGTATGTGCCAAAATAAGACTAAAATGCTTTCTACTTTTTAAAATGGGCCATTTTTTTCATGGAAGTATTTACCAAAAAATCTTTTTATTCACACACTGACCTGACTTTCATTTCTGTATGTGATATGTGCAAAAATACATATGGTACCTAAAAGGGCTGTAAGTTACCTGCTAACAGTCAGAGTCTTTGAAAATTAGATAATTTGTGTCAAGATGAATAAAAATAGTTCCAGACTTTCTTACGTTTAGGCATTCTAAGGCCCTACTCACATCCTGTATTTTTCTCCTGGCAAGCATAACACTATTCAATGTTTATTATTTATTCTGCAAATATAAGTATCAGTTCCCTTAATAACTGAATCACCAGTTGCTAGTATATCATTTATGATCAGATGTGAAGCATCACAAGCTTCTAATTGAGTAATGTTTCTCTTTATGGGACAAAAGCAGTCAAAATAAAGCTTTGAATTCAAGTTTTCTTTGTTATCTGGTGATTGAAAGTATAGGTGACTTTGTTGGTTGTATTATTTTGCAATTTATTAGGCATTTTTTTACTGGTGAATCTCCATATGAAGTTTTTAAAGTATTTCTTCTTGCTGCTTTTACTGTCTTTTGCATTTGTTTCTCATAATTTTTGTAGGTTCTGAGGAGTTTTTTTTTTATAAATATTATGGGGACTAGATTTTATTTTTTTATTTTTATTTAACATTTGTTGACCGGGAAAGTCCGACTAGGTTCCACAGATCCTGTTTTCAGCGGAGGCCCGGGGAGAAATGCTCCAGAAGCGTGTCTTTAGAATGTGGGAGGAAACCGGAGTACCAGGAGGAAACCCATGCGAACGCAGGGAGAACATGCAAACTCTACACAGAAGGCACACCAGCCGAGAATCGAACCGGAGAACCTCTTGCTGTGAGGTGACAGCATTAACTGCTGCACCACTGCGCCACCCGATGATCAAGGATATCTTTAATGATGGAATACAAGTAACCAGTGATTTTCTTCTGGGTAAGTAGGGTGTTTAGTGTCTCTACCTCATCTTATGGATTTGGTTTAGGCTGTCTGATTTGCTTTCTTTGATAGCTATGACAAATAGATACTTGTGGGTTTTATTTGTTCTGATGGGTTTACAGATTACGAATATAAGACTGTGGTCACTTTGAGTCTGCTAGAATATTGTCTGTGAATATGTGCTCTAGTTTGGATACCAAAATCCAATCAAGTGTACTGGCTCTGCTAATAATTTGATCAGAGCTTAAGGGTAATTTGTTGGGCTTTGTATTTATATTTTTATATCACATAAGCAATTTATGTTGGAATTTTTGTAGCTTAGAATCCAATTTACTGTATCATCCTAGGTGTGATGGGTTTATTAGGTGGCATGCAGAGGCGTAGTAATTTGAAAGTCATATATGGTCCTTTTGGAACTATTATGATGTCATTTTCTCTGTCTTTGTTTTGGGCAGCATTGTTTTTCATGTAAGTTGCAGCTGGGATACGATCTAGTTACTATGGCTAACCTTCATGAATTATTTTGTCATCAGTACAGAGGATACTGAATCTCTTGGGTAGGCATTAACTATTTTTATACAATGCTTTAGCTAGGATTCTTTTATGATTAAAATGCCAGGGAAACTAATTGCATATGAGACCATGGAGTTTCTCCATTCTGCTATATACTTCTTGCATATTTGATTTATATAACGTCTTGGGATGATACTAGTCTGAGATTAGTTATGTTGGAGTTACTGTTTAGGTAGACCCCATTGCCTGCATTAAGTAGTGTAAAGGGATATCTTCTTGGTTTAGGGCACAGTTTTTGTTACAAATCTTCTGATGTTCTGAAGATTAGCAATCTGTAGAGAGTTCCAGTGTGTAATGTTTGTATATCATGCATGAATTATTTCCCATTAAGAAACTTCCACCCCTGGATAGGGTCAGTCTATATCCTTCCTCCCTTCACTGCCCCTGTTTGCCACAATACATCACTAAAAATGTTCCCTAAAAGGGTCAACAATAACATTATCTTACTAGGTGACTTCACTGTCAATACTACAGGACGAGAGTCAATCCTATTAAGAAAATGTTGCAGAATACAGCTTAGTACAATTAATACAAACATCTACCAGGCTGGGTGCAAACAAAATGGCAAAAATTCTACTATTGATCTAGTCACTACCAGTGCACAGCACAAATGTCTTCACATTGAAATATTCTCAGATTCCGCAAGTGATGATTCACTAATTTAATCCTTCTGGTCTTTACACTTTGCTAGAAGTCCACCCCAATAATTACATAATGATTTGTCACAAGGTTGAATCTTTCAAACCTCAATGCACTCGTCAGTTCTGTTGAACAGTATAACTAATCCCTCCTCCACACTGGATCTGTTCATTTGACCTCTTTTGCCAATTCAAGATTCGTTATACCCAGTTACAAAAAGAAGGCTTAAAGCACAGATCTCAGAGAATAAGGGTAAATAAAATGAGATCTAGGGAAGATGTATGGAAAGTGTGGAACACTGTCCCTGTCAGTGAGCAACTACATTACACCTATCTTACTTTCAGGAAAAAAAATACTTGCTGCCAACTCAACTAAAGCTATTTATCTTGGATAAAAACAGGAAGAAAATTGATCTAAACCAATGTAATTCTGGAAAGAAAGAAATCAGCTAACCAGATGCTTTTCTAATTCACAACAGCCATTCAATTTCTTCCAGTCCCTCCTCTTTTTCCACTGATTATGCATGTGTTCTACAGACCTCCACTAACAACATTTTCAACAGCTTTTTACTGCAAGACCCTACCTCAGCCAGTCTTGACAATCACCCAGCTTCTGCAGTATACTCCCGATCCTCCTATGCAACAACCTTCCACTTTTTTAAAGCTTACTGCAGAAAATGTTTCTAAACGTTTTACCAATATATTCAATCTCTCCCTAATTTCCACGTCTGTCCCCTTTGTTTTCAAACACACATGCATTATTCCTCTATCTAAGTATCTTTACCCAAGGAAATGAAGGATTACATGACCATCCCTAATCTATGTTATATTGCTAAATTATTTGAAAAACTGCTGTAAAAATAATCACTAAAACTTATTAACAGCTATGTTTGGCCATGCAATGCACCACATGGCTTCAGAAAAAATGCCTTCATCACTTTTGCATTCCTTTTAACTGCCACCGACACCATTTATTGCAACCTGAATGAAGGCCACTTAACAATAGACCTCTTCATAGATATGACCAGGGCCTACCTTTGGAAGTGCCACTCATAGCATCCTTCTCAATAAACTAAAAAACAAACAAAAAAAAGCTAAACATTGGATGTAATGCAAGCCAGTGATTCGGGAGTTATCTTTAAGACATATTGTCCAGGTTCATTTCAATAATACTCTTTCCTCTGTCAGTTTACTCAGTACATAGTTCCTCCAGGGATCAGTACTTGGATCCCTGCTACTCTAAACTTTGTCAACTACCTTCCCTTTGAACTCCCACCTCTCATGTTGGTTATATATACTAATGATATACTTGTACCTCTCTTGCAATCCAGCTATAGCCACAGTGACTTTCAAAGTGACTGTAACAATACTTTTTGCAACAGGTTTCTGAATAATTAGATACTAATTAACCACAAGAAACTTAATGTTATTGGTTTCTTTACATTGAAGAAATTACCTAGTATTCCTTGCATTCTCATAAAGGATTTCAATTGTACCATTCCAATGATGGATTCCAGTGTCACAGAACAGAAATACCTAGGCCTAATTCTAGATCCAGAACTTTCCTTTTCAAAACATACTAGTAACATAAGAACCAAATCAAACAAAAGTCACAAACCACAACACCAAAACAGTGCCTTGCAATCAAGACTGAACACTGCTCCAGAATTACCATTCACACAAATGGTAAAAATCATACAAAAGTCTGGAATACTGGAAGTAAAAAACGGTACTCCAACTGAAGTAAAAATCCATTTAATGGAAATTTCTTTGCCAACACTGGAGCACAACTAGATGCCATAGTTACACCTGTCTTTTGTTTATAAATCCTCCCATCAAACTATATAAAGTTGTTTTCCAAAATAAGTTCAATAAAAACTCTTGAGTACATCAATGACCTTCATATCTATGGATTTATTTTCTATCAAATATTTATAAAACCATTCAGCTGCCTAATTATGTGGGACCACAGAAAAGAGATATTTGATGTCAGTTGCTACTAAAATCAAACTATACACATATAACAGCTTTTTACTTTAGTTGGAATACCGATTTTTACTTCCAGTATTCTGGACTTTTGTATGGATTTTACCATTTGAGTGAATGCTAATTCTGGAGAGGTGTGGAGTCCTGGTTACAAGGCACTGTTCTGATACTGAGAACATAGTCAGTAAAGTCCTAGCTCAAGTAAAACTTTAGTACTGAATCACCCTTCTTTTCTCTTATTCTCTTAGCCTACCCTTTACTCTATCACTTTAAAATGCTAGAAAACAGTAACTGTCTGTCAGTAACCAGTAGAATGGTCTTTCATTTTAGCTCATTGATTTTCAAAGTTTACCCCCCCCCCCCCCAGGAAACTTCCTTGAGGACCTTCTAAGAACTGAGAAACTCACAAGATAGCTTATTGTCCATTGTGCACTCCCATTCAAAACTATCCTGGGTGAAGGATCTTTCTGTTGATTAGGACCTGCTACCTGGAACCACCTGCCTAAATAAGTCAAAAACAAAGAATCTACTGATGCTTTCAAAAACGTCCTCAAAGGACAGCTGTAGATAGAATCTGTTTGCAACTACTGTTGGGATAATGGTTAATGCTTAGAACATTTATATGTCATATTACAGTTTGTTGATCTAATATTTCCCTTAATTCCATTGAGATTTCATATATGTATATGTTTTCAATTACACTGTTACAGGCATTCAAGAGTTTCTGGAAGACCAGTGAAGACAAAGATATTATTCCAGATTCTTTCTGGTGTCCAGAAAGACTTAATACCTCAGACCTACATTAGATGTCTGCAGCCTAAATGCCTCCCTTCTAAAACAATCCTTGCACATGGTCATTCTGCATTCCATACTCTCATGACTATCAAGAGGAAGCTACTTATGCCATCTCACTTCAGTGAGCCCTGAAATCTGGTGATTTAATGGCCAAAAAAAGAAAACAGACTTGCATATACCGAATCTGAGATGGCCATTTTCTGAATATTCCTTTTTCTCTCAGATAGGGCGATCTTGGAGTTGGTGTGTGTGTATGTATGTATGTATATATATATTTTATATTTTTTATATATATATATATATATATATATATATATATATATGTGTGTGTGTGTGTGTATATACTTGTATGTACAAGTTCGGGGTGTTACATTTCAGTAGAGAGCCCTCATTTGATCTTAAAGATGATTACCTTTACTGAAAGATTGGCAGAGCACTCCTGAGATCCTTCCACTTCAGGACAGGGGCCAGACAATATCTGTTCTGTTTCCTGCCACTTGGTCTCACCCCAGCCCCCGGGTGTTTATCAAATACAGGCAGTAGTGGCAGCTTATCTCCACCTGCAAGGAATCACTGTTTTTCTGTATTACGATGACTAGCTTCTAGTCTTCCAAACCAGAGCAAACCTCTGTGAGCACAGGGATCTTCTTCTTTGTTTATTCCATTAGTTGTGAATCACAATCAGTCTAATAAAGTCACAACTGAACCGTTGTCAGGATACTTTGTCTATAAGAACTATGATCTGTACCAGAATTTATCTTTGGACAGGATGCAACACATATTACAGACAGTTTTGATGCTGCTCTTTCGGAGTCAGTCAGGTGGCAGCATATCTTTGACTATAAGTGCTGGGCCTCATAGTGTTACACATGAGAGTCTAACAATGGATGCTGCAGTCCCATTGGTCCCAACTCAGGGATTCTTGGGATTAGTTAATCAGGATTTTCAAAGTTTATTGCAGCTGCCTGCTTTGGTGCTATGCAACATTCTTCTAGACAAGTCTCTTCATTGTACCTATCCCGTCTGCCTTGGTCTAGTCCTGTGTTCTAGGTTGGGGTTGGTATTTCAGTGGATAGATAGTCCAAGGGATGTAAGATATCATGCTAACCCTCAGGTGCTCCATGATGCTGTCTTTCTTCTGGAATTCTAGCTATTCATTCAAACATGGCTGCAGTCAAGTACCTAAACAAACAGTGTGCAGCAACGTCATACCCATTTTGTTAGGAGGTAGAGTTTTTGAGTAGGCAGTCTCAACCCTTCATTTTTTGGTTACTACACATGTTTCTAGTGTCATCAATACCCTTGTAGACAGAGTAACAGAGTAATTATTTGTCTATTGATGCCCCATGAGCAGTCACTGCATATGGTCTTTGCTAGGACATTATTCTTGAGGTATGGCTTCCCAATCTTTTGATCTCTTTTCATTGCCAGTGAACACTTATTGTCTGAGAGTTTTCTCCCTTATCTGTCCACTCAACATGCAGAGCAAATATGCATTAGTCTAGGACTGGCTTAGAGGGTTTCTCTCTGTCTTTCCCCCATTTCCACCGAGGGTGAGGTTCATATAGAAAACCATGTTTCCCTAGAGCCAGGGTCATTTAGTTGCTTTGCTTTGGTTCTTTCACATATGATTGTCACTGTTGTAGTGATTTCAGGTAGAACCATCCTTCAGGCTGCGTCTAATGTATAAACTGCTACTTCACTTTTTAGGGAAGGTACACCTGGACCTTCACAATGCAAAGTTAACAGCTTGGTTCCTTCACTTCCACTCATAACCAGGAAATAGGTCTTCAGTAACTAGGGAATTTGACACAGGATGGTAGACAGTCTCTCATCCTGTCAGAAAACCTCCAGCCAGAAAACACATTGGGCTAAAAAGAAGATATTTTTGGTATGGGATGTGAAGATTAACACTGACCATTTCTCATCTCCTATTTCTAAAGTTCTTAAATATTCATTACAAATTTTTGATACAGGACTCAAATATTCATCAGTCAAGATGTAGCTGGTAATTTCATGCTGAGCAGAACATATCTTCTTTGGCTTCTGTTGAAGTCTGACAAGCATTCCTGATGGGGGGAGGGGTGCATTTTAACTGTGTCTTCCCATATGGGAACACATTCCCTCATGGGTTCTCTATTTTGTTCTCGAGAAATTAATCCTTCCTCCATCTGAACTGTCAGATACCACTGATTTAAAGCTTGTGACAAGGAACACCACCTCTTTTTAGTAGATGCGACTTCTTTCTGAAGGATTTACAAATTGCAATACTGTGTTTACACCCTGCATACCAGTGATTTCATAGGGAAATGGTCTCTTTGAGGACAAGACGATTATTTATGTCTGTTTGCTACCTAGTTGAATCGTAATCAGTCCACTGAACTTCTGCTGCTGTGACAGGATTATTTCAACATAATGAATTTTTATTACATTTCAGTGACATCCATGAGCAACTGAAACTGCAACTGAGAATTGCATTATGTATGCTCAGTTATTTTTTATTTTATTTTATTTATTGATTTATTTATTGTCCCACAGATGACTAAGTTCACTAGCTCTCAGATTAGGTTTATTTCTGCAAAAAGCTATGAAAAAGATTTTCCAGAGTTTCCTAAAGCACATTCTATCAGGGCACCCAGGCCCCTCAGCTTTTCTTGAGAAGAACAGAATAGATTATCTATTTATTGAGTGATTGATTTTCCTATTTTGAGGTTCATTATGTGGATCAATAATTTTAGGTTCAGGATGTTTGTTTTACAAAATTTCCTCATATAATCATATGTATCTCATTTCTCTGTGTGAGTCTCTCTCTCTTTATATGTGTGCGTGTGTTTATATATCTATCTGTGTAGTTATATAATGTATATATCTACCTGTATATATATATATATATATATAGATAGATATATAGATAGATAAATATAGATATGTAGCTATATTTATATCTGTCTATATATATATATATATATATATATATGTGTGTGTGTGTGTGTGTGTGTGTGTGTGTGTGGAGGGGATGTACTTAATCAAATAGAATTCCTTTTGAATGCATTTTGTTTGAATCCAAGTTATGAAATGCACTGTAATTCAAGTATATATACCTCAGGGCTGTGGGCCTTTTATCAGTATCAGGGGTGCAGTGGATCTTGTCCCCAGCAAAAATGTTTTGTGTGTGTTTTATGATCTTGTGAGTTTTGCAGTTTTGGCTAGTGGCCTTCCAAGCTTTTGGATATTTTGGGCTTGTATAATCTGAAGAACATCAAACAAGATTCAGTTATTTATACTGGACCACTAGGAAAGTTTTATCCACTGATCTGAGAAGTATGTTGCATGTTAATTCCTGAAGGTTAATGAAAACTGAATTTTCCAAGCAAATTTCAGGTTACGGTAAGAACAACTTTTGTTTCTTCATGAGAGTTTTCTGAATTAGCATCCATTTTTACCCCCTCCCGCCCCCGCCACACACAATTTTGCATCTTTGCTTTATTATGGATTTCTGTATACTTGTATATTGCTAATCTGTGAATTACAGTTGAGGAATTTATGGTCATGGAAATCTTTCTGCATTTATTCTTATTTTAGGAAAACCTCATGATTCACTGGAGGGAAAATGAGTCCAGCATTACATTTCTTAGCTTAGCTGTAAGGAATCTTAGGAGAAAAATATTATGGGTGTGTGTGTGTGTCTGCATGTGTGTGTGTGTGTCTGCGTGTGTGTGCGTCTGCGTGTGTGTGTGTCTGCGTGTGTGTCTGTGTGTGTGTGTGTGTGTGTGTGTGTGTGTGTGTGTGTGTGTGTGTGTGTGTGCATGCGCAGATTTAAGTTTTTCACACTGATACATTTTACTGAGGAAAGGAGATTGGGGTTGTTGAAGATATATGAATGTGGTGAACATGCTCACATTTGTGTTTTTTTCTTCCTTTGTAACATTTTAACTGTAATGTAGCCGAATTTGGCCACATCTGACACACACCTCTCACATCAGAAATCCCTTTTCATGTTCCTGGAAGCCACAAGGTAAAGTTCTTTGCCTCCATGAGCCATGCTGCCATCTCTGACTGGTATTAGCCATAACTGGGGTTACAAGGTATTCTGTGCACCTCTGAAGTAGTGTTTTGAAGTTATAGTACTGATTCATGCACTTCTTTTTGATGCCAGTGTTCTGACAGCTGCTTTTTCCCATCATTTTGCATTTACATTTCAGAATATTTTTAATTGATATAGGCTGTAGGACTTAGAGGAAAATGAAATCTTACATTTTAGCCTTTCTGTGACTTTTTAAAAATTGCAGTTTGTTCTTTGCAGTGTATAATTTTATTTTAATTCCCTCATGAGTAACTGTAATGTCACAGAAGAAGGTGTTTCATTATTTGAAGTATTAAAAAATTATTGAATTGCCTATTAAAACATTAAGTGCCCTATTAAAATAACACAAAATCTCTCTCATATTGGTAAGGTAAATCAAAAAGGATAAAAGGGTGATAAAGCAGGCTATATTAGCTGACCTTTGCAGAGTTTGCTAGCCGAGTCTCCATGAGGAAGCGACTCAGTAATTATTGGACTTTGTGTAAGCATGAGACCTAAGTCCCTGACCAATATCTCTGGAGTAGGGCATAAATGCCACATTCTTCTGTGCATCATTTCTTGCTTAGATCATATCACTTAACCATACTGTGCAATCTGTGGAGTCCTTATCTGGACATGCTAAGATTACCAAAGAAGCTTAACGGAACCTCACCCAGCTTACAGCAAAAGATGGAGTTTGACATTTCTAGAATTGTATTCATTTTTCTATTGCAGTGGTGTTGATGACAGAAGTATATCTCACATTTAAATGCAGCATTACTTTTACAGTTTCTTCTAATGATACTTTTTAAGAGAGTAAACATTTTCTATAATAAACTGTGATAACATTTTCTGTATTTGGCTAAAGATCTTTGCATTTATAATGTTTTATACAGACCGTACCATGGTGTGTAATCCTGATGATTAAAAAAAAATGATACCATGAAATGTAAATTCTGTGTAATAGAATGAATGTTGTACTTCTGTACACCCTCACAGTGTAATCATATTTTGCCATATTGTGACACGACTTTGCAAAAGATTACAGCATGTTTTCAGAAAACAGTATAAAACTCAGTATATGTATTAAATTTCAGTGTATTCAGTAGTGCAGTTCATTTATTTACTCTGGTATTTAGCTGTGGTTTGTATGTACTTGAATGAACTGCTCTTGCCTACAAAATGCGCGCACACACGCACACACGCACACACGCACACACACACACACACACACACACACACACACACACACACACACACACACACACACCAGTGCACTTCATGTGCTAGTTAATTTGGAATGTAGGATCTTTTGATGAATTGTAAACACCACTCAAAATGTTGAAATGCATCATGGAATAGTCAGCTAAACACATATGCATAAAGGTCTGTCAACAAATCAAGGCCACTGCCTACCTAATTTGCCCATTTGAGCTTGGAACTCTGGTTTGTTACTCTAAGATTCATAGGAGATTATTAGGTTAACGGCTCAAGACCCCTTTCAAGCCTAGTCAGTTTTACCCAGATTTTACCTAATTTTCTGTCCCCAGGGGAATGATAACAAGGATCAGCAAGTGGGGTTTTGACAATTTTTACAGACTCCCACTGTCCATAAGGGACTTGGGTGGCTCTCCATAGGGTGAATTTACAATTTCCCATCATAGAAACTATACAACTACCTTATTTCATTCCCTTGCTATTATCAGTTAACTTGCATATTTAGTGCATATCAGCTCATTTCTGTGGCAACAGCTGGCATCACGTGCACAAAGGTGATCTTCTGCATTGTGCTTTTCTAAGATCCAGTATTTTTAAACCCCATGATTGGTTCGGATCTCAGGAGTACAGTACAGCAAATCCTAGCTGCATTCTAGTTAGTGTGAAAGATATGATTTTTGTAAAACTAGATAAAAATCAGTTTGACTATGAAACAGTAACACAGAAGTTATCACTTCAACTCCTACCATATTAGTCATATTGGTGGATTTTTTACCATCATTAGGACCAAGTAAATAAGTTACTGACAGACATCAGCAGACAGCATTCAGAAGATTTTCTAGACTTTATTCTGTCCAGAGGGTTCATGTACAAGAGTGAAGTAACTTTGTGGATGAAGCATACACAGCCAAAACAAAGAAGGCAAATGGCAGTACACTTCAGTCCTTGTATACTGTGCTAGTAAGCCACACTGTGTCAGTAACAAAATGCAGGCAATTTATAGAAGATGACTGATAGTACCATCCCAGAAAGTACTCTTGAGTCATTTTTTGCAGATATGGTGAGCCAAGTTTTTTGTTAACTCTTCTTTAGCCATGAAGCAGCCAGTAAAAAGAGCTAGCAGAATTTGCACTGCACAGTGTATTCCCCTGGACATCAGCCTGCCTGAACTCTCACTGATTGAAAGAAACACACCATGTCTGTATACAAGAAATGCATATGCATTTGTGTAATTCTAAATATACAAATGTGGATGCACTCAGAGGCCATCCCATGGCATGCATTTCTCTGTCTCCCTGTCTCGTGGTTCTGTAATCTGTCAGGTTGATTACAAATAAAGTAGTACTGTGCCACAATTTTTTTCCTGTCTTGCAGGCCATTTTGGAAGCATAAAACTGTTCTGAAACTGTTCAGATTTGTTTTAAGATGCATAGAGTATAAATCTTTAGGCAAGGCTGTTACAGCAGCTGCAACCAAATTTCTAAATTGAAGGTATAATGTCTTATAGCTAGCTATTTGACCATTTTAGTAAGCAGGACAACAGCACTGTTGAATAGCTTTTGTTACATATTGCTTGCTGTCTCTAAGGAATTTTCTGGTCTGGTTCAGCTTTGGCTTATGCAGTGTTGTTTGGACTTCCTTCTACCCCCTTAACCTACTCTATGTAAAGATATTCTCTAACTTTTGATTTTCTTATTATGTTTCATGGTGGTTTTGTTACTCTTATTTTTATTTTTGATTTGTTTTTTATTGTAAAAATATGTAATACTTCTGGAACTTTTCTCCTTGGGTCTCCACTGAAAATGGGCCCCTGGCTCAGTTGGAATAACTCAGTTAACAAATGTCAGTAAATAAAAAATAAGTAAATATGCTGACCTGACATGTGATGTTAAAGCTACATGTGGTTTTGCTCCACCCTGTTAGTGCCTGTGCTTCATCTGTTTCTGCCATGGTTAGGTCCCTTAGGTCATCTAATGAAGGAGCTGCTGACCACCAAGAAGATGGGTAAAACTGTTAAGAGCTTTGTCTTATGCCTACTTTGGTTTAGTTATTTGGGATGAGCTATTATCTCTCCTTTAGGAGGTTTCTGAAATACCGTTTACATAGAGTGTGTGTTTAAATACTACACGGGGTGCAGTCTTTTTGTCTGTCAATTTACTTATTGTATTTTAATCATCTTTATTATTTTGTCTGTAATTAGTATTACTGTTTTTTTCTCTTTTTCTTTGTACATTATTTAGTAGAATAAATATTTTGAAGTGAGTTATTAAAGCAATCAGGGATGGAGTCAAGAAGAAAAAGAAGTAACTGTTAGGCAGGATTTGGAGGAGTTTTTCCCCTTACATTTTAGAGGAGATAACCCAGGAAAACATAGGAGCATCATGGTGGAGGACAAACTAATCTTGTATATGCCTATTGGTTAACAGTTGCGTAATTGATAGGGCATATATCAGGTAGGCATACACAGTTATGTGCGTGCATGCCTGTCTTACATGCCTCCATATTATCACGAAAAAGGTTGCGCAAATCACTGGCTTGAGACTTCATGTAAAAGCAAACATTCACCATTTGTCAGGAAAAGAAAATTATGGTGGGTACTAGGGAGTGCTATTTTAAGTAAGGAAAACCTTGGATGTCAGAAGTGATGGCGACTATTGTAGGCCATTATAGAAGAGAGGGATCATAGGTATGTGACTTCTTGCAAAAATAATTTAAAAAGGAAATAAGCATTTGTATTTTTTAAATAAAAAAATAAAGCAAGCTGACTGTAGGGCTGTGTAGCATGCATCATGTAGTGACTGCACCCTAAAAAGATGCAGACAACAGTGCATGTTAAGTAGAATTATAATAAGGTGTGGATTACGGTTATATTTTATGAATAGTGCACAATAATATTGTGTATCACACATCACTATACCTGCTGCTAATAGCTTCATGCAGTAGTTTTTCTGAGAACATAGAAACCCAAACATAGAAACCCACACAGATGGTTGGATGTGTGGATGGGTTAAAAGGCAGTTGTACATTCTGCATACATTTATACAGGACTAGAACAGACACATGTCTTTAGACAGCCCAGAGTCCAAAGACAGCACACTGATGTGCCCATTTCTCGATACCTTGTTTATTATTTCTTTTGTGTATGGTTGTACAGTCTGCGTTTGCTTTGCACCCACTGGTGGCATTATCCTACTTATCCACAATCAGTGGCTCTATATTTCTGCAGAGTACAGAGCCTGCCAAGCATTGTTGACCCCCCCCAGCCACATTTATTCATAGATTCAAAAATATTCAAAGACCACTGAGTCGAGTCTTATGTTATGACAATTCATATCTTACCAGTACCCTACCTCTGGCCAAACCTCCTTTTTTTGCCTGTTTGCATCAACTCTGTTTTTATGAAACAGTGGTTGAGACATTCTTTTAAAGATATACGTTATATGGCTTATTTTCTTTTGGAATTAAAAATTCTTATAGTTATTCATAATAAATGCCTCTTATATGTATCCTGTTTCAGTTTTTGATTCAAATAATGATGGCAGCACTACTAGTAAAGCATAAATCATTTGATAAACATGGATACTGTGTCTGTACATGAGATATCTGCTATTTGATGAATGGCAACTGATGGAATGGAGTCTCCCTGAGCATCCGTCACTAAATGCACAAGTCTTGGAATGTTTTTATTAATCAATTTTACTGTGAGATTGCATTGTGGAAGTCATTTTTTTTTAATCTACCAGGGTGTTTTTCTTTTCTCCATGGTTTTGTGACTTGGGAGTTAGTATACTAAGTGGTATGTGTGGAGGTGAACCACCCTGGAAAATATAGTTGATTTCTGTTGTTACTCACACTTTCAAAGACTGTGTCATTCAATGAATTTTGATATTGTTTATTAGCTGAACATTTGCCGAAGTGTAGTCAGCAAACCGGCAGTTATAAATTTTTTTTTTTTATTTGTGTATGCATTTATTTATATTTATTTATTTATGTATGTATGTACTTGTTACTTGTAATGTTTGACTAGGGATGTTCCATTTTCAGAAAAGGTCAAAGGAAGAAGCCTAGTGAGAAAAACTCAATAATTTATTACAAAGCAATTGATAGTGAGTAAGATTATAAAATTATTATACAGCTGACAGCAAAGATCAGCATTACTTCTAAAAACTACAGACTTCCAAGATGGCTCCACACTGATCAATGGGCTGTTTCGAGCTCTCCCAGTATGAAAGTGAAACTGAGATAAAAAGCCAGTAAAAGTTATCAATTTGTGTTTAATTCAGTCACTGACTTGTAATTACACTGCCTGGATGCCAGCAAAGAAAACAATTGGAGAATGTAAGAGGAAATGGACTAGAAAAGGAGAAAAAAAAACTCTTGACTGGAGAGAATTTTGTAACTCTTCATCAAAAAGCAGTTCAAATTTCAGCTTTGTTACAGGAGATGGCTTCAAGTAATTTAAAGGAAAAAATAAGCAAATGCATTCAGAGGTATAGAAAATAAGCAAAACACTAAAGGATTATACAAAGTCAAATAATAAAAGGCTCAAAAAAATAGAACAAGCTTTAACTAGTTGTTCAGGTGAATTGATAAAATTGCAAAAATCAGGCAGTTAAATGAAAAAAAAGAGATTGACTGAGCATGAGGCTTCTTAGTAAGAGCTTTTTCAAAAACGTAAAGTTGGAAGACAGAGCATAGTGAGAAAACCTGAGATTTTTTTGCTCTACCAGAAAAACTGGGTGGAAGAGACTACATTAATTTTATAAAATTGCAAATAAGTAACTGGACTGGGGTTCCACATCAGGATTTCTTAATTGAGAATGCGCATCATGTGTATGCACCAAATCTGGACATGAGAAAGCAACCAAGACCTATAGTAGTCAAGTTTAAATCATATCAGAAAAAGAGTTGCTCCTAAGAAAATTCTGATTGAAAAAAATGAAGTATTACATTTGGAGACTACAGAGTATTTGTGAAAAATTATTTACTGAACACCAGACAGAAGAAAAGCAAGTTTGTCACAGCAATGAGTGAACGTTTAAAGGCAGGTGTGAGATTCAAGCTGCTGTATTCGACTTCTTTCACGATATTTTACCTGGAGGTTCGAAGACATTTTGGATGCTGAAGAGCCTAAAGGTGAAAAGTGTTTAACTATCAAAAAGTGAACCAGCAAACAGAAGACGGACTCTGCATCTCATTCTAACAATAACAAAGCCTATAAAGAAACTTTGCCAGTGAAACATTTTCCATTCTTCCAAAGGAAAATGCTTGAAGATAGAAAAAAAAAAAACAGGAGCTGACAGAAGAATTAGGCGTAGATTGGACTTGAACCAATGACTAGTGTTGGGATATTGAAACGATCAGGAAGAGCACCAGCTACACTGTAAAGTTAGTGACTAAATGGGAAAATGTAAAAGATATAGTGATATACAGGTGAAATGCGACTTTGCAAGTAATGGCTGAGAATGACTGAAGTTTTTAACTGGTGGGCAAACTGTAAAGAATGTACCCAATTTGCCATTAATGTTTAGAAGGACACTTAAGGGACTGAAGACATAACTGTAAGTAAAGTATTAATTGTGTATAAAATCTTTTATTTAAACACACTTTTATTGAATTATCACATGTGACATAGGCAATTTTACATATATACAAAAGTAATCAAACTGTATTAGCAAACATTATACTTCGCATATATTGCTATATACTTTATAACCTAAGCAACATTACATAAATTATTCAATTCCTCTTGCCTTTTTTAAACAAGAAACATCTTTAATAAACCATCACTTATGACATAAGCATACATTTATGTAAAGGAAAACAAACCACACTGACACAATCCTAGTTGCAAGTATTTTACATCACAAACCATACTGACACACTCCCAGCTGCAAACATTATACATCACATAATCTACCCAATCATTTTCATACATTACATAGCTCATTTAAGTCCTGCCTTCTTTTAAACTTTATTCCTCCCCTGTATGCATTGTTCCCACAGTTCTCATTTTTCCTATGTAGTTTGCTCCTACCCATTTCTAAAGATCTCAATTCCAGTTGTTTAACTCTGTTACTATATTCACTACTTCTAGTATAGTTGGTTTAGATTTTGGTTTCCATTTTCTAGTAATTGCTTTTTTGGCAGTCACCATAATTAGACACATCAAGACCTTACCATGTCTAGGCAATTCCAATTCTATATCATAGCTCGGAAAATTAATCTCCCTCATCACACCAATCCACGCACCCAGCATCTCCAACAATGCATCCCGCAGGAAATCCTTAAAGTCTGCCAACACACTTACATTCCAAGAAAATATGTTCCCAAGTACCTCTTTCTTCCCTATCACATCTCCAACAATTGCTGTCAACCTGAGGATAAATTCTCTGGAGTCTTCTTGGGGTATAAAAATATCTATGTAAACATTTCCAAGCAAAAATCCTAAATCTTCTAGCTGTTATTCCATATTTGGGAGACATACATCTATCCTCTCATTGTTTCTTTGTAAATTGATTTATCCAGTCTCTCTTCCCAAACCTTTCTAACCTCCTCTGATTGAGTCTTATAGTTATAGTGCAATATTTTATATGCTCTACTAATTGTTCCTTTTTTTAATGGCAGCTTCTGTTCTAGATTCTACTAAAAACTCTATCTGTGCTGGTTTTTAGTTTAGGACCCCCCTGTTTATTTCTCTTTGTAATCTGATATCAGTTCTTGATAGGGAAGACAATCTCTAACCTACAGTCCAAATAAATTATTGGTCTCTTCCCATTCTATTACATTTTCCTCTGTAGTTATACAGCTGCTGAATAGTTTCTCACAGATGCAGAAAACAGTACTAAACTATTCTCACTAAATGTCCTTAAAGAAATCCTGCTCCCTGACTACTTACTAAAACAAGGCAAGCTGATGTGTGCTGAGTGTCTTACAGCAAAAGCCAGATGATGTCTGTCTTTGTCTGGGTGGATGTATGAGATACTTACTTTGTCAGAAATCTTTCCTGTCAGGTTCCAAAGTGCTGCTGCAAGAGTTCCAAAAACCAGATGCTGGTTAGAGGATGACATCAACTCTGGTCACCTGACTCTGGTAAAATACACACAGAGATCTGTGGCAGCATCTGAAAGCTATAACACAATTTCGAATTTTCCACCATTCTAGGGTTCTCTGATAAACATACACATTTGATCTGTTACATCAATACAACCTAATATACATGCATGCATTCTGTCTGTCCAGCGGGACCTACTGTTGATACATTTTTAATACAAGTAACTTTACAAATATGTTTTTAACTCAAACAACTGTTCAAATCAGTGTGATAGCCAAATAACGTAAAATTCTTTACTAAATTCCACCTAACTATGCTGGCAATATGTACACATGTACTACCCAACTCTCCCTGGCACAGATGGCACTACCTCGTGACATCACAATTTCTTCCAAATTTTTTATGTTCCATAATATCAGTTTTAAGTGGAATATAAATATGTGCCAGGGTAATCCTCCTCCCTTGCCCTGAAGACACTTAATACCACAAATCTACCATTATTATGTTTTTCCCTCTTCAATTAATGAAGCCTACCCCTCCTAATAGGAACAATTGTCCCAAATAGACAGGTGTGCACATAGGCATTATCTGACCTAAATTAAGGTTATCCATGCTAAGATGCATGTTACTGCCTTTGCTCTAACTTAATCTAATTGTTTGTTCATTATGCCCCACCCAGATGTGAAAAACATCTTGTATGTTTTCAGAAACATGACATTTTGACATTAAAGAAAGCAATGCTATGGCTTTTATAATCTGTTTGTCTCCATGGGAACATAAGAAAAAATGTAGCCCTCAGTTGTAGGTCATGCTGAACATTTATTGCTAAAGGAAAACATTTGATTACATCCATTGATTTCTTATTTACCTATTTCCACTTAAAACGTATTCGATTTAAGTGAAGAGTCTTAATCCAGACATTCACCTGCTGCTCCTCCATCAAGTAGTACTCCTATTTTCCTCTGTTCCTGATACTCTACTAAATATCTGTTCTTAAATCCTTTCTTTATCAAATTCACGTGCTCAGTTTTTTCCAGCTGGGTCTCCTGTAGAATTGCTGTTTACACACTGCATTTCTTAATATAATTTATTACTCTTTCCTTTGTGTCTATACCTGTCAGACCATTCACATTCCAGAATAATATAGAAGGTGCTGTCATTATGAGGAGGTTATTATCCCCACCTATTATAAATGACTTCTTTTTTTTAGATTTCCAGCTTTTGTGATACATGCACCCAGTAAAGTTTGTCAGGTTGATCTTTTATACAGTTGTTTCTTGTCCTTTCAGTTTGAACATATGTCACATTTTACAAGACTTTTTGTTTTAATGAACACCCACAATAAACCTTAGAATATCGCCATAACATATTAACTTAATACAAACACACAAAACTTTGAACATCTTCAATTAATGAAGCCTACCCCTCCTAATAGGAACAATTGTCCCAAATAGACAGGTGTGCACATAGGCATTATCTGACCTAAATTAAGGTTATCCATGCTAAGATGCATGTTACTGCCTTTGCTCTAACTTAATCTAATTGTTTGTTCATTATGCCCCACCCAGATGTGAAAAACATCTTGTATGTTTTCAGAAACATGACATTTTGACATTAAAGAAAGCAATGCTATGGCTTTTATAATCTGTTTGTCTCCATGGGAACATAAGAAAAAATGTAGCCCTCAGTTGTAGGTCATGCTGAACATTTATTGCTAAAGGAAAACATTTGATTACATCCATTGATTTCTTATTTACCTATTTCCACTTAAAACGTATTCGATTTAAGTGAAGAGTCTTAATCCAGACATTCACCTGTGCAAAAGTAAGAGAAAACAGATCAATTCTACATATATTATTATCTGTGTACTTGTACACCCCACCTCACCAACCCACGATTGCAGCTTATTAACTTAAACATGCTTTTGTCCAGCCCTTTTTCTCATTTTGCTTTGTAATGCCCACATTTCTTAATGCTGAAAAGAAGAAAGAAAAAAAGCCATATGTTTGCTGTTGTATCTTTATCACATACAAGTATATCTGAAAATGCTTTACTATATAACGTCATTTATATTAAGAAAAGTTTCATAGAAATATTAAGAGCAGAAATTGTTTTACTTAGTTACCTTTTTCCTCCATCTTCCCTTCCCCTTAGTGTCCTAACAAACATTAATGACATAAAGTGAGGCAAAAGCATTTCAGTTCCCCACAAGTTTAAGAAAGCCAGTAAATATTCATTCTTTCTACTTATATTTCACAAATATGAATGATGCTTTAAAATCTTACATTTATTTATTAATTTCCATGTTGCTGTTCTTCCTGTTTATCTACATCTCCTAACTTCAGACTGGTTCAATTCCAGCATACTCCTGATTTGTCTTGTCAACTCCAGTGCTTTTCTCTATCTCTCAAGCATTTTTCTTTGGTACATTGGAAAAGGGTTCACTATGAGCTTTATTATCAGAAAAATGAGAAGCCGAGTCCCACTTTGCTATATATTTCACTTTTTAACAAACATTTGTAGTTCCTCCTTACCCTGTTCTGCATCAAAAAATGATTTTGATCCTCCAGGAAAAATATTCTGAAGATAGCTGGATACAGCTGCTTGTATCTCACACCTGTCTCTTGACATTACCTGATTGCTGGAATAAACTTGCTTTTCTACTGCCTGATGTACAGTGAATAATCATTTTCCACAAACACTATACTGTCTCCAACTTTTAATACTTTGGCCTACTGCCACAGTTTTGCCAAGATCAACTCTTTCTGCCGGTAGGATTACATCTTTACTAACACAGGTCTTGGCTGCTTTCTCATGGACAGTTTTGAAGCATACACATGATGTGCCCTTTCAGTTGACAAATCATGCTGTTGATTACCAGTCCATTTGCTTATTTGTACCATCATAAAAGTAATAGAGTATTTTCCTTCCAGTTTCTCTGGTACAGTAGAACTTCTCAGGTTTTTTTCTGCATGCTCTGTCCTCTAATTCTACCATTTTTTAAACATTCTTCTTGAGCAGTCTCGTACTGAACAAGCCTTTTCTTTGTTTTGACCTCTGATTTTTGCACTTGATCTACTCCTTCAATGTGTTGTTTATTTTAATCAGCTCTGAGCTCATTTGACTTGTATGTTTCCTCTAGAATACTGGAAGCTATGTACTTGCACCAAAGCTGGTCCTAGAACTGCTTTTTGTTGAACAGCTGCAGGATTCTTTTCAGTCAGAGTTTTCTCTTCACCTCTTCTGGTTGACTTTCTTTCAGGCTCTCTTAGTTTCTTCTGTGCTGGCATCCAGCCAGTGTACTTACTAGCTTGTAACTGAATTTACTAAAAAGTGGCAGAGAAGTTAAACTGTCAATCAGTGTGCAGCCATCTTGGAAATCCAAGGAAGCCAAGCTTTTGATAATTTGTACAGCAGTGTCCAAAGTAAGAAACCAAAAAAGAGAGACCGGTTCAGTTGTTTAAAACAAGACTGAAAGATTTGGTGTCTGTTGCAAAAGAGAAGTGAGGATTTCAGTTTTAGTATGCCATCATATGGCAAGCTTGGAAGGTTTTAGACATCCCAGTCACATTGAGGATTTTGTCTATTGAGAAACAAGGACCAGTCTAGAATGTTCTGTTTTTCTATAGGGTATCAGTTACAGTGGTATATTCCAATAGCTGAGTTAAGCCACAGAGCTGGGCAGTTGGACTGGTATATTTGCCACATGGCACTTTTCAGTTTAGAACTGTTAGGTCTCTGTTGATATTTCTGATTAACCAGGAGAAGAGGGATCACTGGAATTGTGTGTTGATAGAAGGCAGTTTAATGGAATGCCCCCTTAGACATTGTGTCGTTGAGGTCCTTGTTGTGTGTGTATGTATATATTTATATGGGTCTACTTCTAAATTTCAAACTTTCAAAATGTTGACTTTCTTATGGTTGAGACCATAAGATCGAAGTTTTGAAACTTCGAAATTTAAATAAAAAAAAATAAAAAGTCCCCCTGATTCCCCCCCCCCCCCCCCCACTCCTGCGAATTAAATATGCCAACTCTGAGATTGCGCTACAGCAAGGAAAATGGCAACTGTACCATTCCAAGCTGTACGGTGATCTCCATTTCAACTGTTCGAAGTTTCAAAACTTTGATCTTATGGTCAGTTGTAGGTATTTCTTTCCTTGTCATGTTTTGTGGTTGGGTTTGCAATTTGTTTTTCTAGAAGTATTAGCTGTAATTTCATTATTAGTGCATATTTAAACTTATTTTTGTTCTGTGTGTTTTTTATATTTACATTATTCTGTGTTTTGACTTGATGTTGATAGTTTTATTTATTGTAGGTTTTGACTAGCTGACATGACTCCATATTATCAGCTGTGTCTTTGGAGAGTTTGTCTGTCCAAACATAGACATGAGAAATGGATACTGCATTGGCCCTGATAATTTTTGCAGATAATTGAAGTGAATCATTTTGGGTGAATATCAAGATTTGTGATTATGCCAAGCTACATATTAGATGATCAGAGAAAATGAAACAACCTTGCCAACTGCATTATGTGATCTGTTTTGTGTTTGCACGCATGTATAAGTGCATCTGGCACTAAGCTGCCATAGCCATCTGCACAGGTTATGGCCATACTTTTATGCCAGTATTTTTATTAATAGTTGTAATGATATCACTTAAGTGTGTAGTTGTGGTGCTTGGCTATACTTACACTAGATATACTAACTATATTCCAGGACTGGAAGAAATAATTTCATAATCTTTAATACACCAGTATAGTCAAGCTTTTTTAATTACAATTATTTCAGGTTTATGGTGATATTACCAATCCCACAGAAGGGAGACTTGGTTACTTGTATTATGTGTATTCATATGGACAACCATCAGACTTTTAGCTCTCCACCATCTGTTGTTATTGAGGTTATTAATATCATTAATAATGTAAAGAGGGCCAGGGTTGAGATGAACCTCTGCACTTATGAAAATAGACTATCCATGCATGGTCACTGGTTATACAAATGAGAGGAGCATTAGAAGCCTGACACGCACACACTCTCTCTCTCTATATAAATATATATATATATATATATATATATATATATATATATATATATATATATATATATATATATATACATATATATATGTGTGTGTATAAAATGTGCTGTCTAAATTATTTAGATAGCCGCTTTTAGTCTTTAAAGTTAGATTTGACTGTTAGAGCCAAATTCCTGGCAGCTTTCACTCCTTTAAATCAGCGTTTCTACACATTTTTTTTCTGATCTGTGTTTCTTTAGGTATGTTACATAATACTCTTGTTTTTTGTTTACTTTGTTTCTTTACACTTGGCAATAATAAGGTACTTCTTGAGTTACACTAAACATTTGAATATTGAATATTTCCATGGTGTAGCACAGATTTTTTTCTAAGCAATGTAAAACGTTTCAGTGTAACATACTGTGCAATCCACATACATGGTGTATTTAATTTTGGCACTGTTTACTGATACAGCCATTTCATAACTGTATGTTTATACAATATTCTTAAAGCAACTTCATTTCACTCAGTCAGTGCTTACATTCGATTATCAATAACTTGCTAAAAGCATACCCAAGTATCAAAATCAGCTATTCTATTCAGTATTAATCCATGTTTGATTTCGCACTGCTCATTAAACAAAAAACAGTTAAACATACAAATTAACTATTTACAACCTAATCTGAGATCAGGAATTATGTAGTGGTCATATTATTTTATTTACAATCTTCTTTAAGTCTTAACAGCTCAACCAGTTACTTCTCACCTTGTATTGGAGTCTTCTTTTTTAAATAGACATAGATCATAGGCATTTTATTTTTTATTTTATTTTATTTGGTTTTGCAGTTGTTTGCTGGGGTGGTACACTGATCACAACTGGCCATTTGCAGGAAGCTTGAGTGCACTACTTTATTCCATGACAACATCTTCTTCAAGCCTGTGTTCTTATACAGCGTCCCATACAACTCATTCTCTTACTAAGAAGTTGTGTTTCTGATCTGTACTAGTCCTCAGTTTCATATGTTTAATCTCTGTAATTACGTTCAACTCTGTTATTGATGGTTTGTTGCTAGATTTCCAGTTTTTTTAGTTATAACTAACATAGCCACTATCAATACTAAAGACAGCATTTCTTTCACTTTTTAGTGCATGTTATTTTACACCAAATCAACAAAGACATTTTTATACTGAGGTTGAATTATCTTCCAAGTGTAAGACTTATCATGTTATTCAAGTTATATTTGTACTAAAGCAGTTCACTCTTGGGATATTTGCTGCAGAGAACCTCTTTCTGAACCAGCGCATCAACATATGCCTCTTATCTGCTGAAACTTTTTTTCCAAGTCCTATAGGAATATGGAAATAGTGGTGTTAAAATTTTCTATAAATAAATTCTAAATTTTCTGTCTTTATATGCATATGTAGGATTTAGGCATATTTCCCTACACTGCACATATGTAACATCCTTAACAGTTCACTCCATGCTGTTTTTACCTTTAGCATTGTCTTGTGTTCCCAAATCTAATGTTATCCTATATGCAATACTTATTCTTATCAAGTCTGCCATTTCATGTCTAGCTTCAGTTATAAAATCTACTATTTGTTGTTTTTAAAAATACTTTTCATCTTACATATATGTTCCTTCTAGTATTAGAGCCATATATGAAAGGTTGTCCAAGTTCAATAACCCAGAAATTTGTCTGGCTTCATCCCATTTTATTAGCTCATCTTTTTATTATCTGCCCCCAAAATCTGTGTTCTTTCTTTTCCATATGCTCATGACATTCAATCCTTTGTTTTATTGTGATATATGGTATAGCCTATTGGTGGTGGTCTGTTTTTCCAGGCTCTGTCTTCCTTTAATATACAGACATGCTTAATACTTTGTTATATATTAGGCTGCACATAATGTTCTTTATATCCATTTCCTTTATCTTCCAAATGCACACATGTGATCCTGTTGTTACCTCTTGGGCACTAGGCCTGTAGTGCTTCTATTTGAGCATATAGGGATATCCTGAATCAAATATATTAATCTCTGTTGCGTGACCTTATAGTAAGCCTCAAAATCTGAAAGCCCCAAACCAAGCCTGTTCCTTATTCCGTATTAGTTTTTTCCCATTGCAGTCTTCCCCTTTTTTTGTCCCAAAATAATTCACTAATTTCCTTTTTCATATTCTTCCATATCTGGCCTTTTGGTTGATATATATAAGCCTGGTTTACATATAACAGCAAGACCAAAAACATCTTCATCGTTTGGATCTTGTTAAATATGTCTATAAATAACAGTTTCAGTAGTCTTATTTTACTTATAATATTTTGAGTAGTTTCTTTCCTCATTTCAGACCGGTCAGTAAGTATCTCATCCATGTCATAATCCCACAAAAAATGGAAACTCTGTACTAAGTTATATATTGTAAGACATTTCATTACTATATCCTTTGTTTTTGTTTCATTTGCTTTATATCCTGCTATAATATTAAAATATTTCAGTTTACCAAATATTTTTATCTCATTTTCTGGATAGGTAACAATACTGCAATAAAGATATTTTCTTGTTAGTGTTTCTCCGTTTATATCCAGTTATGATTGAATGTCATATATCCCTGCCTAATGACTCATAAAGCAAATTGTAATGGTGAAAGTGGACAACCCTGCCTTAGATCATCTTGTAAAACTTAACACTTTAGAGAGCTCACCATTACACATCACCATAGCTTGAGATCCTCTGTAAGTATTAAATGTTAATGTTTTCATTGTTTGTGGATACCCATATTTTTCAAGGTATCTTCATAAACTCCTAACTCACTCTGTGAAATGCTTTTTCAGCAGCCAAATCTGTTAACATTAATATGCTGCTGTTGTCATAAGAGTTCTGCTTGTATTCTCAAATTTTTGCTTACCTTCTATAACTTCACATTATCCAGGCCTATTATTCTTTGCAATATCTTTGCCATTCTTTTTGCCAAAATTGTCATAAGTACTTTATAATAATGATTCAGAATCAAATTATTCTGTATAACTCAGGATCAAGGGGATCTTTCCCCTTGCTTGGTATAGCTACCAACACTGCGTCTTTACAAGTTAAAGGCACATTCCCACCTAGAAGCTATTATTAATTAGACTTTTATTCTCTTCTGCCGCTTCTTTTCCATGCATTTATTGGAATTTTATCACTACTAAAGTTTTTCCTTGTGTTCTGGTTTCTCATTGCTTCTTTCATTTGTTTCTTTTATTTTTTATGTTAATACCCCTCTCTTAAGTCAGGAAGTTGTAATTGTCTGAAAAATGTTATAATTTCTTGTGTGTTATTCTCTGCCTCTACATTTTGTCTATGTAGTGCACTGTGGTAAGTCACCATTGCATTTATAATTTTCAGTGGATCCACTTCTACCTTGCCATTCTCATGATTTGTTATTTTTGTTATAATCCTTTCAACATTTTGTTGCCTTATACATTGAGCCAACAGTTAGGTTGTTCTAGGGTTATTATCACAAAAATTGTTGTTTTAAAGCCATTATTCTTTGTTTTCTAAATACTCTTGCATAAACATTCTAGCTTATTTCACTTGCTCTTCAACCTTTTTTTCCCCACATATTTATTTGTTTATTTATTTATTTAGCATTTGTTACTGGGAAAGTCTGACTGGGCCAGAAAGTACCCATTTTCAGCCGAGGCCCAGGGAGAAAAGATCTATAATCACAATATTTCAAAAATCGAGTATAGATATTTTCAGTCACAAAGTATTATGTTACATTAAAAAACAGCAAGTATACATATTTTAAATCACAAAGTATCATCTTACACTGCAAAACATAAGAGTGAAAAAGTGTTGTAATGAGAAAAACATAGAACATATGTTTCATAGTAGAGTGCAATGGAAAACAATAACATGAGTTGAATAGAATATGTGATTACAATTAAACTGTCAAATTATTTGTCGCATAGATTAGTATGTGGTAAATGAGACCTGAGACAATTTTAATAGGATATTTAAAGAGATATCTGAAATTACATAATTAGAGACAGTGAGTTGAAATTAAGTGATGTCTTAGTATGAGAGAGGTGTTTATATATACATATATATATATATATATATATATATGGATTCCATACATTTGGTCGAATTACACTTAGTCGAAAATGATTCCAGGCATTTCACTTCACTGAAAGCTCACTTGGTCGAAAATGGAATATAGCCCCTGCCCCACTGCAGTGCAACCCTGGAGTGGAAATATTAAGTAGGGGGGGTGTGGGGGGCACAGCCCCCCACAATGGGCGGTGTGGGGTGCATAGCCCCCCACATAATTTTAATGTATTCACTATTATAAAAAGGTATATCCATTAGAAATGCATTGATATATATATCTTTAGTAAAAACTATTGGCATAATGTGGGGGGCTGTGCCCCCCACCCCCCCCCCTTATTTAATATTCTCACTCCAGGGTTGCACTGCAGTGGGGCAGGGGCTATATTCCATTTTCAACCAAATGAACTTCAACCAAGTGAGCTTTCAGTCAAGTGAGCTTTCAGTGAAGTGAAATGCCTGGAATCATTTTCGACTAAGTGTAATTCGACCAAATGTATGGAATCCATATATATATATATATATATATATATATATATATATATATATATATATGTGTGTGTGTGTGTGTGTGTGTGTGTGTGTGTGCGTGCTCAAAGCCAAAGTGTCTTCCAATGTTTCTGTCATTCAAACTCTGATGGGCAGAATAACAACTAATGAATGACTTATCTGTTTAGTGCTTGCCTGCAGCTTTCTATTTCTAAAGTTGCCCATCTATCCTTGTGTTGCTAGATAACCAGTAATTATTTAAAATGCTGTAGCTGTTTTTGAAATGTCAATCTTTACTATCCAGATCCAGTGGCTCAACTTTCTTGCAGACTAGCTGAGCTTATCAAAGAAGGCAAATTATCTTCTAAGACACTGGAAAGAATGTGGCTCAATACTATATAGATAAAGTGTCGGGGTAAAGAAGCAGAAAGTAAATAGGTGAGTGCAATACAAGTAAAAAGTGCTCAGAGTTGGAATAATGGTTAAGATATTTACTTCACAGGCACAAGTTAGAGGGTTTGTTTATAAAAAAAAATGGCTAGGTTTAAACTGTCCCACATCGGCAGCTAGCTTGGTATTTGCCAGTGAACACTGGAGCAAACCTGTCAGCTGTCCCTTTTTTGGAGGAGCATTCCTATTTCCAGGCCTAATGTACCCATGCACATGATGTACCTATTTGTGGAGGTATATTCCTATTTTCAGGCTTGATTTACCCCTTCTCACAATTTTCTGCACCCCCCCACTCACACATGATTTTTAAAGATGTCTAGTTATACAGAAAACAACACTACATGACTTCCATAGTAGCGGCTACAATAATTTAAAATAAGAGGACACACACTGTACATTTCCCTTTTTCAGAAGGGAAAATAAATAACGTTTTGTGCTATAAATTTTCAATGCTGTTTATTAAAGTCTTCAGATTTTACACTGTCTTTGATAGCGTCTTTATATTTTTTCATTTTTTTTCCTCAGAGTTTTTAAAAGTGTTCTGGGTAGTATCCCACAGTCCTAGTGGAGCCAGCTTCATTAAATTAGGTTGATTTTAGGCAGAGATAAATATTGTCCTAAATGCCTTACTGCTAAATAACTTGGCATATCTAAACACAGTATTGTGATAGCTACTGCCTGAAAGTAATATACCTAAATTCAGAGCGCTCCACAACCCCATGCTTCAGTTTCACACAAGATAAAGAAAATATATGTGGAAGGCATCTTTATTTCAGGTTGTTTAGCACCAGTATCCCATCCCCCTTTATATAAGAAACCTTATAGATAAAGTAAAGTCCCAGAGAAAGAGTCACAAGTATTTGTACAAGACACCTTCATATGATCCTGCGGTCATTTATATGGAATCAGACAAACCATAAGTACTTCTATTATCCCAAATGCCTTGCAAAATGATTAAGATAGTAGGGAAATGGGTATGGAAATAGTTTTTCCTTCTGTAGCTTAGCTTTCCATGCTATTATCAGATTCACATGACAACACAACTGTTATCCATTTTTTTTTGATAATATGTCTAAGCCTATTGTTAATCTACTTGACAGCAGCTTTACATCTGCTTTGCAAAATATGATGATCTCTTCTTTTCAATAGGCTCATCACTCCAACAAGTTTGCATATGATCCTGTTGATACTTCTTCCAGGACAGCTACCACTGGATCAGATATTGCTTGAGGATGTAAAGGCTTAGCTTTTAGATGTTCCCTTATACAGGGACTACTTGTTCAGTTCTCCTCCTGCTAAGCTATTCAAAAAAATGAAGAGAGGATAAAATTATGCAGGGGTTCAGTCAGCGTTTTCTTTACCCTCCTCCAAAATTCCAAAGACATTGCCCTTCCAAACCAGGTCTAGTCTCTTAAAAAAGCCCACTCACAGAAAGACAACAATATAAAAAAGAAGCGGAAAGATAAGCCTATGTCTAGGTTTAAACAAACTAAAGGAATTTTCTCAAACAAGCCTTCTAGGTTCTGAATCCCCTCCTCCCTTCCCCCACCCTGGCCTTCAAGGAGTAGTAGATCCTTTACCACTCCATCAAAAAGGAAGTCATTTCTACTCCAGGCTTCCTTGTTCCAAGAAAAGAAGGTACCTGGTGGCCAATTCTGGACCTTTCTATCCCTGAACACCTTCTTGAATATTTCAAAATTCAAGATGCTAGCACTCCAAAGTCTTTTCATTTGAATTTTTTCCCATAGCCATTTTGGTTACCTTGGACCTGAAGAATGCATTCCTACATATCCCTATCCATTAGGATTATGTGCTGTGGGACATCACTTTCAGTTTAATGTTTTGGCTTTTGGGCTTTCCATTTCCTCCAGGAGTACTCCAAGAGTGCCTTACTCTCCTGCGATAGTCTTTGCAAAATCTAAAATATTTGCATATGTCCTTATCTGGATGACTTCTTGATTCTGATCACTTCTCTACAGGAGATTATTTGAGACTTAGTGTTCAGTTTCAGTCTGTTCCTAGACTAAAGTTTTACCCTGAACTTCATCAAGTCCAAACTGCACCCTCTCAGTTTCTAGTGTTTATAGCTTGCCTTTTCAGTACTTCATTCTTGATGACCTTTCTTCCTTCAGAGAAGATTCAGTTCTTGGCAAGTTATTTCTGTTCTAGATAAACCTTTCCTTGACCTCAACAAATGAGATTCTGACAGCTCTGGGTTACATGTCACCCATGATTCAACTGATTCCATTTCCCAGACTTCTCATGAGGAAGATTCAGTGGTATCTGAAATAAATCTGTGTACAGCACTGTGATATCTGAAATAAATATGTGCACAGCACTGTGGTATCTGAAATAAATCTGGGCACAGCACGGTGGTATTTGAAATAAATCTGTGCACAGCACTGTGGTATCTGAAATAAATCTGGGCACAGCATGGTGGTATTTGAAATAAATCTGAGCACAGCAGTGTTATTCTCTCTTTTTCCAAATTCTAATCTTGCCCTTTGTGAAGAAAAAAATTCTCTGTTGGGTCGCTCAGATATAGGCAAATCCAGGAGTCTCTTTTCTTTGCCCTCCCTTTCAAAAAGTCTCCACAGATGCATCACTGCAACAGTGATCTAATGATGAACATAGTGCACTTGTGTAAGAACTTACTGTAACAGTAGACATATTAGATCACATTTGCATTACATGCACCCATCCTACATCCCACTTGTTATTCCTTCCATTTGGCTGAAGTGGAATACCTATATTCCCTCTCCTATTTTTGTTCTTATATAACTCTCTTTCTGAGTCTATCCTGTGTCCCTGTCTAGCCTCAATGTATATGTGGGGCAAGAAAGCTGTACATCCTTTAAGTGCCAGCATGTAGTTTTGATCCTAGGTCTGAGGTCAGATGTATAGCGTTTGAGCAAGGAACAGCTAAGCTTTTATATATTGGATGAACATATGGTATCCTTGGCAGGATATTTCTCATCTGTCAGCATTATTGCAGTATTGGTCTATATCAGAATCACATTTATTGGCCAAGAATGCACACATACAAGAAATTTGACTCCAGTTTTGATGACTCTCCAAGTGTAAGTTGCATAATTGACATTCACACAACTGTTAATCGCACACCTGAGATAAAAAAAAAACAATACAGAGAATGTAAGTATACATATACCTGCAAAGTGCAACTCAGTGCAAATAATTCTGAAATAAACACTGAAAAACAAGTATTAACTATATGTAAAAAGTATTTCAAGACCCTAGGAGGCCTGGGTAATAGAGTACCTAGCCTGTTTAAACTGAATTAACCATTTATGAGCTTGATGGCCTGTTGGAAAAAACTATGGTTATAGCTTGTTTTGGCGTATATTAATCTATAACACCTGGGCGATGGAAGAAATTCACAACGGTTGTGGACAGGATGTGAAGGGCTGGTGATTATTTTCCCTGCCCATTTCATGACTCTGGAATAGTACAGGTCCTGTAAGGTGGGCAGACTAGCACCAGTGATATTTTCAGCAGACCTGACTATTTGGTGTAGCCTGTTTTTGTCATGTTTAGCCACTGATCCAAACCACACTGTTACGGTTGAGCAGAGAAAGGATTCAATCAACAGCTCTTGTGAAAGGTAGAATGTCCTTAGCTGTCACAGGAAGTCAATTTGCTGTTGTGCCTTTTTTATGATGGACCCAATGTTGATTCCCCCATTTCAAGTCCCAGGAGATTATGGATCCCAGAAATGTGAAAGTTTCCAAAACTGACACAGCAGTAATAGATATGAAGAGGGGGGATAATATTGTGGAACCTCTCCTAAAGTCCACTGTCATCTCCACAGTTTTGAGAGTATTTAGCTCCAGATTGTTCTGACTACACCAAAGTGCCAGCTGCTCAACCTCCCATCTGTATGCAGACTCATCACCATTCCTGATGAGCCCAGTGATGGTTGTGTAATCCACATATTTGATAGATTTGACAGAGGGATCCTTAGAGGTGCAGTTATTAGTGTTGAGGGAGAATTCCAGTGGGGAGAGCACACATTCCTGGGGGACACCTGTGTTTATCATGTGATAGCTCGATAGCTAGATGCAAGTTTCTCCAGTTTCACCTGGTATTTCCTCTTGGTCAGAAAATTGGTGATCCATTGACAGGTGGAGGCAGGGACAGAAAGCTCAGTGAATTTCAAGTGATGGAGTTCTGGGATTATTGTATTGAATGCAGAGCTGAAGTCCACAAACAAAATCCTTGCATATGTGCCTCGGTTGTCAAGATGTTGCAGGATGTAGTGCAGACCTATATTGACTGCATCATCCACTGTTTTCTCTCGATAAACAAACTGAAGGGGGTCCAACAAGGGAGCTGTAATGTCCTTCAGGTGAGCTAACACCAGTCTCTCAAAGGTCTTCATGACCACAGATGTCAGAGCAACAGACCTGTAGTCATTCAGTCCTGTTATACTGGATATTTTGGGGACTAGAACAATTATGGCTTGTTTGAAGCATACAGGAAATTCACACAGCACTAATGATTTGTAGAAAATCTGAGTAAAGTCAGGGGCCAGTTATTAGCACAGATTTTTAAGCAAGAGAGTGAGACCCCATCTGGACCTGTTGCTTTCTTGGTGTACTGTCCTATAAAAAGCCAACACACATCCTCTTCAGAGATATTTAATGCAGGTTGAATGGGAGTGTGTGTGTTTGTGTGTGTGTGCGTGTTTTATATATTTTGGGGCTTATCAAACCTGCAGTAAAAGCCATTCAGATTGTCAGCCAGCTGGTGATTTATGGAGCATTGTTTCCTGTAATTTGTAATATTTTATAGCTCTTTCCACACTGATGCAGGATCATTGGCTAAAACTTGAGTTTTCAGCTTTTCAGAGTAACTCTTTTAGCCAATCTGATTTCTTTTGTCAGTGTGTTCCTTGTCTGTCCAAACAGTGTTCTATCCCCATTTATATAGGCATCTTCCTTTGCTTGATGAAGCTATTTGAGTTTTGCAGTGAACCATGGTTTGCTGCTGTTAAATTTTAACCAGGTCTTGGTAGAGAGTCACATATCTTCATAAAAGCGAACATAAGATGTTACTGTATCTGCCAATTCGTGTAAGTTAGCAGCAGTATATTCAAAGATGTCCCAGTACATACAGTCAAAGCTAGCTTGGAACTTCAGCTTTGCCTCAATAGTCTACCTTCTCACTGTATTAATCACAGGTGTCAGAAAAGGAGATGCTGCCAGCCCAGCTATCTGGAATTTTGTAAATGGTTATTTGTGAGTATCAACATGATTCAAATGCTTGTGTTAAAAATGTATTAGAACTGTATGCTATGTCTGTATCAAACTGCTGGTACAGAAGTGTGTGTGAAAAGGGTTTGTACAGTACTGAGCTTAAAGATGTATCCACAGTGTACCCTACTGGAAAAGAACAGAAATGTATTTAAACTATTGTAGCTGTGTAAATGTATATGTGGGAACTGGCACACAAAGGGTTAACTTGCACAACTTCAAGAAAATACAATGCAGCACGGGAATAGAATGTCTAAAACTAGGGACCCTTCTGCATGTTTTGTAAGTGTTTTATTGTTTTATATCTTACAGCAGCTGCAAACATCTGAAGGCTATGTATTTTCACAGGGAGATGCTAAATGCTGGCAGTTTCTAGCAATGGGGGTTTAGCTTGGGAACTAAAGTCAGATGACACGAAGTGATGTAATCCTGCAAGCTAATCCAGCAGTAATATTTGATATTAATTTAAAAACTCTGAGACAGGGCATTTTGTATTTTGTCTTTGACCTGACAGCATCAGCTGGAAAACCCACTCACCACATCTATCTTGCCTTGGTGTAATAGTAAGTTAACTAGGATACAGTATAATTATTTTAGATATAGACAGGAATATAGCTGAGCTTAATTTACATGTTTTATTTATTTATTTAAGACTGTCCTGCAATGTTGTTTTAAATATTTCCTGTGATTTTGAACTCTGAAGTAACTGTTATTGTTTACTGAGTATTTTCTTGTCCTGTTATTTATTATTAAATATAGTCTGCATGTCCTCCCTGTGGTCGAGTGGCATTCAAAAGATATGCGTAGAATGGACGTGCCTTCGTTGAAAGTTGGGCGTCGAGCTGGCACCTCGGCACCCGTAAAAAACTCTACTGCCAATCATTAGCAGACCGGAGTTCCACTGTGGTGACCCCTAACCAGGAAAAGCCGAAAGAAGAAGAAGAACAACAACATTAAATATAATTAAACCTGTCAATTGTGGCTGGTCTGTCTAGAGATATTTAAGCTCTTAGATTACTTGCATATGTATTTGGTGACACTGTGCAGGCCACTCCTAATAGCCTTGCTCTTGGTCAAACTATCATTTGGATTAATAGTAACATTACACAGTAAGATTTGACACCCTTTTCTAAGGGCCTTAAAGTAGCTGATAAATGGTGGCTGGTGGCAGTGAAAACTACCTTATAGTATGGGCAGAAGAGGGCATAGCTGGTAAACCTGTGCTTGCCTTTCTCAGGTGTTTGTGTGTCAGCTACTTGGGCAGGGTCACGAAGCATTGGTTGGACAGAGAGGGTGCTGTAGGTCTTGGCTTGGCCACTCAGCTGAGATCTCAACCCTATAGCTGTACCAGTGAGGAGTCTTATTGTGGATCTGGAGAAAGAGGGAGAAACCATCCCCACTGTGGTCTCTGCGTGCTCTTAAGGGAAATTGCACTTTATTGTGTGTGTACTTGTCATCCTTGGAGTGTATACATCCCCCACTGTTGCCAGTGGTGAGGATTGAGGCTTCTTGATTACTCTGGTGGGGTGTCACAACAGGCTTAGCCGATTTTAACTTAATCCTATAGGTTGGGAACAAATGAATCAAAACAGTGGTTAGAGATACCCAAAGCTGCATGGTGGACAGTGCGATAGGCATGTTTTAACACTGTATAACAATGATCCAGTAGGTTTCTGTGTCTGGTAAGACACTTTATTTGCTGTGTAATTTTGGGAAGTTTGTGGCTGAGATTTGCCTTATCAAAATCCCCATGAATAATCAGAAAGGAGTTTGAATAATTTTGCTCTTTGCTCATTATCTGATCAGCCAGTTTTTGTAGCGCCACACTCATGCAGACTTGAGGTGGAATGTAGAAACTAACCAGAATAAATGAAGAAAATTCCTGTGGTGAATAAAAAGGCCTTAGAAATGTTTTTTTTTTTTTTTTTTTTGTGAGGGCAGCACATTTTACTTCACACCATGACATCCGTACATCAAACTTCATTGACATAAAAACAGATTCCACCTCCCTTTCTTTACCCTGATGTCCCTGATGTGCAGTCTGCTCTATAAATTTGAAAGCTGGGCAGGTATAATGCAGAGTCCAGGATGGATTCAATTAGCCAGGTTTCCATGAAACACAGAGCAGAAGAAAGTAAAAAACCCTTGTGAGTTCTATTGAGGAGTAACAGTTCATCCATTATATTGCCTAGAGTGCGGAGGTTTGCCAGATGTAAACTTGGGAGTGCCATTCAAAAACCCTACTGTCTCAGCCTAATGAGTGCAGAAGTCCACTTCCCCCTTTTACAATACCTGTGTCTGCATCTGCTGCCGACAACTGCTGCTCCAGCAGCTAAGATATCTAGCTACATCTAAGCTTCAGAAATCTTTAATTTATTGAGTTAAATGCTGAGGACCAGATAATAAATAGATTCAGCATGGCCAAAATTCTTTTCCCATCAAAATGAAATAATCTTCACAAATTACAGGTCCATTAATCGTATTATTAACGTTCTCACAAGCTTTGCATTTCACATTTATGTAATACAGTCACAGCAACAGAGAAAGATGCTATTTTAATTTGGCTGACTCTTTGCAGCTTATTTTTTAGTCCTGTAATGTTCCTTTAAATGTTTCCTCAGTTCGTAGAGTCAAGAAATTCCTCTGCCTGCCCATATACGCAGGTGGAGACAACAATTTACTACTTACAGGATGTTCTCCTTAATGGTTATCAGCAGTGTAAACATAAAGACCATCATAGAATATTGAATGTTAAATAAGAAACACCAATATACACCCAAAGTTTTACAGTTGTTATGCTATATACCAAAATCATGTGCAGTGTGTTTTGGAGTGGAAAAATTGCACTTAAATTGAAATGGACGAGTCCTCTGTACCTTACATATCCAGTTCTTTGAAACTGAGACATACAGCTTTGGTTAAACAAATATTATACCTAGATTCTGTTCATGTTAATCACAGTACTCCAAGTGTCTAGCCCTTCAGCCATTTAAGTAATATAGTTAAAGTTTTAGATCAGCCATCATTCACCAAACTCTTATAGTTTTGATTAGAATCTTTCTGCAATATTTATTCTTATTCACTGCAAAATCTGTTTTCTACCTTACTAACATCCTTCCTTTAAAGGCAGGGTTAACATCCATGTTTTTCTTACTTATTTGCCCTAACATAGTCATAGAGTCTTCTGCAAAAACCGTAGCTAGATCATAATACACCTGAGCAATTCCCCAAGCTTTTAGTTCGGATCTTCCAAAAGTTGGCGCCAAAAGAAGAAATGTGCTTCTGCATTCCTTTAACTGTAGCAAGCACTTTGATACAATTGCTACCAAATACCGAGCTTCAGCAGAACCACAAATACAGTATAGGCATTTATTTATTTATAAAGTCACAATATCCTTGTGACTTCATATGTCAGTGCAAGTTCAGTACTTCTACACCATTAGCATCTGTCGGTTACAGACCCAAACAATTTATGCTGAAATCGGCTGCCTCCTTCAGCCTACCACACCCCAGCTATGTTATCTACAAAACTTGCTATTTGATATAAAACCTCACCTTCCTTATGAAGCAGTAGCTGGAACTTAACCTCTACATCTACATAAGCATAAAATATGAATTCCTGCTTCCACAGGAAGGTTCCCTCAGAATATGGCTAGATATAAAGGCTTCACTGTATTATGAAAAGCTGATACCCTTTTCCTTGTTTCATTCTCCCATGATGTTCCCCATTCCCATTAACTTTCATCAGTAGTATAAACATAAAGACAATTCTAGAATATTGAATGCTAAACAATTAATCACACCACATTCCTTTTCTGTCATCATTATTTTGTTTCTAGGACACCAGACTTTTTACAAAATCCTTTCTTTAAGTTTATATATGTGGAAGTGAAAAAAAACCCATAGTCTGTCCTTCTTCCTGTTTATTTTCTCTGCAGGCAAGTTCATTACTCCAGTTTACCCCCCTAAGCTGTTTCAAGAATAGCTGTGAAGCTTAGATTTCACACCTGTACCTATGTTCTATATCTATAATTTAGCCTTTCAAAACCCCCATATTGCTTCTGAGATTATTGTATTGTGTTTCACCTCATTCATGCCCTACTTCAAATCCACTAGCTGACCAGAATGGGAATACAAGGATGATTTTATCTCTTCCTTTCTTATCTGGTGTTTTAATACAGTCCAGTAAATCATTATTGTTGTATATTTCTGACATTTATTGACTCAAATATCTCCCTTCTTCCATGCTGTCTGTCAAATTCTTACTTGGCAGTTAATTTCAAGTGAGTCTTTCTTAGTAAGCAATTTGCCCTGGCCCTTTGGCAGCACCAGACTGCAAGATTCATCATTTTTAATTTTTTATTTACAGTTATTTCCTCATATAAGCAACATTAATAAACCACAACATCACCAGAGCCTCATAGATACATCTATATTAACAGTTTAAGTCTTGTAGTATCAATATTAGTTTTAATAATAGAAGGAGAGGGAGCTCTGCTGAAACAGTTCCCTGCCTTAACAGCAGCAAATAAGAACACATTTTGTAGAAATGGAATTCCCTTTTAGCACTTTTATTAACAGAAGCATTTGAAAAAAAAAGCAGTCCAACTCATGTCATAGATCTCTATCGAATCACTGGCAAAGCCAAACTTTATTAGGAACAATGGCTGTAAATCGGTGACACTTTTTAAATATTGGCGGTACAAACAGAAAGTTGACAGAACAAGAGGATGTGAATTAAAATCCATTTTCTGAAATAAAATACATCTGTAACTTTAGTGATTTTCATTACATACTTTTACTCTAATCCACAATTTTGGGATAGACAGTGCAGAATTTTGAGGCAAAAACTAGGGGCATCCCTGATTTTCAGCATCATTTATGAGGTATGACTCACGTGCATCAGAAAAGGGCAGATATCCGTAGAATGACAGCTGCCATTCATATACTACTTTCCTTTCCCCACTACTCCTCTGAGGCAGGTTTCTCAGCCATCTTTCTGATTAGCATCAAATAACTACAGGTAATGGACGTTGTAAACAATTCAATATATGCAAAATATATTGGAATTTATTCATAAACCACAAAGGCAGTTATCTTCACACACCCCATCTCATGAACATGATTAGTCCTTCAGCTGGTGGATCATTTTCCAGCAAATTCAAATGTTTGTAGGGCTCCTTCCAGTAAAGGACAGCCATCAGAGAAACAGCAGCTCAATCTTTTGTCAAAATCTTTCTTAAAGGAGTCTCTCACTAAACACTTAAAAGAAGAAATTTATCTCACCTTGTGTTTTCCGTGTTATGCTGAAGATGTTAATTTAACATCCTTTTGAAGCAATAGAGTTAAATTATCTCATGTGGAAAGCATACATACACACGCACACACGTGCGCGTGTGTGTATATAATGTTGGTCTAGCTTTTGGTCAATGTGAAAATATTCAACAAAAAATATATAAACCAAAATGATCGATAGAAACTTAACGCATCAAAAAACAATCCTCATGCTCCTTCCATCTGGGCCAGTGGTGAAAGAAAAGAATAAGAAAGTTGCAAGAGATATCCACAAATTAATGTCAGTGGTGCTAAAGATTGTATACGACACCTTTACTCTCTTACCTCTAAGCACCACTAGCTTATTTCCCCCCTTTCCTCCTTATGAAATTTTTACTTCGTACCTCATTACAATAATTAATACCACAGTGCCATTATCAATAATGCTTCTCTTTTTTAAACGTGTATTTCATATACTTGAATTTCAACAACTTGTGTATTATCTTTGTAACTGCCAATGACAATCAGTGATCTGCATGCCAATTAATCTCTGCATTAATTTGTTTTATTCATTTTTTAATATCCTTTGAAAATATATTGTCATTAAGTTCTTGAAATGTTGTTAATCTGCATGTTATTAGTGAAGAGTGTATTTTAATTAATGATGATGCTTAATTAAAGTTTACAGTGGACAGCAGTCAGGTTCCCTTTGCAGACCCAGCTCAAGTAACCAAACATACATGCATATGTACCTAAATAAATAAAATAAACAGCTGGGCCTCAAAAAGGCACTGTAGTTATTATCTTTAATATCGTATCCAAAGAACTCCCACGAGAAAGTATCCATGCCAGAAGTAAAAAATATATAAATATAATGCAACATAGTCCAATTTCAGCACAGAGACATGGCAGACTAGAAATTTAAATGTATTTAATTGGTAAAACAATGAAGGTTAGCACTTTCACACCCAAAGGTGCTTCTTCAGACCATATTGGCAAAGAGAAAGAAAATGTATATAGTAAAATCAATTATACATCAACCAATAAAACCACATCTCATTAAAACAATCCATTGCTAACCAACCTAACATCTATTAGTGGGGAGGTCCCTGGACTTCAAAACAGGTTTCAAAGAAACCTTCCCATTTAATCCGGGTGTTTTGTCAGCCTTCTAATTAAGTATCTACCATAACTCCCTCCTCTCTTTATAATCCCTCCACATTTCTATAACTTTAAACTAAAAGCTGTGTGTAGAGCCAAACTCTAAGGTGTGTTTAGCTAAAGCACTTATAGTGTCCCCCACCAGGGTACTATAAAGATGTTCCCTCACCCTTTCAAAAAGTGAACGGTTGGTCTTGCCTATATAGAAACTCTTGCATGTAATACAAGAAGCAAGATAGACTACATTAGATTTAAGACAATCTGCTGAGAGTCTAAAATTATATATAAATCCTGTAGAAGGGTGGACAAATATATTAGCTGTATCACTATATCTGCAAAACATCTATATCTGCATCTTAAACATCTCTCTACTTGAATGTCATTAGGGGCTATTGTAGGCACATTATTAGCTCTAAAGCATACCTGTCTCTTCAAAGATTTTTTATTTTTATATCTAAGGCGTGGCCTATCTCCTACTACATCTCCAATTAAACTATCTGTCTGAAGAATGGACCAGTTACTCCTAATAACTCTGTGTATAACTTTTATGTCTCTCGTATAGTGCAACATAATAGGTACTGTCTTCCAATCTAATGCCCTATTCCCTTCAAGAGTCGAATCACGCTCCACGTGTCTAGAGGTTTCAGAAAAATAGGGTCTTGCCTTGTCAGTTCTCAGACTTACTGCTACCCTGCAAATATCATCTATTTCTTTTGATCTATACACTGTCTCCATAAATTCAGTTCTCAAATTAATTAAGTCTTTGTGAAACCTTTCATCCAGATTATTTAGCCTGGACATACATAATGTTTGACCCTTTAAGATATTTTTATAAATATAAGCTGGGTGCATACTGTGCCGTTGCAGTACTAGATTATGTCTACAAGGTTTCCTAAACAGCCCTATACTAAAGAAACCATTCTCATCTTTATCAATACATACATCTAAAAACTCAATGGAATTCAACAATTGATGATTCGTAAACTTCAGAAGTGAAGTTGTACTATGTAAGTACTCTATAAAACCTTCCAACTGTACAAAAGACCCTCCCCTTAGCAATAAAATTGTCATCCTCAAACTTTCTATAACACAAAATGTGCTATGTATATCCATGCCCCTGAAGCACATGATGCTGTTCCCAAAAGGCTAAAACCATGTTGGCATAGCTATCGTCATATGCTGTGCCCATAGCTATGCCAACCTTTTTCAAAAATAGACAATTCTCAAACATAAAAACATTATTTTCCAGCACAATTTCCAAAAACACGCACAACAAATCTATCAGTGCATCTGGACTTCATCTCATTTGAAAGGGAAGCCCAGAAAGAAAAGCTCTAGGAATACGATAAGATACTTGCAGAAAATAAAATAATAGATATAAGAACAAACTATGGCTAGAGAGGACTTACCAGATTCATAAACCCCTGGACCTGCTCGTGGCTGCTGTGCGTTCCTGACCTGCTATCCCATACTTCTTTTTTTCTGTCTCTCCACCTAATCTGCTTTGTCTACTGGCCCTGCCCTTCTGGACAACCAAGAACAGTCACAGACTTTATTTATTCCCAGATTGACTTACTTCCGTCAACAGGAAAGTCCTACCTTCTTCCTGAAGTGACATGAAAGAAACTAAAGAAAGTATGTTATATGGAATTAATCCTACTTTATTTTGAATGTAAAGTTGCTCTACCACTTACTAGGAACTAATATAGGACCCTGGCCTAAGAAAACTGCAGCCAAAGCCCCCATACCTTGTTGTATCTTTCGGCTTTTCCCGGTTAGGGGTCGCCACAGCGGAACTCCGGTCCGCTAATGATTGGCAGTAGATTTTTACGTACCGAGTTGCCAGCCCTGATGCACAACCTTCAACGAAGGAACACCCATTCACGCATGTCTCCACACAGAAGACGCTTTAGCTGAGAATCGAACAGGACAACGTCTTACTGTGAGGCGACAACGCTACCGCAGCACCACCATACGTACCTCATCCCATTTAATCCTTTCCTTATACCTTTCTACCTCCTATAGGGATTCCTCATGCCACACAATTACTTTGGCCACTAGATGGCAGACTTTACCCACCTATAACCTCTCTTCCTCACACAATCTCTTTCACCATAACTAGTTCTTTCACATTCTTTTCTCTAACTGCTTGTTAATAGTCCTACGTACCTCTGACTTTCACCCCACTCCCCCTCAACACAATTCCCTAAGCACCCCTCTAACCAGCCTGATTACCACCCTCTGTACTTACCTTCACCATACTGATAGTTTTTCACACTGTCTGTCCCACTGCCTTCTTTCCTTGGGTCTTCTCAAGTGCTACTCTTCCTATCTATAACTACGTCTACCTTGACTATCTTCTTCTCTACATACTGCCTTACCCATCTATCTGACCCCTAATACCCCTTTGCCCACTTTATCTCACTATATCAATATACTTCTCCTGTTCCCCACTCCTGTTCTCCAAACCAGCCTAGTAAACCGACTCTAATGTCTTTGTATGACTTCACTATCTAAGCTCTGCTGAGCTCGGTCTTCCGGCTTGCATTTGCTCACACTCACCTAACTCCTCCCCCTTTCCCTACCCACATCCGTCCTTACCTGTCATAAGGACCAATTTCCCCAGGGCACCATCTTTAAACCCCTGGACCTGCTCCTGGCTGCTGTGCGTTCCTGGCCTGCTATCCCATACTTCCTGTAAGTACGATACGCTTAATCTAACAAAGTTTTGCTGCAGTATTGTCTGGACCTTGCATATCATTTCCAGCCCTGTTAATAACTGAGTGTGTTTAGTGTCTGTTTCATAGAATGTGTACCCGCCAAATGTATCATTGAACTGCCTACTAGTACATTGTCTAGTGTTTGCTGTAGAAATGTGTTAGCACTGAATGTGTTGTGGGATTAACTACCTGCAGGTCTAACTGTGCATAGTACTACTGCCATTGCTAGATGAGGTATTTACAATTGTGATACGTTGCCTTTGTAGCCTGCACAACGCTGCAGCACTGCTTTAGAATCAAACCCTAATTTCTACTCTCCACAGCCATAGCTCTAAAAGATTTATCTGGTTACAGAGCTTTCCATCATCAAACTGGTGTTTATTCTATGTCGCTAACCACTTCCACATGGTAGCCGACCATACTAGTACCTGTGCGAGTCCCTTTAAAGCTCATTTAATCCCAAGCTTTTGAAGCTCATTTACTTCCAAGCAATCTAAGTGAGAAATTGAGAGGCTTATAATATTTGCCTGTACTTTGTAAATGTATGTTACACCATTCCAGGTTATTTAATGGATAGTCCCTCTATTGCTGCGCTTCTCGCTCACCGGTCACAGTAGCGTTTCACTAGTGAGCGATACCTTTCAGAAGATAATCTCAAGAATAGTACTATTATAGCTCCAGGCTATGCTTCTACATCCATGGGCATCCCCTCGCTTGTATTTTCGCTCACCAGCTGCTGTAGCATAAAACGAGCGATTGTCCCTATTTAAATGTAATAGCAGTATTTCACAACTGCCCAACTAAAACCCAAGTTGCTTCTTACATGGCAGCACCTACTTATACTCCTAGGAGCGATTATCCCATTTTGAATTCAATATCCAGTGATAAAACCATCCCAGCCATGTTGCGGCTAACAAGACTGTACCTGTTCTGCTTAACAACCGCACTAGCAGCGAATTAGCATTGTACTCTTCTCTGGATGTTGTGCACTGCCACCCTTTTAACCCCATAATATTAATGTTTCATGCTGAACTACAATCCCGAATCCAGTATTAGCTTACCAGCTGTATTAGCGGGAAATTCCACATGCTGGATTGAAATTTTAACTTCATTACATAACCTCTAATTAGCATCTTCTCCTCACCAGCAGCGCTAGAGTGTAACGAGCGTATCTACCCTGTTTTACTGAACTAAATATGGTAATGTAATCATGCTTACGCCAAACGGATTACATACACCTTGAATGTATCTATAGATAAGTAGTAATCCTGTTCTCACCAAAATATAAGTGTCCCAATTGCCCCTGTTGCTCAGATATTCCCTTTCACAGTCCAACTTTACTGGGTATCGCAAAGGTTAAACCAGAAGGTTGCTCACTCATATAGACTGAGCCATGCCCCCCCCCCAGTTTAGTCTTTATATCTGCCTATACCCAGTCCAATTGTTTTTAGGATTTTTACTGTATAACCTGCCTAGGTTTCAGAATTTATCTGTGTGATCTCGCCTACATTCTGAACTGATGGAGTTCGGAGCCGATCCCTCGACTCCGACTCGGCACGCTTATGCTATAGAGCGAGGCCTCTAATTGGCTGAGCTATCTTTATCCCAGGATGCACCACCACTAATCCCCCATATCTCGTTTGCCGCTAACAAGCTTAGACGTGGTCTCAACATTGGCTGGGCTAAGTACTATTTATTAGGCTTTTCCTGTCACAAATTTCCTTACTTTGAACCCAAAAGCTGTTTTAACAGCTATTGTCGTTATATTAGTGTGTTTGGTGAATTTCTGTTAGCAAATTCGTGATTTTTTTAGTCAGGGAAGATTTCCCGTTTTAGTTAGAGGGGCCTTCCCCTGTTACTTTGCTGTTTGTGTATTTTTCTTGGGTCAAGTACCCGTTTAAGTTAGAGGGTCTTGACTCTCTTTCTGTCTTCCACTCTGTGTTGTCTGTTACTTGGTGTAAAAAAATATATATATATACATAATTTTGTAAAAATTTTTGTGAAAGTTGTTGTATTGAACTTTCTTTAACTGAAGCTTGGTGTTGCTTTATATATATTGGTTCTTTGACAAAGCAGTTATGTCGAAAGAACACAAACCCTCCAGGTTTAAGAAATGCACGAGGTGTGGTTTTAAAATGTCCATAACGGACGACCACGCCTCGTGCGTCTATTGCTTAGGTGCTAAGCATTTACAGGAGTCGTGTAGTGTGTGCCACGCGTTCTCTTCCAGAGTCCTCCAGGAGAGGAAAAACAAATTAATCCTCAAGGGATTAATCAAGCCTTCCTTCGAGGAGGCCTTATCTTCCTCTCCGTCTCCTTCTAAAAAGAAAAAAGCGTCGGCTCCGACCAGTCAGTCGGAACCGACCGCTAAAAAATCTAAGCAGACTTCTCCATCGGCTCCACGGACTTCGGAGCCGAGGTCGGAACGGTCTGCCTCGATGCCTCCAGCCTCGACCCCTCTGGTTTCGGAGCCGAGGTCTGGGGCATCGAGAGGCGGGTCACCCTCATCGGCTCCACTGATATTGGAGCCGATCAGGGTTACCGGCTCAGACTCTTCCCCCTCGGAGCCGAAGTACTTATCGGCACCGAGGGAAGTTTCCTTGAAATCTTCCTTGGAGCCAATAGTTGTTGAGTCCTTTCGGAGCCGGTCCCCGAGCCCTTCGGAGCCGATGGAGAAATCGGTTTGGGCCCGATCGGTATCCTCTAGGTCATCCAAGATGTCTGATTCGGACATCAACAGGGTGCTCCTTCGACTCTTCCAGTCTCCGGTGTTCCAAAAGATAGTTTCGGCTCCAGCCCATTTGGCTTCGGAGCCGATAGTCCACTCCCCTGCTGTGGTTCCTCCTCCAACAGCTTCGGCACCGTTGGAGCCGGTGCTGGTGGAACCTGTGGAGGTGTTAGGGTCGGGCCCGACCCTTGCTCCAACTCCGGCTCTTGGGTCTGAGTTCAGTACACGGACTTCTTCCTTCGGCCCTGGGGGGGAGGCTTCGGGATTGATGCTCTCGGTCCCAAGTCTCCCTCTTGGTGCGTCGGCGGCGGGAGTACCGTCCACTGTCGTGGCGACGGAGGTGGGACCCTCCCAGGATTCTGGTGGTCCCGCCTTCAGGGCTATGAGGAGCGCTTTAGCCAAATCTTCCTTGGCTACCTCCATGGTTTCCCCAGCTACCTCCCTGCATACGGAGACTGGGTCGTTGGCAGTCCCCCTGTCTTTAGACAGTGGAGCCCCTGGGCCTCAGGTTACCCCCGCTGGGGTTTCTCCCCCTCCTGGAGGTCCTTCTGAAGCCTCTTCGGAAGAACCCCCCAGGAAAAGGACGTGCAAGAGGAAGCACGTTGACTCCCCTGATGAGTCTTTGACATCTGACACTGATCTCGATGATGCAGAGGGGTCCCCTAAGTCGTCCTCGGATGATGTCTCCTTTGCAGACATCCTAGAAGCCCTAAAACAGCGAGGCGGCTGGCAGTCCAAACCTCCCTCTGCTGATGAGTCGGTGTTCCTGAAGGCCTTCGGGGCTCAGCCCTCCGCCTCCTGGGTGTCTCTGCCCTTCGACGAGCTCTTGGATTTGATCTGTCGAAGGGAGTGGGAACACCCAGACTCTGTGCGGTGCCTGCTCGTCCGAACAAATTTCTCTCGGCGCCCCCTGATAGAGAGTTCCTTACTAAAGGTGTGGCTGTAGATGCTTTGGTGGTGGCATCTGCTACCCAGCAAGATGTAGCAGAGGCTTCTACATCCGTCCATCCTCCTAATAAGGAGTCTAGGAGCATGGATCGGTACGGAAAGCGCACCCTTAGTTCAGCGGCCTTTACACTGAGGTCCTTGAACTACCTGACGCACTTTACCAGATTTCAGAGGGATCTGATTAAGGTGCTATCCGATACCCTCTTGGGTAACCTGCCTGAGGAGCTGGCCCAGACGGTTGGCTCTCAGCTGGCTACAATGTCGTCTATTTCGAACTCGTCCATGAGGCTCATTTCGTATGCAGCCGAAGGGGCGAGTAGAGCGGCGGGTACAGGCATTGCTCTACGGAGACAAGCCTGGCTCCGCCTGTGTCATTTCGTGGAGGCCTTTAAGTCTTCATTTGCCGACGCCCCCTTTGATGGGTCCTCCTTGTTTGGACCCAAGGTAAAAGACACACTAACCCGCTGTGAGCAGGAGGGTAAGACTCTGACTGCCGTAGGGGCACGATTTTCCACTCCCTTTCGGCCTTATCCCAAGGCTAAAAGAGGAGGGAAAATGTGGTTCCATAGATCTCAGAAGCCTTACCCCCCCTCAGCAGGAAGGTTCCCTTTCCAGAGGCAGAGGAGGGGGAAATTCATCCGGAAGATGCCGTCCCAGAGGCGGCAGAGGCCCTCGCAAGACTGGAGACCGCGAGTCCTTTCGTGGCTCTTCAGCCTTTCATAGTCCCTGAGGGATTGCCCGGCTGTGCTGCTCCGGAGCCAGTCGGGGGTCGTTTCTCGAAGCACCTGAAGGCCTGGGAAGGGATCACTCAGGACCGATGGGTGCTTCGGATTATCGCCGGAGGTTACTCCATCCCATTCTCTCACCCCCCCCCCCTCAGTCCAGGAAAATCCCGGACCTGCCACCCAGTCAACAGGATACCGCAGCCTCAGAAGTTTCAAAGCTGCTGCAAAAAGGAGTCATCCAACCAGTCCCCGCAGACCAGATCGGATTAGGGACTTACTCAAGATTCTTTTTGGTGCCAAAAAAGACCGGGGACTTGAGGCCCATTTTGGACCTCAGTATACTAAACCGTTCAGTCAGAAAGTCCAAGTTCCGAATGGTCACTCTACAAACCATTCTCCCATTGCTGGAGAAAGGTGTTTGGATGTGCTCCATAGATCTCAAGGACGCGTATTATCATATCATGGTACATCAAGCGTCCAGGAGACATCTGCGCTTCAGCCTAGGAGGCAGTTATTTTCAGTTCCGTGCGCTGCCCTTTGGTCTCACCACAGCCCCCAGGGTGTTCACCAAGTGCTTGGCAGTAGTGACTGCTCACCTGAGAAGTCTAGGATTCCAGGTGTTTCCGTATCTAGACGACTGGCTCCTAACTGCCACCTCCAAGCATCTACTTCTGCGGAGCCTACAAGCCACTATATCACTGGGCAATTCCCTTGGAATCACCTTCAATTGGCCAAAGTCTGTGTTGCGGCCATTTCAACGAATAAGATTCATAGGGGTAGAGATAGACTCAAACCAAATGCGGGTCTATCTACCTACAGACAGAATTCAAACCATACAAAATCAAGTTCGAGCCTTACTTCCCAGGTCCAATGCCCCAGCCAGAATGGTACTGCAGCTATTGGGATCCATGTCTGCCACGGTTCTTCTAGTCCCCTTGGCAAGGTTGCACATGAGAATCCTCCAGTGGCTTCTTTCAGCTCAGTGGTCCTTTCAGGAACTCCCTCTCAGTCAGCTCATATGGATCACGGAATCTTGCAAACGGGACCTTTGCTGGTGGCTAGTGCCCTCCAATCTGGATCAGGGACGACCCTTTGTTCTTCCTCCTCCGGCGGCCACTTTGACCACGGACGCCTCCCAGATGGGTGGGGGGGAGCATTCCCTGGGCAGGTCAGTCCAAGGCAAATGGCACCCGGAAGAGACTCTTCTTCATATCAACATCCTAGAAATGAGGGCAGTACTCCTGTCCCTTCAAGCCCTTCACAATTATCTCCCTCAGGGCGTAATTGCTGTTCACTCAGACAACATGTCAGTTGTCTGGTACCTGAACAAACAGGGAGGAACCAGATCCTATCCTCTTTGCAGAGAAGCCATGAGAGTTTGGGAATGGGCAGTCTCGACCAAACGCTTCCTAGTGGCTACTCACATACCGGGCAAGTCCAATGTCATAGCCGACAGATTGAGCAGAACCATCCTCTCTCCTCACGAATGGTCTCTGAATATGACAGTTGCAAGTCAGATTTTCAGCGAATGGGGAGTTCCGTGTTGCGACCTCTTCGCGACTCCTCTGAATGCGAAGTGCAAAAAATTCTTCTCCCTAACCCCGGCTCCGGGGAAGAGCCCCATGGATGCATTAGTCCATCCTTGGCCCACCGGCTTGCTTTATGCCTTCCCTCCAGTTCCTCTCCTCCCCAGGGTGATTCAAAAGGCATCTCTCTTGGGGAACAAAATGATCTTAATTGCTCCTTACTGGCCTCGTCAAGTGTGGTTCCCCTATTTTCAGAAACATGCTCTGGAAGGTCCATGGTTCCTGGACAAGGTCCCAGACCTACTGGTTCATCAGTCGGGACTATTCCACCAGTCCGTACACACCTTAAAATTGACGGCCTGGCTCCTCCTCTTCCGACGATAGTCAGGAGTCATACATTGGATCCAGATGTTGTGCACATATTATCTTCGGCCCATAAGTCTGCTACAAAGAAACTGTATTCTAGCAAATGGAAAAGGTTTGCTATTTGGGCTCAACTCCGGGGCCTGGACCCCATTTCTATTCCCGTGGCAGAAGTACTAAAATTTCTGACCTCTCTTTTCAATCAAGGCTCTTCAGTTTCTACCATCAAAGTACAATTGGCAGCAATTTCTAATTTTCATGAATCCATAGATCCACCTTTAATGAGCAACAGATTGTGTAAGACCTTCTTGAAAGGTGCTGCTCTATTAAGACCTCCGATTTCTCATCCTGCACCTCCATGGGATCTCGATATAGTGTTACGCGCCTTGACTTCTTTCCCCTTTGAACCGGCAGCTACCTGTGATCTAAAGTTTCTATCATGGAAGACAGCCTTTCTGGTGGCGATTACTTCTGCCAGAAGAGTTTCAGAGCTTCAAGCTTTGTCAGTGAAACCCCCATACTTGGTTTTTCATAAAAACAGAGTATCCCTCAGACCAAATCCTTCCTTTGTTCCTAAAGTTTGTTCTACTTTATGCTTACAACAATCGTTAGAGCTTCTAGTTTTTTTCCCAAAATACTCTAACAAAGCGGAGTTTATATTCCACACAGTAGATGTCCACAGACAGTTACGTTTTTATTTAGACAGGACCAAACAAACAAGGAAAACAGATCAGTTGTTTGTATCCTTTGCAGATAACAAATTGGGCAACGCTGTCACAAAGGTCACTATTGCCAAATGGATCAGGGACTGTATTACTCAAGCTTATATTTATTCTAACAAAGAGCTTACCGCCTCTGTCAAGGCTCATTCTACAAGGGCTATGGCTACTTCGGTAGCATTTCACTCTAAGCTTGCTATTAGTGACATTTGTGCTGCTACATGGTCTTCCCCGCCCACCTTCATTTCCCACTACAAATTAGATGTGGCATCTAGAGGACGAGCTTCATTTGGTTCCACAGTGCTCAGGAGTGTTTTCCAATGAGCCACCCGGGATTTAGGTGCTAGGGACGCTGTCCCATCAGTTCAGAATGTAGGCGAGATAGGATCACATAACATCTTTTAGTTATGTACTCACCATAACTTCAGATGTTTGGGATCCATCTCACCTACATTCCTAATAACCCACCCTCCTTCCCCCTTCCTTGGAGATCAGAGGATATCAGAAGGTCCGAATCCTGTTGTTTCATCTTGAAACATCTAACAATGTTATATAACCAAGTTGTGCATGTGTGCATGAATGCGGACAAACAAGATCTGGGGGATTAGTGGTGGTGCATCCTGGGATAAAGATAGCTCAGCCAATTAGAGGCCTCGCTCTATAGCATAAGCGTGCCGAGTCGGAGCCAAGGGATCGGCTCTGAACCCCATCAGTTCAGAATGTAGGCGAGATGGATCCCAAACATCTGAAGTTATGGTGAGTACATAACTAAAAGTTTTCTGTGATACTCCAGGCCCTACTTAGCTAGTTGAAGAACTTTGCACCTTTAACAGCATCTGTTACATTTGCATTGCATATTGTAAAGTGATTTTAATGGCTAGAAGTATAGAGTATGATATCTGAAGCATATGTGTTGTTTTTATCTATACTCTCTGCTGCCTTACCAGCTATATGTGCATGTTCCTTAATAGGTGATTAACCTGTTAACCTCTGTTTGATTATGCGTATATTTGAATTACAATTATCTCCTCTCATTATTTTCTCCAGTTTTTCTGCCTCTCTACCTAATCTGCTTTGTCTACTGGCCCTGCCCTCCTGGACAACCAAGAACAGTCATAGACTCTATTTATTCCCAGATTGACTTACTCCCACCAACAAGAAAGTCCTACCTTCTCCCTGAAGTGACAGGAAAGAAACTAAAGAAAGTCTGTTATATGGAATTAATCATACTTTATTTTGAATGTAAAGTTGCTCTACCACTTCCTAGGAGCTAGTATAGGACCCCAGCCTGAGAAGCCTGCAGCCAAAGCCCCCATACCTACCTCATCCCATTTCATCCTTTCTTTATACCTTTCTACCTCCTATAGTGATTCCTCACGCCACATAATTAATTTGGCCACAAGATGGCAGTCTTTGCCCACCTATAACCTCTCTTCCTCACACAATCTCTTTCACCATAACTAGTCCTTTCACATTATTTCTCTAACTGCTTGTTAATAGTCCTACCTACCTCTGACTTTCACCCCACTCCCCCTCAACACAGTCCCCTAAGCACCCCTCTAACCAGCCTGATTACCACCCTCTGTACTTACCTTCTCCATACTGATAGTTTTTCACACTGTCTGTCTTGCTGTCTTCTTTCCTTGGGTCTACCTGCTCCGTTCACCCTGCAGGCTTACTCCGCTCCCCTACCCTACCCCCAATTCCCACCCCCAGTGGTCCTACTCTTATACTACCTAACCACACCCCTTCCCCCTCCCGCCAATCACATAGTCCATCTCCATTGGCCAACTAACTCCAACTCCCTCTTTTCACTTACCAGTCCCTATCTTCACCCACCACACCTACATCTCTCCACACCAAGTATAACCCTGTGACTATAGCAAGAACCTAATAACTTACCAATCCAAATGTATAAGCTACACTCCCTGATCCACTTACAAAGGTTGCTCATACTCATACTTCTACCACCTTTAATAATAGCCTACTTATTAACCTCTTATGAACACCCACTACATCCACACCTTCACTACCCTGATAAGCTAACTATCTCTCCTCCTCTACTTATCTAACTATTTTAACACTACTTCTACACCCAGCTATCTACTAGCAAAATACCATAGGACAGTCCACATTAGATCTACTTCTCACAATCTCAGGTAATCCCTTAATCTATATAACAAATTCCCAAATCCTAGACTACAAATACTACTACTGTCTTTACAAGATGGAGACATTCACCCTAACCCAGGCCCAACAAGTTCAACTACCACTCACCTCCTCAACCCCAGCATTTCTTCATTTCTTCTTTTCATTCCCTCACCAAACCTCCAAACTCACTCTTATTAGCACACCTCAGTATACGTAGCATAAATAATAAGACTGCACAACTTCATGCTCTCTTGGATATCTACTTTTTTGAAATACTTTGCTTAACAGAAGCATGGTTAAAACCTGTAACTAAAGACAATGAAATTATCCCACCTGGTTATAACATCTTATGGCTAGATAGAGCAGCTAAAAAGGAAGGTGAAATAGCTATCCTATTTAAGTCAGGGCTACAGATTACTACCTATGACTACAAACCACCCAAGACTCTAATGCTGAAATTCTTATTACCAAGCTACAACTTAGCTTCAAATCCATCTATATAATCTGTATCTATCTTCCTCCAGGTAACAGCACTACCACTGTTGAAAATACCCTCTGTTGGTTATCTCAAAACTTACCCCAAGAAACCGTAATCCTAGGAGATTTTAACATTGATTGGAAAATCTGTAGCGCTACCCACCCTACCACCCATATAAACCTATTTGACTTTAAGCAAACCATTACATCCCCCACCAGAATTAACAAGCCTAATAAGATGCTCATCAATAACCATGCCCAAACCTATGAAGCTGGAACCCTCCCTGATGATATTAGTGATCACTCACTTACCTATTTCATCAGACTTAAAACCAATCTACCCACTCCAACTATTCTTAGGACTATAAGAACCAAAAATACCTTTAACCCCAATGTCTTCCAAAGAGAACTTAGAGCATGTAACTGGTCCCCCTTGAAACACCTCCCACTGGATGAAGCTGTTAATCACTTTAATTCTCAATTCCTAACCATACTAGACCACCATGCACCAACCCGCTCTATCAGAATGAGAACTAAATCTGCCCCATGGCTCTCAAAAGAAACCAAGCAACAAATTCATCTCACAAACAAGCATTGGGCTAAATGCAGCTTAACCAAAAACCATGTAGACCAACAAAACTTCAGACAACTAAGAAATAAAACTAAACAAGCTATACTGTCTGACAAAAAAACTACTACCTACAACTCCAGCATGAGCACCATAATAAACCACAAAAGTTCTGGGCAAGTATTAACCAATTACTACAACCAGGTCAATCCACCACACCAAACCCACAAGGCACTGACCAGGATAATCCCATACAAACTGCCAATGCCTTTAATTCTTTTTTTACTGAAACCATTCAAACTCTTGCTAGTCAGTTATCAACTCAGAACTTAACTTTATCCAAGTCTAATACTATCACACCCCCTCCATTTCTCTTCCAACCAGTCCCAACTACATATATTCTTACCCTTCTTCAAAAACTAAAACCATGTTCTCCTTCAGCAGACCAATTGCCTGCTGAATACCTTCAAATAGCAACCAAATCCATTGCCTATCCCATTTCCATTCTCATTAATAGAACCATCATTGAAGGAAACATCCCCAAAATCTGGAAGATATCCCATGTTATTCTCTTTCACAAGGGTGAAAACTGTACTGACTTCTCCAATTACTGTCTCATAGCTCTACTTTCTCCCTTAGCTAAGCTCATGGAAAAATGCATTGAACAAGCTATTGCTAGACCACCTAATCCAAAATAATTTACTTTCCAACTGTCAGCATGGCTTCAGACCTTCACACAGCACTACTACTGCCTTCCTGTCCTTTACTGACTGCAGTAACAAAAACCGTCACCTCAATTTGCTTTCCTCGGCACTGTTTATAGATCTGTCAAAGGCTTTCGATATGGTTAATCACCAGATACTTATAAATATCCTCAAATCCCTGTCACCGGTGCCACTAGCAATAAAATGGTTCCAGTCCCATTTAGATAACAGACAACAGGCAGCACTCTGGCACAACACTTTATCAACCAACCTCCACATTAACCTTGGTGTCCCTCATACTAGGACCTCTCCTGTTTTCTATAGTTATCAATGACCTTCACCTTGAAATCCCTCAATCAACATGGGTACAATATGCAGATGATTCCACACTGATATGCTCAGCCACATCTATATCCGTACTTAACTCCCTTACCCAAAAGGTGTTTAACACAGTCGAACTTTGGTTCACACAGCGTCTGTCTCCTTCTGAACCCCCAAAAAACTAAGCTCCTCCTTTTTACCCCAACTCATAAATCTCCCCTAATAGATTTCACAATCACATCCATTAATGGTACTCTCATATCCCCAGATACTACCACCAAGCTATTAGGTATCACTATAGATAACCTTACCTTTGACACCCATTTTAACAACACTAGAAAAACTGTTAATAGAAAACTAGGCTCTCTCTATAGGATAAAACACTTCCTCTCTCCAGCAGCTAGAATAACTATTGTTCATACCCATCTAATCTCTAGTCTCCTCTATGCCTCACCTATCTATACAAATCTATCCCAAAACAACCTGAATAAAATGGAAACCACCTACAATAACATAGCCAGATTTGCTACAGGTAACCCCTTTAGAACCCACCCGTGTTCTAATCTAAAACAGTTAGGATGGCTGGAACTACAAAATCAGATTAAATCCCACCAACTGACCATTGTCCATAAAACCCTTCACCATCCAACAAATACCCCTATACTATCTACCCTTATCACCCCCTGCAAAAATTTGAAAACCTTGCATTCATCCCACAAACTTCTTGTCAATATTTGTAAATCAAACAACAGGGCTAGAAACTCTCTCTTCTCCAATACTGTTGGAAAATCCTGGAACCTTCTCCCCAGTGAACTTTCCTCATTACCCCCTTTATCAGTTTTCAAAACCAAAATGAAACCTTTCCTGAAATCACACTGGTTGTGCCCCTGCACTGAACCTGACTGATCAACTAGCCCTGCTAATAGTTTCAGCCTACCCGCCTCTTCTCAGTAATTTAACCCTTTTCTTAAGTATAACTAACATTCAACCTTTATATACTACTACTTACATCTTCTTGTATCTTACTAATGTAAATACCATTGGTACATAGAAAGTGTACATAATTAGCTGCCTTCTCCTCTATATACTATGTATTAAAACTGCATGTGAATGATACTACTTATACCTATATATTTACATATATATATATATATATATATATATAATCTATATATATATTATCAGCTGCCTTCTCCTCTATTTACAATGTATTACAGCTGCATTTGAATGACACAACTTATACCTGCGCTTGTTGCTATATGTAATCAACTTCTAACCTCTTAGATTAGTCTCACTAATGTAAAATCATTGTACCTTGTTTACATAAATTTTTATTATAATTTTGTTACTTTGTAATTTTTGTTACTGTTTCATTGGAGCTTATCTCCCCGGGCCTGTACTGAAAATGGACATGTATCCAGTTAGACTAGCCCGGTTAACAAATGTAAAATAAATAAAAAATGAATACAAAATGCTAGTGAAAGTAATCTGAATGATTGTAAACAAAGAATGGTGATCATGGTTAAAAGGGTAATTTTAAATTGTGAAGTAGTTATAAAAAAACAATATGCAAGCCTTATGTACATAATAGGCCATCTGTCACTGATTAATTCATCATAGGAATTGTATTTTGTCTATAATAAGCTGACAAGGGTTAATTAAATAATCATCTGTAGCAACCGTGTTAGTAAAGTTATTGGTTAGTAGCTAGTGACTTGATGGTCTACCATCACCAGCTCTCACACGCTGCCTTCATTCAGCTAGCCACTTCTCTTTCTAGGTTCTGTTCATTCTACAGTTTTGTAGAATTAGAATATCACAGATTTATTTGTTAGAAGAAGAATTTCATTTGGAAAGGTTGTGCTCAAGAATTATTAATGATGGTTTTATTTGTCTTCACCATAATTGTGTTGCTATTTCCTCTCATTCATGAGGCTTGCTGCTATATTGCTTGTAACTCTTTAAGGGTTACAAAGAGCCATACTCTTGAGCTAAACAATTATGGATGTTCATCCGTTGAATTATTGCTACAGTATGATGAAACTAAACAAAATTTCAGTCATCAGGTAAATATTTCTTGGCCTTATCTTTTTAATGGTAGGATTTCAGTGACAGGGACAGCCTTACAAACCATACTGCTGAGCCCAACATTGCACGCATTTCACTCCTCAGGGCTGCAACAAGGGAAACAGGGTGTTACAGCATACATTTAACTTTGATGGTTGCCTGTTGGATGGCCTACTGCTGGTGACTTTTTTGCCAGTGGAAAAAAATGGTCTTGGTCAACAGGAGCGCTATTATCTGGCAAACACAGAGAGAAAAAGCATGTAGATTGTTTGCTTGATACCAGGAGGAGGCAAAAAAAAAACCTGTCTAGTAGGTTATTTAAGTGCAGTTAACATGCTATCTAGTCTTCATTGCTATACTTTCCCATCACCCTTTCTCCACCTTTCTTATGTCCTGTGAAGAGCCTCTGCAGATTCCCTCTCCACCACTTGTTCTATTAGTGGATTCATTGAGTCTATATTCTATTCTGTGAGGAACTAATTTTGCAGATTTAGGGAGTAGTTAGTTGTAGTTTTTTTTCCTTACCCACATGTCTTCTTTGTTCTGGATGATCTCTTCTCATCTGCTGGACATGATTTTGTCCATCCATGTCATGCCTGCCTGTTATGGTGACTTTCTTCTGGACTTCTTCCAGCATCCTGTTGTCCTTTTCCTTGTATGATCTCTGGAAATTCACACTGAGTCAAAGGTGTAGCCTGGTCAGTTTTTGGTTTGATAGAATATTCCCTTTTTGCTTCTGGAGTCTGTGTCTCTGAGGACACACCTCAGCGTTCTCTGCTTGTACTACAGCCCTTTCGCTCTGCTCATAGTGGACAAATGCAGTGGATCAAAACTCCAGAGAATTATGTGTATGTTTTGTTACTGTTATTACCATTCCCCAGATGATGCTTCATACTGAGGTTGTAATGGCCCAAGTGTAACACTTTACAGTTGTTTACACTGAACCTCAGCTCTCACCTTTTTGACCAGTTGATCAGCCTTTTTGAACCTTTCCTTAGATTCTTCCATCCTCACGTGCTGCACCTATCTTTGCGCTGTTAATGAAGGAGTTGATCCTGTTCTGTCATTCTTCACATATATCTGAAAAAAACACACTGAAGATTACTTCACACAGTATTAAATTCTGCAGTGTTCCTCTAATTTCTCCATTCCTGTCACTGCAGTCTCAACACACCTTGCTGTGCCTCAGGCTGTAGTTTTTTCCTACCCCATCTCCTCCAGCTTTCCCTGCAGCCACCTATGCACGAACAAATCAGAGGCATTTGCAAAGTCCAGAAAGATTACACCAAGTGCAACTCTCCTGTCAAGTTATCCAGTGACCCACATATAAAAAATTAATCTAATTTGACTAGCAACTGCTTCTGTCTGTGAATCCATGTTGGTTGTCCTGAAAATTGCAGCTGTTGTCTTCGAGTAAAGCTATCAGGGTTGTGAGAATTCCTTAAGGAATCTCTCCATGAACTTCCCAGCTACTGCTATTAAACTAACAAGCATGTAGTTCTGAAGGTATTCCTGCCCTTCCCATGTACACTGGTGCCATACTTGCTGTACTCATTCTTTATGCACTTTGGTACCAGAGTCTAATCATGGGATTATTTCTGTCAGATGATATTTTTCTCTATCACACTTCCCAAATACTTGAGGATCCTGTGAGATAGCCCATCTGTTCTCTGTACTTTACCCTTCCTAAGGGCAGTCATTTACCTCCTCACCTCCATATTTCTTTTGTGGTGTCTTTCCACTGCCCCCGTCACTGTTACTACAGTTTTCTCCTAGAACACCATCCCTGCACTGCTTTTTTTTAAAGAACACTGTTTTTCTCTAGTTATCCCCCTTTCATCTTTGCTCAGCCTAGCTATATCTGTACTCTCCTCCTTCCTGTAGTAAATCTAAAAAAGTCTTAGTTTCCCCATCTTAAACCCTTTCTTACTTCAGTTTGCATGCATGTGCTGTGCCTCCTTCACTTTTCTTCCTTCATGCCTTGCCTTTTGTTTTAATTCCTAGCCTCACATTCCTGCATGTTCTCATTGGCTTTCTATTTTTTTGCCAGTAGCCAGGAGTACATCCACCCTGATCCAGATCCTCTCTATCAGCTCATCAGGGACTACTTCCTTAAAATCTCACATGAATTTTGTCTTTGTATTTTTGCACTTCCCTGCTTATGACCAAACAGTGCTGTGATCACTATTGGTTAACAACACATTAACCTGACTACAGCTGTCCCCAAAACCTTGATTTAAACCACTCCATAATTCTGTGTTTTTGGTACAGTCCTGCAGGAGTTTGCTGAACCCCTCATACTATAGCAGCTCAACCTCCTTTGACTCCCTCTCTGCCCTGTTTATAGTATGTGACTACTGGCCAAGTGGCACAATATGATTAATTTATCCTTGTATGAAATTAGAATTATCAAAATGACTATGTCTGAATCTCAAAAAAAGCCTTGTAAAGTAGCAGTCATTAGCAATGACATATGGAAACTCAATTTGTTGCGTGTATATAACAACTTCGAAGCTTTAGTTAATCGAATAACTAAAGCTCGATCTTGTAATATTGAAACCGGAAAATGTCGAACTGCCGTTTCACCCCAGGGAAACTCTTCCCTTGGCTGCTTCAAAAAAAACCAAAAACTTTAGACCTGAAATCAAGTGGGGGGCTGTGCCCCCCATAGCCCCCCCTAACTAAATATACCAACTCCGAGATCGCTCCAAATTGGAGAAAAGGGCATACTCCACAAAATGGCCAAGGGAAGCACTTCCCTGGGTTGAATCGGCCGTTCGACATTTTACGGTTTTGATATTACAAGATCGAACTTGAGTTATTTGATTAACTAAAGCTTCGATCTTGTAATATAGACCCATTTTGTTATGCTTGTGCTGTTTGCTTTTTCTTAAAAATGTCTGAATACCTGATATCTTCTGTGTGCCGACCGTTTTACTTGAACATTGCAGGTTCTTCAAGGATTTGTGAGAGAATAAGAAAACCATTGTTTGTGTATTTGGAAAGAGTATACAAACAGTTGACTACATAGCTAAAATCAGTGCTTTTGCTTTAGCTAGACTGTTTCAAAATTTAATATGCATCAGCCAGACAAATGTTGTTTTCTCATTCCTGAACCTATTCACCTCCATGTCCCACCCTCTTTTAACAATGACACATCTGTGTGATACCAGCGATACAGCAACATCCTCCCTCCTGCTTGTAGCTCTGTTGTCATCCTACCCACCATCTTGCTCTACAAAATAATACTATCCTGTCCTACTTCAAGTTGCCCTTCTTTATCACTCTAAGTCCTGCATCATTTGTTTTCCTTTTGTCCCCTCCCCTTTCAAGGACACACTCACTAAGATGAGCCTTTCCAGCACAGGTCTGTGCACTTTCGTCTCAGGTAGTCTAAGATGTGGTTTATCCCACTCATACTGTCTAGCCCTCTTCTTACTCAGCATGCTGACTGCTGGCAGATGTATCACTTGTTTGAATGCTATTTCTAAGCCCCTGTCCTGGCAAGTCCCACCTCTCTGGCCCTGCTTGCTACCAACCCAGCTGTCTCTTCTGACAGGCTGTTGGCACCTTCTTGCAGCAAAGCATGTGCCTACCCCTTCCTAATTGTAACCACTTTGGTAGTCACTTATTATGCCTTACTAGGCCTAGACTATGACAGCAGTTTTGCTGTAACCTGGTCACCCTTTCCAAAACTCTTAATCCTCTTAGGGATTGTTAATTCAGTCACCATCACCCTCCTCTTTTTTCCTAGAATGACAGTTTTCACATTCACTTCCTGACTATAGCCATTATCTCTCCTGTTTCTGACTTTTTCCTTCCCACTTCCATCACCCCCAGCTGCTGTCATTGTTTGTGCTAGATGCAACTCACTGTCTTTTTCTCTCTCTGTGCTTAAGCTAATTCTTTTGTTATCTCACTAGTACTTTTCAGCTAGAAAGTTTTGTCTTTATCCTGCCTACATTTTCGGCTTCGTTCTCTGCACTGGCCCCTTTTTTTCCCCTTCTCCTTGCCAGTCCTGTTACATCCTTTCTCATCTGAACATCTGTTAACATCCATATTTGCCATATTCTCTCTGAAAGCTGCTCATTTCTACAGATCCCACATCCCCTGCTGTCTCAAAGGTCTTACGTTCATAAAAATTCGCTAAAGCATCCACAAATTTGGAGGAGGCTAATTGTTGAATATGTTGACCAACTTAGTGAGGATTGGGGTCATATGGTAAGGTGCAAAAAGGTGTCAAACACTTGGAAACGGTTTGTTTAGAGTCTAATAAATTTGAAACTTGTGATTCTTTTGCTATACAGGTTAAAAAACTCACCACTGACTTGTCTAAGATGGAAGTTACCTTAAAGGACAGGAAACTTAAGAAATTTCTCAGGGATGTGGGTGATTATGAGAGGGGTAAACCATTTGATACATCTAAGAATGTTTCTTTTAGGCTACCCAGAGATGATAATAAACATGACAAAAGATCACCCACTCCCAAGAGAAAAAGGCCAAAATCTATTTTAAAGAAAAATTCAAGTTTTTCTAGTGGCACCTCTGGTGAGGATACCTCTTCCAACACGGAAGGTGAGTTGGAAGAATACTCCAGTGATGGGGTGCCTAGGGCCAAAAGGGATAACTGTCCACACCCTCCCAATTTAGATACAGACGAGGGGGGCGGAAGCATAAGAAAAGAAACTTCCAAACAGAGTTTGGAGACATTGTTGAAAATCATGACACAACAGTAACTTCCAATTCCAATGTCCATAACATCTCTTCTGTGGTATTAACCAGTGGTCAACTTAGATTGTTAAACAAGGGGCTTAATTTTGTTCCTGGGTTCTTTGTTTCTGAACAATCTTTGGCTCAGGATGTGATAAATTTTTGTCGAATTTTGAATTTGAAGATGTTTTTTGAGCATAATGTTTGTGATACATCACAGGATTTCAAGTTTAAAAAATCAACATTTAACCCACCGATGGCACATTTAGTGGGTGTGTTTCAAAAAATGTCCTACAGGATTTACATTGTCATCTTAAGGATTCACCTGTCTCTTATAATAATCTGTCTACTGATGAGATACATAGTTTGGAAGAGCTTGTGAACAATAAAGATTTGGTTATTATTCAAGCTGATAAGGGTGGAGCAGTGGTGGTATTAGACAAGGTTATGTATGACAATGAGGCTTTGAGGCAATTGGGTGACAAGGAATATTATAGACAGATGCCTTTGGATCCCTCATCTCATTTCAAGGGCAAAATTGACCTATTCTTGACTGAGGCGGTGGATGAGGGCATCATTACACAATCTACGAAAGAACAATTAATGGTTGTTTCACCATTGAAACAATATTTATATTTGTTACCCAAGATCCATAAAAATGTTACAAATCCACCAGGTCGGCCCATTGTATCTGGACATGGTTCTCTCACTGAACCATTGTCTGAATACTTAACCCAATATTTGAAACCACTATTGGTATTTATTAGAGCTAGAATCCAAGATACCACCCAATTCTTGGATATTGTTAACAACACCCAACTTGAATCACATTGGTTATTATGCACTTTGGACATTACCTCTCTTTATACCAACATTCCACATTGGGCAGGTTTACAGGCATTGGACTATTGGTTGACTAGATCAGGTTTATATCGATCAGGTTTCAGTACATTCTTGGTATGTCTCACCGAGCATGTCTTGTCCAGTAATGTTTTTTATTTTCAAAAGAATTGTTATTCGCAAATTAAAGGTACTGCTATGGGTGCATCCTTTGCACCCATATATGCAGATCTTTTTATGGCATATATAGAAGAAATTATAATTTATGATTGTAATCATAATATCTATATGTGCGAGATGGACATCTGGCGTCGGTATCTGGATGATTGTTGGTTGGTGTGGAAAGCTGATGAACTGTATCTTATGGAGTTTCTTGAATATCTAAATAATATTTGGGGAATAGAATTCAAGTTGACTTGTCACACATCAAGGATAACATTTCTTGATGTTGAAGTGACTAGAAATGATGACAATACTTTATCAACTAGGATGTTTAGAAAATTCCCTGAATTTGATTCATTATTACATGCCACCAGCTTCCACCCACAACATATCATCCAGAACATACCTAAGTCTCAGTTCATAAGAGCCAGAAGAATCTGCTCTAGTCAACAGTCCTTTGTTGAAGCCCGGGATGATTTGGTACATAGATTTATTAGGAGGGGTTATCGTCCAGGTGCTGTGCATGAAACCAAAAGATGGGCATCCAACTTAAATAGAGATGACTTATTATCTTATAGAGACAGGAATAATAAAAATCCTAATTCACAGACCTTGCGTTTGGTGACCACATATGGACGTAATACACAGGGTTTTAAAAACATTATATAGACATTGGAATGTGCTTAAAGCTGATCCAAAATTGAACTCTATTCTTCCAGAAAGATGTTCTTTTTCATTCAGAAGGGGACAGACCATTGGCTCCAAGTTCAGTCATTATAAGAGAGTGGGTTCTGATTCTGTTGCTTCCGTCCAATTGTCCCTCTTGGGCAAACCCATTGTTGGGTGCTCACCTTGTGGGCATTGCTCTTTTTGTATCAGGGTTTCACATACTTGTGAATTTAGCAGTAAAAATACTCCACAAGTCTTTGACATCAAATTTTGGGCCAATTGTAGCACTGAATGGGTCATCTATTTGGTGACCTGTAACTGCTCTGCATTTTATGTTGGAAAGACCTCCAGGTCTTTTCGTCTTAGAATATGTGAACACTTGAGTGATGTTAAAAATAAACGTATTAGTAACGCACTTTACAAACATAGTTTGAAACACACATCTGCATGTTTTAAATTTGTCATTATTGACTGTATAAAAGGAAAATGCAAAGACAAAATTCATTGGAATGAATTGCTTAGTTTAAAGGAGAGAAAATGGATCATTAAATTGGGAGCATTGTTTTCACCTGGTCTTAATGACCAATTATAAATGGATTGTTTTCATTGGTTCTTTTGTGTGGTTGAACCATATATATGTATGTATACTGATATCCACAAGTTTTTGTCTTTTTTGTATCATTGAAGAAGGCTCTTAGGAGCCGAAACCGGTCTGAAAGTTTTGTAAATTGTTTGTTACAATTTTACATACATAGGGGAATTTTTTTCCCTATGGTAATAAATTATTTTGGATGTGGCACCTGCCAACACTTGCTGGCTTTTTCGTTTTTTCCAAGTCTCTTTTGGCCGTGCATTGGTTCTACGGGCATCTGCTTGTGTTTGGAAACTTTTAAGTTCCCATAAACCCTGATAATACTGCTGCTTATGTAGAACTGTTCACAGAAACCCTATACAATCATGTTAATAGCTGCTTAGAGGCAGCTGTATCCACCAAGAAAAAGTATAGAACTAGCTAAAAAATCAAGCCAGCCTGGTGGAATCCCAAAAATGATAGTTTGTATAATACAAGGAAGAAAATCATGGGAAAAATTAGGAGGTGCAGCACCCAGTAGGATAAAAGCACTCTCATTAAACTAAAACAAACAACTCAGAGGACAAATAAAATCTACCTAAAGTTGAGGTAAATTTGGCCTCCCGGGCCAAGGACAACCACAAGGCATTCTTTAGCTATCTCTGCAACCTCAAAGGCAATACACAATTGTGTGCAAAGCTCATTCTAACTGGAGCCAACTATACTGAGTCAGACTGTTTAGCAAACCTACTGGCCCATAAATTCAGCTTCAACTTTACCCCTCTCTCCCCCTCAACCTTCCCTCAGGAAATACCATAAAATATAACTCCCCCTGCTATCACTAGGGGAAAAGCTCCTTAATGCTGTCTCTAAAGCCAAGAACATTGCATCAGTGGGCCCAGACAATATCTCAGGATGCCTTCTAAATAGCATGAAACCTAGTATTGCTATATAACTGTAGCCTTCAAACAGGCTTTGTGCCTCATGAATTGAGAATAGCAATAGTCATCCCTCTGCACAAAGGTGGGCCATCTACAGACCCTAGAAACTGCAGACCCATAAGTCTTACTAGTCTTTTATATACAAAGCCATGGAAAGAATGATCACAGACATGATCAATAACAACATAGTAAACCTCCAGACACTGAACTCAACCTAGTTTGGTTTCCTTAAGGGTAGGTCATGCCTTCTCAGCCTGATGGGCTTCTTTGAGAATGTCATCAAAGCAACAGATGACAGCAAAATGGTTCACACTGCCTACCTTGACCTGGCCAAGGCATTTGACACAATACTCCACTCGGGCATTGTTGACAAACTTAAGAGGTTAGGTACAAACCCATATGTCACCTAGTGGATAGTCAGCTGGTTCACAGACAGGACCCAGGAATTTAGAATTGGGGAGTCCACCTCTACAAAGAGGCCAGTCACACGTGAGGTCCCTTGGGGATCTGTCCTTGGTACGTTTCTTTTTGGCATTTACTTCTCTGAAGTCAAGCCCGATATCAGTGGTCACTGGATGACTTAATTTGCAGATGATTGCAAATTAGGAGCTGTCATTGAATCCCCCTCTGACACAGATGGTGTCCTTCTATTTCACTTTTGCAGTATTCATTACGATAGGGATCCCCTGCCAAGTGCAGCCCAATGTCCATCCAGTATATTAAAGCCTTTATGTTGCTTTAAGGTACGCAGTACATCACACATATGCTCCTTGCATAGTGTAGGGCATATAGTTGATGTCTGGATGTACCATCCTCAGAACTTCTTTGCTACCAGTCCAAATACCATCTTTTGATCATTGGTCTGAATGCCTGTTCCATTGCCGGTTCACCAAGCCATTACAGATAAGTGCCCCATTGGGGATTTTGTTGTCTTCTCTTTCTTTGCTGCATTTTTCTTATGGGGTTTTGTGTCATCCAAGATGGGTAAATGCTAATGTGGGAGACGGATTCCCCATAAAGGCCATCATTAACAGTGTCTGTTTTGCCTTGGCGCTTTGCATGACCATACCACCTGTTCTCTCTGTTAGGCCTTTGTTCCCAAAAGCCTTCATAGTAGGCTATCTTCTTTGGTGCTTTATCTTGACAATCATCATCTTAAGATTCTTGCTAAAGGCATGATAGAGAGAACTTTCTGCTGTTAGGGGCAGCTGTCTGAGAAGGAGGAGACCAGGAAACCTAGGCCGGACTCTTCTGCTATTCAGCCTCCACCAGACATCCCTCCTGAGGTGAGTGATAGCTCTGAGGTTTGCCCAGCTTCATCACTGGATTCTTCTCCCACACAACCAGGTTAGAGGTCGTCGGGGATCCGACCTTAGGCACGTTTGAGGTGTTATTGCAGATGTCCGCTTCGGACATTCAGAGGGAACCACAGCTGATTATTTCCAAGGGCCTAGGGGTGTTCCCAAAATTTTGGTCAGAGAAGAAGTCCTTACTACCGTTATTAAATGCTGTCTTGGGTCATAGCCTTCCAACTTTTTTTAATACGGATGCTCCCTTAAAGAAAAAGCAGAAGACTAAACCTATTTCCTCAGCTCCTAAGGATCCACAGAGTGAATGGTAGTCCTTCACTTAGGGATAGCTTAGTGCTTTGATGACTTTAAAACATCCTCACAGAGTTTCTGTTCCAACCCCCCCCCCTTTGGTCTTCTACCCCATTTAAGAGACCCAGAGAACAGGATTCCTCCGAGAAGGAGGCAGATTCAGATGAGGAAACCCTTACTTACTCCTCCCAGATTCCCTCTCCTTTGAACTGTGGATCAGAGGAAGAGGAATCTACCAGTCGTGATACTCCCCTTGAAGAGATTTCTTTTGGGGACACTATTTGTAGGATGATGGATTTTTTTTATATAGAATTGTGCTCAAGTTTCTGAGACACAAAAAAGGTGTCATGAACTGCTGCATATGGATTCTCCCAGACCTTCTGTTGTCCTTCCTGTTTTGGCTACTTTGTTGGATGCCTTTTCTGTTGTCTCTAAGGCTCCAGATTCTCAGCCCCCTGCACCCAAGAAGCTAGATAGGTTCTATAGGGTGCTTGAGAATGCTACGTTCTTCTACAAGTGTCCTTCACCTGACCACTCAGTGGTGCCAGTAGCTTTTGACAAACCTTCTCAATTCCTTCATTCTCCGAAGTTACTGCCTTCTGATAAAGATAGCAGAGCTATGGAAAGGCTAGGCAAAAAGGTCTATTCCTCTGCTACCTTGGCTTTTAGAGATGTTAATTATCAGAACCATATTTCCAGGTACTTGTTGGCTCTGCTTTCCCAGGCCTGCCAGGTGATTTCTCATTTTCCAGACTCTGAAGATAAAACTTCTGCTCTTTCACTCTTAGGGACTTCCTTCCAGGTGGCTCATCATTCCATCAAGTATAGTTATGATACAGCAGATGCTTCTTCTAGGGCTGCTGCCTTTGGGTCAATGATGAGATATTCTTGGCTTTGGCTTCAAACTTTGCCTGATGATATTGATATTAATGCTAAGTTGATGGATTCCCCTCTAGATAATAAACACTTATTTAAGTCCATTCAGGATAAGGGCAAGGTTGTACCAAAACTTAAACATGTGTTTGTTTCTTCTGTGCCTAAATTTCAGACAAACTACCCAATAAGCCAGCCTTTGTTCACAGGCAATCTCACCCTCCTTCTAAGGTTAAAAAGGGTGGCAAGCAGGCTCCTCCTGTAAAGGCTACTCAGACTTCTGTGCCACAGAAGTCTCCTTTTCCTAATAAACCAGGTGCTGTCTGACTATCCAATTTTTCTCAGCCACTTTCCTCTTTCTCTTCACCTATTTATCTCTCTTCCTGTTTGGCTGAAGATTACTCAGGGTTCCTGGGTTCTTTCCATTATCTGCCAGGGGTATTTCATGGTCTGGAATTCTCTTCCCTCTTTTATGGAATTCCTCAGTCCCTCGGAAGCAGCTGTCCTTCTTTCCAGGGGTGCTTCCAGATATTTTGACTTAGGGTACTATTCAAGAGTATCTGTGTCCCAAAGCAGGGGGAGGTTTTACTCCAGGATGTTTCTAGTGCCCAGGAAAAAGGGTACCTGGACACCAATTCTAGATCTCTCTCATCTAAACACTTTTCTGAATGTGTCTTCTTTTTTATGTTGTCCCTTCAGACTTTGTTCCCTCTTTTGCTACCTCAGGCTTATCTTGTATCTCTGGATCTCAAGGATGTTTACTTCTGTATCCTTTGTTGTCCCCTTTTCAGGAAGTTTTTATATTTCTGTGTTGCTTCCTGACATTTTCAGTTCTCTGCTTTGCCCTTTGGCCTTTCTACTGGTGCAAGGGTATTTAACAAATGCCTCGCTTTTCTGATTACTTTTTGCAGGCTTCAGTGGTTCCAAGTCTTTCCTTACTTTGATGACCTCCTGTTTCAGACATCCACTCCAGAGATCTTGTTGCAAAATATTTGTTTTGCCATTACCCTTCTGCAAAGCCTGGGGGATCACAATAAACTTCAAAAAGTCTTTTCTGACTCCTTCTCAGGACCATGTTTTTTCTGGAGTGCAGGATCCAGACTGTGCCTGTGCTGGTATCCCTGCCTCATTCCAAGGCCTTAACACTTATTTTTTGTTATTCAAACTCTTTTTTCTCTGGCCTGTGTAACAGCCAGGGAATTTCTGAGTGTTCTGAGGTTCATGGCCTCCACCATTCCTATGCTCCCTGTGGCTAAACTCCACATGAGAAACTTTCAGTGGTGTCTGAAGTCAGTTTGGCTTCAACATGTGCATCCCTTGAATTCACTGTTCCTCTTCTGCCTTATCAATGGTGGATTCATCAGTTATCTCTAAGTCCTGGGCTCCCATTTCATCTCCCTCTTCACTCTCAGGAACTGTTCACAGACACTTCAGATGTGGGATGGGGAGCAGCATTTGGATCCCTAAAAGTGCAGGGTGTTTGGTCGCCTCTGTGACGCCCCAACACTTGACCAGTAATCAAGGAGCCTCAATCCTCACCAGTAGCAACAGTGGGGGACATACACTGGGAGGATGAAAAGTACATGCACAGTATTTCCAGATGCAGCTCTCTGCATCGAGTGCAATTTCCCTTAAGAGTACACAGAGACTACAGTCAGTCCGGGGCTGGCTTCTCCATCTTTCTCCAAATCCCCAATAAGGCTCCACACTGGTACAGCTATAGAGTTGAGATCTCAGCCGAGTGACCAGCCAAGACCTCTAGCACCCTCTCTGTCCAATCAGTGCTTCATGCCCCTGCCCAGGTAGCTGACACACACACATACACACACACATACACACACACACACACACACACACACACACACACACACACACACACACACACACACACACACACACACACACACACACACTCTTTGAGGTTTGATTTATACACGCGCGCGTGCGCACACACCTGGGAAAGGCTGGCACAAGATTACTAGCTATGCCCCCTTCTGCCTAGACTATAAGATGGTTACCTGTGCCACCAGTCAACTCTTATCTCTTACTTTAAGGCCCTAAAGGGTGTCCAATCTTACTGTGTAATATTAGTACAAATGGTAGTTTGACAAAGATCAATGCTATTAGGAGTGGTCCACAGTGTCTCACAAAGATTAGCCACAGTGAAAGGTTTAAATATATTTAATAATAAATAATAAAAGAACACGAAAATACTCAGTATATATTCACAGTGACATCCGAGTTCAAAATCACAGGAAATATTTAAAACAACATTGCAGGACAGCCTCAGATAAATAAAGGAAAATATCTAAATTAAGCTTTGCTATATTCCTGACTATATCCAAGAGAATTATACTGTTCCCTATTAACTTACTTCATCAGAGCAAGGCAGATGTGATGAGTGGATCTTTAGTTGTTGTCAGGTCCATGCCAGAATACAGAATGCTGTGTTTCTCTTAGAGTCCTCTCAAATTAATATCTGAAATATTACTGCTGTAATAGCTTGCAGAATGACTTCATTTCTAGTCATCTGACTCTATCCCAGGTGAAACCCCCACTGCTGGAAGCTAGCATTATTTAGCATCTACCTGTGAAAATACATAGACCTCAGATCTTTAGCAGATGCTGGAAGTCATAAAACAGTTACATTCCTTCACATGTCAAAACGAGTAATTATTTTACCTTAAAGACAATGCAGAGAGTTCCCTAGTATAGACATTCTGTCTTTAGCTGTCATAAAGTAATTTAATTTCAGCCATTTTTCTGAAGTTAACCTCCTGTATTCCAATTTTCTACTGTTAAAATATATATATTTAAACAGTTACAATAGTGCATGTACATTTCTGTTCTCTTTCAGCAGGGCACACTGTGGATCCATTTTAAACACAAGCATTTTGCAAATTCCCTTTTCAGCACACACGTCTGTACTAAAACTTTGATATACACATAACATACAGTTCTAAATACATTTGTAACACAAGCATCTTATATAAATCATGTTGATATTCACAAATGACATATAATTATGTACAAAATTCCAGATAGCTGTGCTGGCACTGTCTCATTTTGTTACAGCCTCAACAGAAAGAGAACATCAGTGTCTAAGAGATGAGACGTCTTCTGCTGGCTCTTCAGGCTTTTCATAGGTAGGTACTAGGCTATCTGCCCAAAGGCATTTATATGCCTAGCCGGAATGTGTTAACTTTCGCCACCCCTTAGATCAGTTCCCTGTGCCTCTGTCCAGCAGAGCCACTGAAGTGATCCCCTGGGTAAACTTCCTGTTTCCCATCCACTTGTCAAGGTTTCTCTTGAAGAATGTTAGAGAGGAGCTCTGCGTAATGTAGTTTGGAATCTTGTTCCAGAGCATGGGAAGTCTCTGGGACAGGAATCTATCCCTCCAGCATGTCCTATTTATTGTTGTGGTGAGGTTTAGATCCCTAGAGCATGTGGCTCGAGGGGATATGGTTTTCTTTAGGTGGAGCATGTCCATCAATTCTGGGTTGGACATGGCTTTGTATGTCAGGCAGAGATCACCTCTGAGTAGGTGGTATGCAACCAAGTACAGCTGGAGTTTCTTCAGTCGAGCTGCATAGGTCATCTGTTTGAGGCCAGTGATCCTCTTGGTGAGTTACTTCTTTGGTCTTTCCAGCTGTTGCAGGTGTCTTGTAAGGTGCATCCAAAATGGGGAGTTGTACTCTATGATGGGTCTGATGAGTGATGCGTAGAGGGGCACAATGACCTCTTTTGATCTGGATGCAAACCCTTTTGTGATTAGGTGGGCCACATAGAAGGATTTTCTAACCACTTTGGCAATGTGATTATCAGAGGAAAGATTACTATCTACTTGGGTCCCCAGATCCCTTATTTCATCTTCTGTATTTGGGGGGCTACCACCTATGTGGTAGTTTGTGTGTACTTTGTTTTTTTCCAAAGGGATGACTATGCACTTTTTGGCATTTAGCTTGAGGCCATGATTTTGACACCAGGTATCTGTCTCAGTGAGACCCTTTTAGAGGATGTCTGTTTCAGCCGGAGAGGCAATTATAGCCCCTAGTTTGTAGTCATCTACGAACTTGGTCAGCCATAGTCCTCCTGTGCTTGCCTGTACCTCTGAGAAGTTTATGGCAAACAGGAGGGGGTCCCAGGACTGAGCCCTGGGGAACGCCACTTGTAATCGGTTTAGAGTCAGACCTAGCTCCTGCATCTCTTACCATGTGGGTTCTGTCCGTGAGCCAGTTGGCAACCCATCTCGTGACGTAGGGGTTTATGTTCAGACTGGTGAGCTTGTCTATAATGCCAGAATGGGGAATGGTGTCGAAGGCCTTTGCAAGGTCTAGGTAGGCTGTGTGGACCACCTTTCCCCTCGTCTATAGCCTTGGTAACTGTCTCAAAGAAGTCCACCAGGTTTAGGAGGCATGATCTGCCGTTAACAAAGCCGAACTGGGTAGGGTCCAGTGTTTGAAGGTTCCCAATGTCTCTGTTGATGAGATCCATGATGATGTGCTCCATAGCCTTGCAGACCAAGCTAGTCAGGCTTATAGGACTATAGTTCCCGGGGTCTGTGGTGGCTCCACCTTTGTGGAGCAGAATAACCATTGCTGTGCGCCACTCTATGGGCACATAGCCTGTGGAGAGGCTGAGTGTGAACATTGTGTTTAGGTGAGGGGTTAATTCATCTTTGAGCTCGTATAGGGCACAGCCTGGGACACCATCCGGTCCCATTGATGCTGTGTTTTTGGCTTTGGAGAGGGCTATTTTAACCTGAGTGTCTGTGATTTCAGGGGCACTACATTCTTCTGGTATGGTTATGGGCCCTTTTGGGGGTGGGGGGTGTGATGTTTGCACTGAACCTGTCTGCCAGGATGTTGGCGATATTGGTTGGTTCAGTGTATTTTGTGCCGTTCTGCACTAACTCCAAGCAGATCTGGGAATTGCCACTTAGATTCTTGACATAGCTAAAGAATGCCTTGTGGTTATCTTTGGAGTCCTTGGCAATTTTTCTTTCGAAGCTAGCCTTGGATAATTCTATGAGGGATCGTAGTTTATTGCTTATACTTTTTTGAGGGATCGTACTTTCTTGCTGATGCTCTCTTCTCCCTGGGACATCTCAAGATGTTTATAAACAATACCGCAGTGACGTACTGTGTAATCATGGGGAGGTGGGGACAAGATCTTATCTTTGCCAGTTGGCAGTCCTGGTGTGGGAACTTGCTATCCAGTATCAAATGATTCTTCAGGCAGTTTACATTCCCTTAGGTCAAAATATTATGGCAGACATTCTGAGTGTGTTCTTAACTCAATCCCATGAATGGAGGCTTCACAGGGATGGGTTTCTGGACATTGTCCTCCAGTGGGGTACTTCTCCAATAGATCTTTTTGCCTTCCCCTAGAACAGACAAGTTCTTATTTTTTTGTGCCAGAGTCCCAGGTCCCCTGTTTGGGTGGGCAGACACCCTGTCTTTTTCTTGGAAGGGGAAGTTTCTTAACAGTTTCCATCCCCTTCCCCTCATTCCGAATTCCTGTTCAAAATTCAAAACGATGCTTCCAAAATCTTGTTGGTGACTGGCTTTTTGCCATGACAGCATCAGTACCCCCTTCTTTCACATTTAGCCAAGGGCAGTCATCACAAATTACCTCACAGGGTGGCCCTGCTCACACAAGACAAGGGATTTCTCATCAGTCCTCACCTGTCCCTCTTTAACTGTGGGTTTTAGGATTTTGATTCCACATAGACAACTTTATTTTGAGAATGTGTTTACGGTCCTGCAGGGGGCCAGGAAACCCAATTCTAGGAAATCCTACTTGTCCAAATGGAATAGATTTTCTGTTCGCTGTCTTTATCGTAACCTGGATCCACTTTCTGTGGATGCTCCTTTAGTTCTCTCGTATCTTTGTGAATTGCTTAATGCTGGATTGGCTTTTTCTTCTGCTAAGGTCCACTTATCAGCTATCTCTGTTGTCTGCCTTTGTCTTCTCCTTTAACTTCTAGATTTGAAGCAAAATTATTCCTTAAAGGCATCATTCATATTAGGCCTCCCAGGAAGCCAGTTCCTCCTCCCTGAGATCTTAATTTTGTTTTGGAAAAATTGACTCAGGCTCCTTTTCAGCCTGCAAGTTTAGAGTCCCTGCAACATTTCTCATGGAAGACAGTAGATTTGTTAGCCCTTACATCTGCCTGACAGCTGTCTGAGCTTCAAGCCCTTATGGCTTTTCCTCCTTTTTTGTGTTTCATAAGGACAGGGTGTCATTGCATCCTAATGCTTCTTTTATGCCCAAAGTAGTGAATGAGTTGTCCCTTAATCGGTATATTTGCCCACTTTTTCCCTTCTCACAATCTACCAGTGAAAAGGTGCTGCACATGTTGAATGTGCATAGACAACTCAGATTTTATTTGGATAAGATTTAAGACTTTTTATAAGTCTGGTCAGCTCTTTGATTCCTTTCATTGTAAGTCCTTAGGATTGGCTATTTCCAAGCAAACTATTTATTCTTGGACTTCTAAAACCATTTATTTTTGTTATTCCTTTTGTGGCAAGAGCTTTCCTTCTTCTGTTAAGGCTCATTCTACTAGGGCTTTGGCTTCTTCTTGTGCTTTTTCCAAGGGTTTGGATACTAACTTTGTTCTTGAAGCAGCTACCTGGACTTCTATGCATACTTTTACCAAACACAAGTTGGATGGAATTTCCAGAGCTAGAGCTGCTTTTGCTAGGGACATCCTTCGTGGCTTCTGTGATGTCCTCTCTCTGGGCCAGTATTCAAAGAGCATGAATCTTCACTGACACTGGAGAGGGACTTCACATATTGGTGGCAGTGGTGGGATAGAGGCTTCTTGATTACTGGCCAAGAGTGGGGATGTCACATATTGGTGAGCATTGGTGGGATATTAACTGAACTTCTGTAGCCTGTACACATTTGTCACTGAATATGTGTATATTTTCAGCATCCACAAGGTAAACATTCATAGTTTCATTTCAGAACAGTTTTATTAATTTATTTTTTGTTAGTTTAGTTTAGTCAGCAGAGGATTATGGGAAACGTACAAAGAAAAAGTTGGTCTAGGTGTATGAAGCCAAAGGACTGGTGCATAACTAACCTGACTAAACAGGAATTATTTCAGACTTAGTTGCAGCTCAGATCAGCAACCAGGAGGATAACCAGTCTGGTGATGGGAATTTACAGCCCTCAAAAATAGGGCAGTTCACCCTTTCCTCAGAAGACTTAAAAATCCATCTGGAGTTAAAGAAACTTGAACTGGAGGCCAAACATTTGGAATTAGAATCAGTGGAGAGAATTTGGCATTTGGAGGTTGAAGAAAAGGATAAACAGATGGAATTAGAATCAGCAGAGAGATTGTGGCATTTGGAGATTGAAGAAAATGAGAAGCAGCTTCAGCATGAGTGGGAGATGCTGAATATTCACCAGGGTCATGGAGGTAATGGGGAAGAGAATAAACAAACCCCAGAAGCAATAAAGGTCAGCAAATTTCTTCCACAGTTTCCAGAGGGTGATAATTTTGATAGTTTTATTCGTATATTTGATAGATTTGATAGAGTATATAAACAGTATAATATTGACCAAGGGCAGTGGGTATGTTTCCTGACCTCCTTACTCCATGGTAAAGCTCTAACTGTTGTTTCTAAATTGTCTGATATTGATTGTTTAAACTATGAGAAAGTAATGCAGTGTTTATTGCAATGTTTTAAGTTAACACCTGAAGCTTACAGAAAAAAGTTTCATGAGCATATACACAAGGCAGATGAAGTGTATGTGATTATATTGCTGAGTTAAGCATTTATTTTCATAGGTGGGTGAGTGGGTGTCACTTCACCACTTTTGAACGACTGGAAGACCTTTTGGTGAGGGAACAAGCCCTTAGCCCTTTGCTTGAGGACATGAGAATCTGGTTAGCAGACTGGGAGTGTAACACTGCAGAAGAGCTGGGGGGAAAAGGTGATCTCTACTTAGCAAGCAGGGCATCACTGCACAGAAAGGGGTTACTCCATGCTACACATTGATATAAGGCAAACCAATATGAGCAGCCTAAACCACCCCAACAGAGTTCACCAGTAACAAGGGAAGCCTCTAATTCAGGTACATGGTCAGGATCAAGGATTAGATCTTTTTAATGGCTCAGTGGTGCCATGTATCATATAGATGTCCACGGAAGCAAGGTGGGAAACAAAAGATGGAGGAGCTGCCAAGTGGGAATAACAGTATGCCAGTGGTAAGTTGTCTGGAGACAACAGGGGTACCAAACTATCATCGGAGTTTATATCAAATCATAGTGGATGGAAAACAGGCCACTGCTAAGGGAGACACAGCCTCTGACATAATGGCTGTGTAGTCTGCAGTGATTAAAGAGGAGCAGTGCATGCTTGGGCAGTCCACTCCAGTCAGAGCTTTAGGAGGGACCCCATTCCAAGTGCCTTTGGCCAGGTTTCACCTTGACTGGTTGGGTGGAAAAGGAAGAAAGCAAGTAGGTGTGTTTGAGGATATCCTTGCAGATGTCTTGATTTTGATAATGTAGTACCTTGTGTGCATGCAGTTACAAGCTATCAGGCATGGAGACAGGCATGTAGGTCTGGTAGCCTGGGGAGATGCAGACTGGCTTCAGGTGGCTATTTCACGGAGGTAGCTACCCTGTAGAAGTGAGCCTGAAGGTGAGCCACAGCTGCTGTTAGGTACTGATTTTCTCTTGGACAGCGATGACTGCAAGGGCAGGGGTGAGTGGTTGTACTCAGACTGACAGTGATGCACCGCTGTCAGCGGATACCAGACTTCCTGTGGAATTGCAGCTGGGAAGGGTCACAAAGATAGTGTTGAGACAGGCTGAGTTCTCGGACCTTACACTAAGAACATTGAGGGAGGTAGCTAGAGAGGCACCCTATTTCTCAAGGAAAAGGTGGTTCTGTATACTGAGACAAAGTGTTATTGTATAGAGAGTGCACCCTTGAGGGAGGGCTAGAGGGTGAGGTAATACAGCAGTTGGTAGTCCCTAGAGCCTATCAGTTAGCACTTCTAGCCATAACCTATGGCATTCCTTTTGCAGATCATATGGGCAATAAAGTTTATGAAGAGACATGTTATGCAGAACTGTTATTGGCCTGGGGTTGCAAGGGATGTAACAGGGTACTGCAGGACCTGTGAGCAGAGCCAAAAGGTCAGCAAGGCAGGAGACAAGGTGAAATCTCCTTTGATGCCTTTGCCTGTGATTGAGGAGCCCTTTCAGAGGGTAGTTATGGATATTGCGGGGCCTCTGAGTACCCCATCTTCCAGAGGGAATAAGTATATCCTGGTGACTGTAGATTATGCTACTAGATACCCTGAGGTGGTGGCTCTGTCCTCCGTCATGACAAAGAAGGTGGAAAATACTTTGTTAGAGATTTTCAACAGAGTAGTTTGCCAAGAGAAGTACCCTGACAGAGGTGCCAATTACATGTCAGACCTGCTGGCTTGTCTATGGAAGCACTGTGGGGTGACGCACCTAAAAAATACCCCTACCATCCCCAGACAAATGGTCTTGTGGAGAGGTTAAACGCTACACTAAAGACCATGCTACAGGCATTTGGAGACCATTTTAAGAGAGAGAGTGGTATAAATATTTGCCCCATCAGCTGTTTGCATACAGAGAGTTACCCAAGGAATCCAGAGGTTTTTCACCCTTCGCGTTGCTGTAAGGACATAGAGTGAGGGGACCTTTAGATTTGATTTCTGATGAGTGCGAGTGTGAGTCTGAATCCTAGAAGGCATATCTTGTGGCATATGTCCTAAACCACAGGACAAAGCTTAGGGAGCTCATGGGCTTGGCCCAGGAGAATCTGGCAGGAGCCCAACAGCAGAAAAAGGTCTAGTATGACAGCAACGCTTTTGCCTGAGACTATGTTGTGGGACAGCAGGTTATGGTGCTCATTCTTGTTAGACACAGTAAGCTGCAGACAGCTTGGGAAGGACTCTTCAAAGTGCTATGGAAGATCAGTGATGTTAACTACATGGTGGAATGGCTAGGCAGGAGACAGGGGCACACATTTTTCCATGTTAACATGATGAAGCCTAACCATGACAGGGAGGCCCTTGTGCTGAATATTTGCAGTGGATAGCAAGAGGAGTCTGAGGGGAATCTTAACCTACATCGAGCCAGCCAGCAGAATGCCAAGTTACTAAGGTGGAACCTAGGGTTGCAGGCATATGACATGACAGTGCAGCACTGTAGGGGGGTCAGCAATGTCAATGCAGACGGCTTGTCAAGACAGGGTATGGGTTAATGTATTCCTAGACAGGCTGTTTCCTCTCAAGCAGTGTTTCTCAAGGGTCACTTGAAAAACTAGCTTGAGTCTTCAAAGGGTTTTGAGATGTGACGATGCGAGTTATTGCCAGCTGTGCCAGGAGAAGTACGTCAGTGGATGTGTAGCATATGCCAGTGTAGCTACCTGGAGTTTTGTAAAAAATTATATGTCATTTGTATATCAAACTGACTTGTACAGATCCTTGTGTTGAAAATGTACCAACAGTGTGCCCTGATGGACAGAAAAAGAAATACACTTGTATGTCAGATTGTATTATTTTCACATATATGCAAGATTCTAGGTCAGTTGCTAGGAAAGAAGGTAGTACGGGAACCAGAAGTTAGATGACCAGATGTATGTGATGTCATTCTATATATTGAAATGATGTTTTAAATCTAGAAGAAACTGAAGTCTCATGGCAGTCTGTTTTTGTAACCTGATGAAAAAAAGATCACTCATGTACTTCATCTTGCCTTGCTCTAGTAAGTAACCAGGGAATAATAATTCTTTAGATCAGTCAGGAAAATATAGTGAGATTTGTTAAATATTGTTTTTCTATAACTTTGTGAACCTGTCCACCTGTGTTATTTTTTAATGTTTCCTGTGATTGAAACTCTGGTGCTTATTGCAAATAGATATTTCGTATTTTCATGTTCTATTATTATCAAGTATATTTAAACTTTTTATTGTGGCTGGTCCTTTAGAGAATAGTTAAACCTGTAAGTGTACTTGTATCTATTGGTGACAGTGTGGTCACTCCTGAAAGCTTGGTGGTTTGGTCAGCATTATCATTTGTATTAATTTTAATTTCACTCAATATAATTGGGTACACTTGCAAGAGACTTAGAGTAGCTGGCTTTAAGGTGTCTGTTGGCAGTATAACTATTTTGTAGTCTTGGCAGAAAGGGGCATATCTACTAATTCTGTGGTAGCCTTCCCAGTTGTGTGTATGTGTGTGTGTGTGTGTGAGAATCAAATCTCCAAGAGTCTGTGTATCAGCTGCTTGGAGAAGGGACACAAAGCACTGGTTTCACAGAGAGGGTAGTGGAGTATTTTGCTTGGACACTCAGCTGAGGACTCATCGCTACAGCTGTGGCAGTGGTGAGTCTCATTGGGACTGTGGAGAGAGAAATCCAGACCCTGGACTGAATCTGTTCCCAATGTCCTCTTAAGGGAAATGGTGCTTGATACAGAGAGCTGTATCTGGAAATATGGGGTTTATCCATTTTTGTTCCGTCAGTGGTGAGGATTGAGGCTTATTGATTACTGGCCCAGAGTGGGGATGTCACAGTTTCCTAGAGAGCTTTACTCGTCTTTCCTCCTCCCTCTCTCCTTCCTGAGTTTTGGCACTCTCCCTATTATAATGAATACTGCAACAGTGAAATGGAAGTAAATAGTAGAATTGTGTAAAATCTTATCATAATGGTAGATGCCCTGCTCTTTACTATTGCGGTATTCACTCCCTCCCTCCACCTCCTTGCCCATTTTTCTTCTAGATGTATTGATTACCTCTCTTTTCCTTGGACTTGTGTTCCTACTTGGGAACTCAGATTTGAGGATGGTTCATCCGGATGTCATCTTTATACCCTACACTATCCGAGGAGCATACACGTGACATACAGTGTACCGTAAAGCAACCTAAAGGCTTTGGTGTATTAGCCAGACATCAAGCCCCCCTTAGCAGGGGATCTCTATTGTAATGAATACTGCAACAGTGTAGAGAAGGACATCTATCATTATGGTAAGATTTTACCCAACTGTACTTTTCCAGGAGGGGCTGACACAGACAGACAACTGGTGTCAGAGCCATGGACTAAAACTAAATGCCAAGAAATGCATAATAGTATCCTTCAGGAAGTCATTCATCCCTGGTAACTGTCATTGACAGCACACCCCTTAGAGTTGACCCAGTAGTCAGGGACTTAGGGACACACATAGATAGTAATCTAGCCTTTGTTCATCACATGTCTACAGTGGTGAGGAAATCATTCTATGTTGTGCAACTTATAAACAAAGGTATGGCATCTAGGCCATGAAAGTCATTATTCCACTGTATTTGCTATTCATCAGACCTATTACTGAGTACAGTGCCCCATTTTTTATTTACTTAACCAGGCATATCCAACAATTGGAACATCCACAGAGGTTCCTCACTGGAAGAATACAGGGCATAAGTAAAATGTCCCATGCAGACTGCCTCAAGGCCTTATCCTTGTATTCTGTCTCCTACAGGCTGTTGAAGGAAGATTTATGCCTGACATACAGGGCATTGTCAGAACCCACTCTGATGGACTTCCTGCATATCCACAAAACAAACTTGCTAGAGAGACAGTTATGTATCCCAGAGACTACCTCATCTCTGTAACAGGCTCCCCATCCATGTGAAGCAGAGTTCCTCTCTAACCCAATACAAGTGTAACTTGGGCAATTGTTTGGGGAACAGAAAATTCATCCCTGCCATGGCACCTATGTCTCTAATGGCAACAGGCCACCTGCAGATGGTTCATCTCCAAGGCCCTTTCTTGTAAATGTTTCATCTGCCAAGCCCATGCTTACCGCTTACCTTGGGTACCAGAACTTGTCAGAGATTTGGGATGCATGACTAGGCTTAAAAAGGCACTTCTTGTCGTTCGCCTAGTAAACACCTATGAACTCACATGACCCTTAGCATATTGGGGTACCCTTTTTTTTCTTGCATTCAGAATATTGTAGATGTGGATTCCATTAATGTGTATGAGTTTTTGTGGTTTATTGAATACTGCCTGGTTCACTGCTTAGTAATAGGGGTTTGGATCTAGCAGTGAATTTGTCTGTATGCTTTCAGAACATGATATTCTTCACTAGCCTTTCAAGAGTGGTTTCTAAGGCCAATACTTATTCACAGGCTGCCATGTTGTAAGACTTGATTTTTATTCTGAGCTGAGCATCAAGTTTTGTTTTAATGTGGGAGATGGGCAAGAGGCTTTTTTTTTAAATAGATTTCAGGCAGAGGGGTAGGAAAAGGCCCTTTCATGAAGAGATGGGGTAGAACAATGTTTAGGTCAGAATGAGAGACTGTTCTTTACAGAAAGAGTGGTCCTGCATGAAATGACCTGATGTTATTTGAGCTTTAAAAATGGTGTAAAGGTTTCAGACGGGCTGAAATAATAAAAAAAAAAAAGAAAAAAAAAATGAATTGGGGAGTATGGGACGACTGTGTAAGAGTCTAAAATGGATTTTGGTTGCTTTATAAACATTTATTACGCTGCACCAATATACAGTCTGTTCCATGTATGTGAATGGTTTGATGATTCCTATAAGGAAAATATGAAATTATTTAATTGGTCAAACTGATAGTATATCATATACAGATAACATTGCTTGGGAATTCTTAAATATGTTGTTACATTACTCTTAAAACCTGTGTTAATGAATTTCAGACTACAGGTCCTGCCCTGAGAGTTGTGCTGTAGCATCTTCTTCAGGTGATTAGCCTTTTGTAATCTTTCCTCTCCCTGCATCCATTTACAATATGTGAAGTAGTATAGTGACTTTATACTGCTTAAAGACTGACTGTGGTTATGTGAGATTGACTAATAAAGTAATGGATTATCATGGTAATAACATGGAGACTTCTTGCAGTATAGATATGTACTAAGCCCAGACTCAAACTCTTCATTTTCATATTTATTAGTAGTGTTATCAGTATGTTGCACACTGTTCACCTGTCAGCATTCCTTCTTTCCTCTCCTGTTCCACTAGCAGCACTCTTTCGTCCCTCAGTACTTTATTAAATGTCATATCCATCAAGAGGACGTCTGAAATTAGTCTAAGCATAATGTTTTAGTAAAATGTAGTAGAAATCACTGGGGTCTGACTGGTCGAGTGTTTTGTTTTATTTTCTGTTGAGGAACACTGGTTAGAAAACCTGTGATGAATATTTTGCATAGAAATGGACAAAGTAATAAAATGAGTGTTTGTAAACATAGGTTCATAACGATGAATGTATTTTGACTGCCATCTTTCAGTACTGTCAGTTCATCAGGACTCCTAATGAATTGGCAGTAGAAGTTGAAAGATTTTATAGATTCAGTACAAAGCACTTTTTGTCTCTTAATAAGTAAGTGATTTTTACTTCCATTCTCCCATACCATACAGTGAAATTTTAGAATTAACAAACACTGGCATTTTAGTGTAGTAATCACTTGAGTAAATCCAAGTTCAGTTATTTTACAGCAAATAATGTTAGTTCCACAGAAGTGTGAACAGAGTGTCCCTTGTTTTATTATTATTCTGTTTATGCTGTACTGAGAAGTGACAGGCAGTGTACTGAGTGGACTAAACGCATTGATGCTTGCATTATAGAGGTGTCTGATGCTTTGGCCTGGTGACTTTGTGAAACAGACACCCCTTGTAGGTTATCCTGTTTATACATGTTAGAGTCTCAAGGGCCGTGACTTTTTGCCAGAAGAAGCATTTTTGAGGATGATGAAACACAGTGCTGTTATTGATCTGTGCATGACACAGTCAGTCTCTCTGCTGGCAAAGTGTAGCAACATTTATCCAGGAATTTGTGAAATGTCACTCGGATCGTGTTCACAAGGTAAATTGTGGAGAAAAAAAACACTGGATCTAAGCCTGAACATCCTTGAGGAATTGGGCAGTAGTATCTAATTCCAAAGCCTTATCTACTGGGCTAGATGACTGCTACTTGACAGTGAAGTAGCTACGATGTAATTGTTTTTTTTTTTTTTTTTTCAGCATGTAATATTGTATTGAAAATGTTTTTTTTTTTTTTTAAAGATTATTTTTGACTATAAATTTATGCTATCAAAACTCCAAGAAAGCTTTTGGTGGAGAACCACCTTATCTAAAACTGATTTTTTTTTTTCTGATGTTCAGATTGTTCCTTAAAACATGATGAAGTAGGAAACCTGAAAATGCACACAGAGTAAATACTGTGGGCATACACATTTGTACATATGCATGGATGTGTGTGTCTATATATATATATATATATATATATATATATATATATATATATATATATATATATATATATATATATACATATATATACTGTGGGCATACACATTTGTACATGTGCATGGATGTGTGTGTGTCTATATATATATATATATATATATATATATATATATATATATATATATATATATAGATATAGATATATATATATATATATAGATATATAGATATAGACACCTACGCACACACACGTGTGTGTGTGTGTGTGTGTGTGTGTGTGTGTGTGTGTGTGTGTGTGTGTGTGTGTGTGTTTATGTTTATCTATGTATACATAGCTTTACTATCGCAGTCTTGAAGGCAACAGTCTTGAAAATCATAATCCCAAGACCCCATGTTAGCACTCATACCTGGGTTCACACTGGTAGGTGGATTCGGTATTCAAGGTTTTTGACATTGTGATCTTCTGCATTTTGGACCTTCAGTATTATGGTTTTGGGATTGTGTTTTTAAACCGTATGCATATACTCACACACAGAGTTTATATTTACTTATACATATGCAAATGTATATATATTTACTTACATATGTAAGCACATGCATACATTTAGTACTGAATGATTTTTTTCATTGCCATTTTATAGCATTTTATTCAGTCTGAATTGTTACTAAACATTTTTTTTTTTAGTTTTAGTAGTAAATGTGGCCACAAAATATTGTAAGAAAGTTTGCGCTTTTAGAATTTTTAACAGTGTTTTTAGCTGCAATTTAATTAAACTAGAATTCAGTTTCACCTAATGTGAGCACTGCTGGGATGGCAGAGAATCTTTATTTATACGAATCTAAAGAGCACTGAGATGTCACTGATGTAGAATGTATTGTGTTAGGTGAAGTCTTACTATGTGTTTCACTGGAGACATTGGACATAACACTATAATGGTACTATTGTTTGGTTCCTTCTGTCCACTCATGGTCAGTTTAAATAAATTTGATCTGAAGAACAAAATTTTTTTTATGTTTTGGAGTTATTTTGCTTAATTACTGAGGTCTTTGAGCATGTTCTTTATTGACAGCACTTTAGGCAACGTCCATCATTATAGTTCAAGTATAACATTTTGAGAGTCTGGACTATTGTTTCAGATCTTCAGGCACATCATGGAATGATGTGGCCTTCTGCAGACTTAATCAATAAATGTTTTGTTTGCATATTTATTAGTTTTCAGCTTTTGGCCCCTTACAGAGATGCCCTGTTAAACTTGTACTTTTTTTTCTGTACATCTCCCAACCTTCCATCCATTTGCTTTCTTCCAGTCACTGCTGTCCAATTTGTCTCTGACTTGGGCAGTAACCAACTGGAGGAAGCCGTCAGGCAGGCAGGAGTAGAGATATTTTGATAGTGCCTGTCTGCAGACTATCAGCCTTCTCTTACAGACATTTATCCACCAAGTGGCTCCCCCCATGAATACCCTCATGGTCCAGAGGAGAGTCTCATTAACAACCCTCCCTTGCTGCCTTTTACAGACTATCAAATAGCGTGTCCCTCCCCAGAGAACTGCAGGGCATTTCTATGTATGCCTAACCATCCCTCTGATGGTTGATATAAGTGGTCTAGTCATCGCAAGGCCCTCTTATACCCCCACCTGTGTTTGCTTGTTTATGTGTGTGCACGCACGCACACACACACACACACACACACACACAGCTGTCATCACTAGCTAGGATGTGTTCACTCCATATCTCTGATTCTGGACTGTACCTTTAACATTTGCAGGCTGTTGCTTGTAAGTGGCAGGCATACCACCCAGTGGACCATCATTCCCCTCCCCCCACTTCCCAGCTTTAACAGCCCCTGAGTCACTGGTAGAAACTTTGTCATCTGGGTAGTAGGCAGAGCTTTATCCCTCTGTGCCATAGAGCTGGGCTTTCTTGAGCTCAGATGTATATCGCAAATCTTTTGCAGTCATTACCTGTGTAGGTACCATCAGCTCCTGTATTTGGAATTTTGCATTGCATGCATGTCCATATGCCCTAGAAGTTTTGCAGCAGTGCATTACATTTGTGGTGGAGCAAAATGACACAGGGAGTGTATCTTAAGTCATCATATTGTGGGGCTACAGTATCCTTTCACATCTTCAGGTACATCATGCAGTGATGTACTTTTAGGTCTCATGTTCCCACCTACATCCCTATCAGATGTCTGCCACAGCTTATTATTGACTGCAGCATATCACTGTCTGGACCTCCTTCTTCCACTTAACAAACAGCCACCACCACCACAGGAGAAAGTGTGGGTTTTGGCTTCTTCAACTGCTACTCTGCCAGCATTTTTCTGTATCCAGATTTATGATGGCCAGCACCCTGCCTTTGTGCCAGCAGGATAGTTTGGCTATGTTTTTTTTTCTAAAAGCATCTAAATTTGAAGCTGTGCTGAGGGTCTTCTTTGTTAACAGTTAAGCAGGTTTAGTGTTAGTGTTTTTAGAGATGGTAGTATTGTGATCTGTCATTTATTGTAAATCTTGTGTAGTGATTGCTTGATTTAATATGTACATATATAGTTAAATGGATCAGTACTAAGCTTGAGACCTAGATGACTATTAAATTTGACAGTACTACCATAAAGTATTAAACTGTTAATTGCCCCCTTCAAGTAAATTGTTTCCACAAATCCCAAGTTTCCCATTCAGTGATTTGAGTTTTTCCTTGAAAGTTATTGGAATATTAATTGATCTGGAATATGATATATGAACGATATACATTGTTTAATAAGTTCATAATGTAACAGTTTTGCAATTAGTAGTAAAACCATGAAGTCATAAAACTGAGCCCTGTAATGTAAGAGAGTACGTTAAGGCATGTATCTGTAATGACATAAGCACTCGTTTTTTTCATTTTTCTTCAGATTTTAGGTGCAAATTACTATTTTCCGTTAATTTCTGCTGGCTGCAGTAATTGTATAAGGCATTTATTTGACATGGCTTTAGGTAGTTCCCATAGGTGTTTTTATGAATATATTCTGTCTTTGGTGGTTTTTCTACCATACCTTTCTATTTTTTTTTTTTTTATTTTGCAGTATCAGGTCATTTTTGTATATATTTTAGTAATGTAATTAAGGTGTGTTAGAATTTTTTGGTTTGTAGTTTGTTTTGACTTGGTTTAACCTTAGCTAGTTTGTGGGAGTCGACTCTGATTTGCCAGCAATACCAGTTTCTAATTGCAGTCGATATTTTATGTTGTTTTTATTTTATTTTTGTTTTGTTTTAAAACTATATAAAGTTCATTTTTAGGGGATTGATTTATGAAGACAATATTATTTTTATGGGGATTCTGTTTGTTTATTTTGTGCATAAATTGTGTGAGAATTATTTTTAAATAGACATGAATGGGAAGTAGGGCCATATTTCACTTTATTATTATTTCCATTTACTTAAAAAACAAAAAAAACTTAAGTGTAGTTTTGCATTCGGGTTGCTTTAAGTGGGATAGGTTGTTTTGGGGTTGTGCATGTCTCTAGTTTGTGTTTGCAGTGTGTGTAATGTAGCTTTTAACAATTGACTTAAATATAGCAAGTTTAGGAGATTTTAGTATGACCTGTCAAGGAAGTAGATAACATTTTGATTCCAAATTAGGGGTGTAAATAAATGAAAAATATCTAAATAGTGGACACATTCATGTTTTTCATTGCTTTTTTTCCTGGGGTTTGCCATTAGGATAAACATGCATATATGTTTATATGTATATGTATTTTATTTATTTATTGACATTTGATTACCAGGAAAGTCCAACTGGGTAGAAGCCCATTTTCACCACAGGCCCGGGGGGAAAAGCTCCAAAGTATTGCAAAACATTTTAAGAACAATATTTTTACATTCTTTAAAAATAATACAAACAACAAATGCAGTTTAAATAATTATACCAAATCAAACATAATATGAAAACTTTGTCATATAACTTTTATGTATTCTTAACCAATGATTTAAGAGTTAGATAAATTTTAACCAGTTTATAGATCAATTAAATGTAAGTTAGTATAATACAAAGAGGAATTACAATATAAAGTGAGAGAAATGCAGGTTTATGGTATATTTAGAGAGAAACTGATAGAAGAAACTGAGTTAAGAAGGGAGAATAAGGCGATGTAAGGTATGAATAGGTGTTTGTTCACACTTAGGGATATAGTTTAACCTGGATGAACTTAGGCATATAGTTTATCCTGGTGTTGAACAAGAATAGAGCCAGCTTTTGCCTTGGAAGCCTTTCAGAATGGTTTTGAAGGATGGGAGGAAGGGTATTGGCGTGATGGATAGAGATGAGGAGTTCTAGGCCTTATGGTACAAGTACAGAGAATGCCCAGCAGATCTGATAGGTTTGTGGACAGACAGTAGTTTTTGGTCATTGCATCATAATGACTGACCTGGAGCATAGTTGTATAGAATGTTTATTTGGTGCTGGTAAGAAGCAGTGTATGTTAGTTAATGTGGCAATTCTAACCAACTTAGGCTTTTTAATGCTATACAGTGGTGGGTTCTGAAAGGGGCATTTGCTGCAAATTGAACAACTTTGTTATAGCATTGTTCAAGTTTTGATTTTTGTGATGCCTGAAGGTTAGTAAGGATAGGAGCACCATAAAGTATGGGAGGAGATAAGTAAAGGCAAGTGTAGCTTAAGTTGCGTTGGCGAGAAAGTCTTTGGCTCTATAAAGCATCCTTAGTTTTTGATGCAATTCTTATGCAATTTTATATATGCAGGTTGAATTTAAGATTAACATCCACTATCATCCCTAATAATTTGCTATGAGAAGTGACTTCTATGGTTGTATTTTCAAGAGAGAGGCCTTTAAATGTTGTTTTTTTTATGGAAGAGGGATTTGGTGGGGAAAAGTAGTAGTTGTTTTAGAGTTGTGAGTTACAAAGTCATGTTTCAGTTGCTGTTAAGGCTTCCTGAATAATGGCTTGGAGGTGTACCATATTGTCGGATATGCAAATGAGTGTGGAGTCATCAGTGTACTGTATTAGGGAAACCTGTTGTATGGATGTGTGGAGGGTGTTGATGAGAATGTTAATGAGGAGAGGACCAAGGACAGAGCCTTGTGGTACACCATTGGTGGCTGGGAGTTATACAGAGAGGGTCTATATTAGAACACCGAACATTCAAAATTTCGAGTGTTCTAATATCGAACCCTATGAATCGAAAATTTAAAACATCAAACATTCAGAACAGCAAATTTTTTCCTAGGGAAAAAAATTTGCTGTTCCAAAACACATACACACAACACAAGCACACCAAACAAACAGCAATCCACACACATACACCTAAACTCTTACAGCTTACCCTACACTAAACTATACATACACCACTAACTATCCACTTACCTTAAACCAAACCCTAACCCTAAGGTCTGTCACTATCGCCTCACCCGCACCCTAACCCTAAGTCACCTACCCCGCCCTAACCCTCACGTCCACACAATCACACACTTACCTGAACCCGACCTGTAACTTTCCACCACAGCGCTGAAAATACCGAAGCAACAGAAATGGACAACCGAATTCTTTCCCTAGGAAAAAATTTGGTTTTCTGTTTCTTCGATATTTTCAGCATTCACTGAAAATGGGTCGATATTAGAACACTCGAAATTTTAAACGTTCGGTGTTCTAATATAGACCCTACAGAGAGGGTGGATTTCCATTTTACTGAGTGCTACCTGTTGGATAGGTAGTTTCTGAGCCATAGAAGGGTGGACTGAGAGAGACCTAATGAGGACATTCGATGTAGACATTTGCTGCGACAAACTGTGTTGAAGGCTTTAGACAAGTCTAGAAGTAAGGAGGAGACTAGTTTGCCATTATTTCTAGCTTTATTGATAGTGTTTATATAGGTTAAAAGTGCAGTGTTAGTACTATTGGAAGGATGGAAGCTATGTTGTGTGGGGATAGGACTTCTTCCAACAGGAAATAGTTTAACAATTTATTTAATGCATTTTTCAAGTATTTTGGAAAGGGGGGGTAAGATTGTTATAGCTCTAACGTTAGTAATGTTTGTTGAATTTCCTCTTTTGTACAGTGGGATAATGTGTGACTTTTCCCTGAGCAAGGAAACATGGGATTCCTTGAATGACCTATTTATAAGGATTGAGACAGGGTAGGCAATGCTATTGGCTGCTATTTTAAGGTATTCACTTGGAAAGTCATCAGCTTAAGTAGAGTATGGTTTGAGTTTAACAGTAATTTTTTATAGGATGTGGGCACAAGTTTGAAGGTGAACATGGATATGGTGATACATGGCTGCTGGGCAGGATCAGGTCAAATTATATCAGAGAGTAATCAGTTTATCACCAATACAAAGCAATTAGCAGAGAGGTCCAAAGTAGAACAGGTTTCCTTTTGTTCCCTGAATGCAGAAACCTGTTAGCCAGGATGACAGCACAGGAAAAATGTATGCAGCATCTGTCTTTTGGCTGAAACATTAAACCAAGATACTCTGTACCTGATTTATTAGTAACTGTGGTGGGTGTTAAAGCTGCCATGGCACTTACTGAATGAGCAGGAGTACTTTATCTTTGTGTATAAAGTAGTTACATACATACATTGTTTGTTTATTTGTTTAATCTTTGTTGACCAGGTTAGTCTCACCACTAGGCTAGTGACCTGTTTTCAGGAGATACCTGAGTTGGTCTTTCTAGTACTGGGTGAAATTTAGCCAGGTCATCTTGGAACTTCCCCTTCTGTTTTTGATAGGTGATGTTGGATCATTTGTATCCACCTAAGCTACCACCAGAAGTAGATGGGACCTTGGTTTAACATCATTTATTCACATGCATAATGTGAAATAAAAGAAATAAATTGCAGCAAAATTGCACTGCAGGGAATTTTTCCCAGTGTCTTAACCAGATTTCCCTAGTCTGTTTTAATACCACCTTGATTCTTCCCTAAAGATAGCCCATGAGCATAAAAAGCCTAACCTGGTCAACATAATTCACTAACCAAATACATGTGCTGCAAGGAACTTGTGTATCTGATGGGGATGTGGGTGGGAACTTGTAGTATAGTAGTATCAGTAAGCTATCACACTTACATTTCAGCTGTTCAATGCAAGACTGCTTGCTTTATATCTTTGTTCATTCCAAGTAGAAATGGTCCTTTTTGTTGGTGTAGCAGTAATTAGTGCTGTCCTAATGAGTCAGTTTGCAAGTTAGCCTAGTCTGTCTCTGGAACCTTTGTGACTATCTCATACATTGGTCAAGGTATATGTGTCAGCTACTTCTGCTCATGATAATGACTTCATGAAGTGCAGGACTATGGAACATCACCAGCTAATCAAGCAGTTCCTTAAAGGAGTGCTGCACCTCTGTCATCTTTTTAAAAGCCCTTAAGGAGTGGTGTGGTTGGTATAATAGTTAAGGTATTTACCGCACACACACAAGGTGCAAGGTTTGATTCTCATCTTTGAAAGTGAAATTGGTTAGATTTAAAGTGGCCCTCAAGGTAGCTAGCCTAGTACTTACCTATGAACTCTGAGAATCTGACCTTTATAACTAATAGGCTTGCTTATTCTTCTTTTGAGCACAGTGAGCTGACATCACTGAAGGGTACTTTTCCGTTATCGGGGCAACACTTGTAAAGACCGCTTGGAATGTTGCAACGTGCTGGTATGTGTAAGCATCTTATTTCATTCTCTTTCACACTGGTTTTGTCTTGAATACATTATTGAAATTCCCCTTGTTTAACAGTAAACGAATGAAACTGTACAGGGATGCAGCTGTCCAAAATAAAATAAATTATTGTCATGGGCCAGCAGTTAGCACAGTGGCGAAAACAGTAAGCTGCTGGAAAAAAGTTCCCCTCCCCATGGAACAGCAGCCGTGGTGTGATGCAGCAAAACTGCAGTGTGACATCTTCATGCCCCCCCCATCACTGCATGCTAAACATACAGACTATGATGTCTGAAAGTGACAAAGCTGCCCCCCCCCCAAAAAAAAAGTCGGGGAAGCAAAATAAAACAAAACATTTCCAGTTCTTTCTTATTAACCAGGCAAGCTGTTACTACTCAAAGATTTATAACTTATTTTGCAAGTAGACTTAGGCGTGAAAAAATAAATATTCAACAGACAGTATGGATTACTTGCACTGTGTTATTAATTTGTAAGCATTCTTCGGTAAGATCATTACATTCTCAAAAATCAAACTAAGGTTAACACTTACAAGTGCTGTTCCTGAACTTTATGCATATACTCGACATCTGCTCCCTTTGGTCGAAAGACTCTTTCAAGTAAATGCTAGAATGACTGTTTTGCTCATACTCTTTCAGAACAGAGACTTCCGTTCTCCTGGAAAACTCACCTTGCTAAATTTTCGTCATTTGCCAGTTGCCACACAGTAAAATCCATGAGGCGCAGGAAAGAGGCAGTGTAATTTTGACAGGAAAATAACTGTCTGTGTAGTACCTACATCAGCATCTGCAGTGAAATCATTGGAGCACGTTCTAATATTCTAAGCATTCTTTACAAGTGTTGCCCCGATAACGGAAAAGTACCCACTAAAGTTTATGTCTTAGAAATTTCATTTTTCTCTCAAAACATTTGGCCCTCATGCATAGAAAATCTTATTTAGTCTTTTGTAGTGATTGGATGTCTGTTAAGACTAACCAGAGTTTCTTCTCTAATTGGTCTCTGAATTGTTCTTGAACTAGTCCATTCATTTACTGTTTTTCTTTGCCCAAGCAGGAAACCAGGCCAAATAGAATCCTTCATTCTGGATTTGCACTTCCAGGTCAGTTTTTTTTAACATAGTTGCATGCATAGCTCTCAAACTCTGTGCACGAAAAATCTGGACAAAACTAAAAATGATGATGGGGCAAAGCCCCCCCCCCCCAAAAAAAGGGACAGATTTTAAATGTTGCTATTATAAGCTTAGAAAGTTGCTAGTATAAAAGGTTTTGTGTTACCTTGCATTTTCTGAAGGATGTTATTGTTTGTCTTTCGGCTTTTCCTGGTTAGGGGGTCGCCACAGCAGAACTTCGGTCCGCTAATGATTGGCAGTTGGTTTTTATGGTGTCAAGTTGCCAGCCCGATGCCCAACCTTCAATGAAGGCATGCCCATTCAACGCATGTCTTTCGAACACCCACTCGACCGTGGGATGGGCATGCAGACTCCACAGAGAAGGCAACCCAAGCCGAGAATCGAACGGGAGAACCTCTTGCTGTGAGGCAACAATGCTACCGCTACACCACCGTGGAACTATATGAAGTCTAAAACTCAAATGCTTGTCATTTGGTGAATTCAGTCCTCACTGATTTGCTACAAAAATTCAGAAAAACACAGATTTTATGAGGAACGGACCAAAAATATGAGCCATAAATCTGAACATTCTGCGAAACGTGAACAGTTGAAAGGTATGGTTGCATGAGTTCACAAAGGCAGAACAACTGCACACCCACTTTGTTTTAGGGAAGGAGGAATGTTCAGCTGTCAAACAAACCCCCTCCAATTGTATTGATAATTGAATCATCTTTTATTATTAGGTAGCTAAATGCCCATTGGAAAATGTTGTAGAACGATCCAGTTCATGTGAGCTTTAGTTGTTTCCTGTACTGAATGCAAAAATGTCTTCCGTGCAGACATCTGTAGCCTCTTGTTCAAGCCTTCACTAAGCATTACTGCTTTCACCACAGCTCTAGAAGTTGGGATTCATTTGCTAAATTTATACCTAAAGTCTCAAGACTTCTGAACCTTGTCCCTTGAACTGTCATGTGGCTACCCAGCCTGTGGATTACTGCTTGGTATTTAACCTAGTCACTGGACCATCCATCAGGTTTCCTGATGCTCGGTACAACTGATACATTTCTCCAGCTTCAGTTAATCTGTGATGTGAATTTTGTATGTAAACGACTTACAGCAAATAACTCCACTACAACCAAAACAGCAATAGTTCCTCTTTGATGACATATACAAAAAACACTTCTACCACCTAGGCTAAAAGGCCTTCAAAGGAAATTACATCACATCGCACATACAATATATACACAAAATTAAACAATTTCCAAGTTTAAACAAAATTAATTAGCTCAATTTCTTTAAATACTTCCAATTAATTTTCTAGTCAAACCTTTAGGTATCAGTGTCCCGTATACTTTTTGTGAAGAAGTCTACATTTAATTAAATGTTGTTCTCTTGTGTTTAGTTTTATTTGCAACAAAATAGTAGCTTATAACATATTAGCATTTTTATCATGTTTGTTTACAAATTGCTCACCAACTGCACTGTCTACCTTGGCTAACATTTCTTAAATGTACTTTTTAACTTGTCACTAAATCTTCTGTCTGTTTCTCCAGTATAAATAATTCACAGAGGCATTTTAAAGCATATGTACCTGCATTGAATTACAGGTAAAACATGCAACATTCCTAAGATCAACCTTTAATGTCAAGGGTCTGTGTTCAAAATAGGAAAAAAAAGAACCTAACCCCTTCTGATGACTCTAATTCCTCAGATTTTGAGCTGACATATGTCTATCAAATTCCTTCACCCCTCAGCTGTAACTCGGGCATGAAGCATGCCTTATCCTCTGCTTCACCACCAGTATTAATAATCTGTAAGGATGATGGATCACTTTAATGAAATTCTGGAGAATTCTGTTCGGCTCAGAAGAGAGAGAACTTCTGGGCCTATTATAACACATACCCTCCAGACAACGAGGCCTTAGAGGATGCTTTAGTAGTATATTCCTGGAACTGGACTGCAAACCTCCTGTTTCCAGAAAACCAGACTGCTTTTATAGGGGTGTGGATTCCTGCAAGTACTTGTAAAAAACTGCTCTTGCTGATCCTGCTATGGTATATCTGGATTATAGCAAAGGATCTAATGTGTTCCAACCAAGAAAGTACTTCTCAGTGATCAAGAGCATAAGATGAAGAAAGAAAGTTTATACTTCTGTTGCTCTAGCATGTAGGGCCTTAAATTACCAAACACATATGTTGAAGTATCAATAGGCTGTCATGTTTTGTCTTAGTTGAAGGACAAGGCTGTGTAGCTTGAGGATTAGGCCTTGACAGATAGGATGCTAGAATTATGCCTCGCCTGTCAAGTGGGAAGGCATACTATTAAGTGTGACTGTGATGCTGTTCTGGATGCAGCATGCATTGTGGCATCAACTGGGTCAGTCATTAGTCGACATGCTTGCCTGAGGAATAGACCCCTGCCAGCACATGTCAAAATGCATCACTAGAAAAGCTGTTCTTTTATATCCTCCTTTAGAACAAATGTGAGACTAGAGTAAAATAAGACTGCCCCGCCTGTGTAACAGTCGTTTCTCTCCCTTGCATCTAGGTAAACCCTCAACTACCTCACCACAAATTGGCCTTTCCACAGGAGGCAGGAAAAAAGTAAATGGCCAAAAGTTAGTAAAAGCTAGTGTAAGAGAAAAAGGAAATTGATTTAAAGTGGAAGCTTTGGTGCCCCTAGGGCTGAAACCCTGATAGAGAGCACCTCCTCCCATTCACCTTACAAAACCATCTCCTGACACAGTCAGCAACCAAAGAAAAGCATTACACAAAACAAATGAGTTTTGCAGATCTTGGCTTAGGGATATAGACTTCAGTTAGCCAAATTTCTTGGGAATTCCACCAGTTCCCAAGAACAACTGTCACTTAATTTGACACCTGTTGCAAAATTGTTTGTTGCAGAGTGCCATAGAGAGTCCCAAAAGAACATCAACATACAGGTTCTGCTCAACACTGTTCCTGGTTGCAAGAACATATGGGCAATGGAGGCCTGTCTTGTATGTGTCAAAGTTAAACAGGTTTCAAAAAGCACAAAGAATGAAGATGCTAGCCATGCAAGCTCCTCTGCCTGTTCTGTTAACATAGGCTTTCATGCCATCCTGGGCCTGAAAAATGCATACCTTGTCATAGCCATAGTTAAGGCATTCCCTCAGAAAAAAATCAGGGGGTTGCCATTTCCAATTTGCTTCCTTGTTCTTTGGTTTATCTGCTGCACCCAGCATATTCAAAATGTCCTTAGCTCCAGTAATTGTCTTCAGCAGGACCATGGCCCTTCACATTTACTCTTATCATGGCAACTGCCAGATTCAAACATCAATCCTAAAATTGGCAAGGAGGTCACCGCAATTCATCCTAGCCTACTTCCGAAAAAAAGTCACACTTACTACCCACAAGGAAAGTTTTGTTCCAGGGAGACCATTTGGGCATCATTCATCAGCCGGCCTGCCATCCTTCAGAAAAAAAGTCATGTTCTTAGCCAGTTACTTCAATCCTCAACACAGCAAAATCAGTTCACTACAAGGGTGTTTTTCAGGGCACTGGATTATGTGGCCTATTCTGGTGAGACTACACATAAGGAATCTTCAGTATTATCTGTAAAACATATGTTGCCAGCATACCCAGTCCTAACAGCATCCCATCCCTCTCCTGCTCTTTAGCAAGAAAGAGCTCATGGTGCATACAGCAGATGCATGTCTGTTAGGGGGTTCAATTTAAGTTCGGCTCAGACATCTAGATGCTCACAACTGACTCCACGGTCATTGCTTGGGGAGTTCCTTTTGCTGAGCTAGCATTTGTTCTCCCTCTACAGTTATTTAAAAGAAGATCTGTGCTGATGCCTCAGCATGCAAACCTTGCGTCACTCATTTAACCCAGCCCGGAGACCCTTAAGATTGGCAGCTTAATGATGTTTTCTAATAATGTTTTCTAAGGGCTTGTACAATATATAGAAGGAAGCTATGAAACATATTACAAGGACATCTTACCTAGTTAAATGGAAGCAATTATCTCTCTGGTACCAAAGGAAGGATCGAGACCCATCCCAGACCTTGGTGTCCATGAACCTCAAATACCTGTCAGACCTTTACAAATCAGAGTTGTCTTATATTTCTGTGAAGGCACATCTCAAAGATATTTCAATGCGCATACCTAGAGATCTTACACTACTCATTATTGCCAGTAAAAAAATTCCTAAAAACCCCTGCTCCCTAAAAAGGACTCACTTCACCATGGGAGCCTCAACTATGTCCTTAGAAAGCTGACACTGTGCTCCACTTTGAATCAGCTGCTTCTGCATCCTTGAAGTTTTAGACTTTCAAAACTATCTTCTTAGGAGCTAATCCTTCACCCAGGAGGATTTCAGGACTACAGACTCTCATGTTTAAAGAACCATTTCTAGTTTTCCACAGGGATAGAGTCAGTTTACACACCAACCTTTCTTAATAAAAGAATTGTCCTTAAATCATGCCATTTATTTTCAAGTATTCTTTCTTTCCTACCCCTCTCCCTTTAAAAAAAAAGGAAAGAAAGAAACAGATGGGAGAATATTCTACACATCTAGATGTTCATAGACAATTGCAGTTTTACCTAGACAGGACAAAACACAGCAGAAATCCAGAGAAGTTTTTGTATCATTTGCTAGGGAACGGAGGCCTATATTCTCAAAATTCTTGGCTCATTCCTACTGTTTGTTTACTTCTTTCATGGCTGAACCATATCAGGGCAAGTAATGTCCCATTCTCCTACAGCCCAACAACCACAAGTGCTTTCCTTGGTGGGTGGGTGGTGTTCAGCACTCAAATGTTTTTCAGTTGCAGCTGCCTAGCATGTTCACTGTTGCAATGAAATCTCCCTACCTCTACACCCTCGTCTTCTTATCTTTTGGGCATCTGGGAGCTAAGGTGGGTGCACACTGTCATCCTTCTCTCTACACTACCACCAAAAGGTGTCTTCCTGATGAGCTTGACCTTGAATTTGGAGAAACAGGATGTCTTGTTAATAGACTGCCATAGGTGAGGACAGTGCTTCCCTTTTTCTCCTGAGCAGTTAGTACTCAAGATTAGTCATAGGCTCCTTGAGGCTGCCAGGTCAAGAAAGAATCAAAGATGCAAGGGTTTATGTTCTCCTTATACTTCTGATGTGCTGACATCCAAGTAGGAGGACATCTGCTCAGCCTAGAAAAGGATGGATACAAAGCTCTTGAAGTTGTTCCTTCTGCAGTAGAAGCCCCTAGATGTGAAGACAGCTGCAACAATGAACATCAAAAACACAGTTGAATTATGTTCAAACATGCTGCACATATTCTTGCTCTTGTAGCCTGCATCTTGGTTAAAAAGGGTCTGAGATGGACTTCCTGTGTACTGGCGCAGTGCACGTATGTAGCATATGTATATATTGATAGGTATTTTAAGTTTAACATTGTAAAGTTTCAACATTTTGGCATTTTAGGACATTGATTTCAGTATTATGATACTGAGTGTGCTACTGTTCAATAAGTTTTCATGTACGCATTTAATTCAGCTAAATGGCATTGCTTCCCATCCATTAGGGTTGCTAGACCCCATTCAGACTGGTGAAGTGTGTTCTGTTGGAAGAGAATAGATCTTACAGCTGCCACTGTTATTCACTGAGGCAGTGATAACTTTGTGGTGTATTGCCTATGATCCCTTGCTTATATATGCAGTCTTCAAGGAAGTTGAGCCTATATGACAAATGTTCACACCTCTGTGTGAGGTAAACAGTGACTCTGCCTCCCTTATAGACAGCATTTCCCATGCAGTCCCTGGCCTCCACTGGGGGTTAAGCCATAGAGAGGCTGCATGGACACAAAATCCCAACCTCACCCCTTATAAGTTCAAAAAGATCCACGAAATTCCAACAGAAATCTAACAACAATCAGATAAAGGGGCAGGAGGACTGTTGGAGACCTACTAGAAGAACAGTGCCTATTGTTAGTGTACAGTAATACCTACTCAAACCATTAGATAAGCCACAGTAATGCCTACATCTTTCACAGAATCCACATCAGCAATAATATGACCAACAAATGAATAAAAATACCAATAACTTGATTTTCCAGAATGAATCACTGAACATTTCTCAATGTTACACTTCATACTAGATTGATTAGACTTCTTCTTCTTTTGGCTTTTCCCGGTTAGAAATCGCCACAGCGGATCACCTGGCCTCTCATGATTGGCAGTGGAGTTTTACAGTGTCGAGTTGCCAGCCCAGCTCCCAACCTTCCACAGAAGGCACACACATGCACACACTCACGCCTAGGGCCAATTTAGAGTGGTCGAGTCCACCTACAGCATGTTTTTGGGATGTGGGAGGAAACCGGAGCACCTAGAGGAAACCCATGTGACCACAGGGCAGACATGCAGACCCAACACAGAAGGCACCCCAGCCAAGGATCAAACCGGAGATCCTCTTGCTCTGAGCTTGCAATGCTAACCTCTTTACCACTGCGGCCACCCACTAGATTGATTAGACTAATAAGCTAAATTATCTAAGAAACCCTGTAAGTGCATACAGTCACAGAAGTTAGAGATAATCACTTTCAACCTTTGTATCACTAGCATATCTCCTATGCCAAACTTGTTCTACTTCTGGAAAGCATGTCATGTAAATTCCAAACAACACAGTCCCCAAAACAGTGCCCTGAGGAACTCCTCAGCAAATATTCTCAAATTCTGAAAAAAAATGTCTTACCTTCACCTTGCACATCCTACCCTTGAGCCAATTATGTACCAAGCTATTAAGTAAGAATTAAGAAGCTTAATGTCCAGCATAACCTTCATAATTGCCCCATGAGAAACAGAATCAAAAGCCCTAGCAAAGTCAGGATAAACAACATCTACAAGAAGCCATTGGTCAAGAGAGAAAACAACATCAAAATTGAAACTATGCAAGTTAGTCAAACAAGTATGCCCCTTAAAGATCCATGTTATAAAATGTTCACTTCATACCCAGAATTATGGATAAAATAAACAGTGAGACGTTCAAAACATTTATTCCATATGTATGTTAGACTGCATAATCTAGAGTTGTAGCTCCTCCTTTGCCCTTTGGAAATTGGACTAATATAGCTCCCTTCATATATTGGAAAAAAACCTTTGCTTTAAAGATATGTGAATCAGAAACAATAAACCGTGTGATAAAATTGCTGATTTTAGTGACAAGTAGCCCATTCAATCCATCAGGTCGAGCTGCTGAGTTAATCTTAACAGCACTAAGGGACTTTTAATAATTCCATTGCAAAGACTAGACAGCTATTGCTACCAAAAATGCTGTGTAAATCATTATAATCTCCTAACTCAAAAAAGTAATTTGAATTTGAGAACAAAAAATTCTTAGCAAAGCTATTAGCTAAAGTTTTGGGATCTGTAGTAGTACAGCCATCAATATTGAAATAATACATTGATATGGCATCTTTCCTATAGCTTTTGAAGTGCTTAAAAAATACTTGTTATCTAGAGAAATTTTTGCAACCTTCAAGTCACACTGTTTTCTTATTTTCCTAATCTATTTTTTGGAAAATAATTCCAATTCTTTGTTGTAGGGGTTTTTTTTAATACTACTACTAATGGCTTTCCGTACGCACCTTTAGCTTTGCCACCCTTTTGGACCACTAGACTTGAGTAAATTACTAGATCTAATGTTGTCTTTTTCATCTGTTACTCATCTGTTTGGTCTCAAATCTGACTTCAGCCACTTCTAAAGACTCAGATCCATAGCTCGAGCTCCTCCCTTTACCCATCATCCTCATTTCTAGTTAGAATTACTTCTGATCTCATTTGCTGCTTAAACTAATGGACATGATTTCCGTAGCTTGGGTGTTTGGAGTGCTTTTTAGATAATTATCTTTTTAATATTTTTAGTTACAGTCATGGTTTTTCCTCCCCTCTACTTTGTTTATAAGTTTATATATACAAAAAAAAAATTTGTTCTAGTTTATCTTATTTTTGACATAGACCTTTTTCTGTATGTGAATATTTTCCCTCCTATTGCTACCTGTGTATAGGTATCTCTCCATATTACCATTGTTGGTAATTTTTTGTGTTTTTTGCCACATTGATAATCCTCTTTCTCTCTGTATTTCTTCTACCTTCCCTTTTCCTTTTCTTTTTCGAGGTAACTACAATGTTAGCTAAAACAACTGGTTTTAAAAAATGCACTTTCTGTGGGCACTATACCCAACTCCGATGCACACCAGGATTGTGGATATTTCTTGGGCTCTGCTCACTTTGACATTGAATGTGACATTTGTATGTTTAAACCACCGTGCTCTGGTTGAATGCTGCAGCAAGATGGTCTGGAAGGGTCTTACTGAGAAGGCTAATGGAGATTCATCAGTCAAAGGCAAAGAGAGTAGGAATTCCCCTGATCACCCTCCCTCCCTCTACGTTTTAAGGTTCATCCTCACTCGAGAAAAATTATTAACCATACGATCTGTCAAATCGTTCAGATCCAATAAGGTCAAAGTCAAAATCTCAGGCTTAAAGCTCCACCTTTACAACAGAGCCAATTTTTTCTTGGATCCATTCACTCTTCTTTCAAGAGTCTCCAAGAAGGCCACCATCTACCTCATCTTCTCTCAGCTCGTCTCCCATCAGACCCATGAGCCAGCCATCGGCCTCTACCCAGTTGTTGACTCCTACCCTGATCCAGCCATCGGTTTCTAAGCCATTGGACCTGAGAATTCCGAGGCTGCCTATGTCTAATATGATGACATGGCCGCCTTTGACTCCATCAACATCTCTGATCCAGTCAGCTCCAAACTTGTCAGAGCAGGACGGATCTCAGAGTCGAAGTGCTGGTGCCAGATCTAAGGGATAGGGTGACTCCGATGCTGTCAGAGCCATCATTTCCTCTCTGAGCCTTGATGCAAGACAGCTCAGACATCTGTCTCAAGGAAGAGTCAGATTGACGCTCTGGGCCATCCTGGGCAGTTGTCTTTGGTTCTTGGCAGAGCGGCCCTTACTTCTCCTATATCTTCTGACTCTGAGGTAGTAGGGAGAGATTTTTCTACCTCTGTGGATAAGACATACTTGCTGTCTAAGGTCCACCCATTTCAGAACTATCTGCTTTGGTCTCAGAGCCTATTAATCCTGTCACATCAGGGAAGCTGTCCCATACAGGCCTTGAGACACTCCTCATTCAGGACTCAGCTCACACTTCCATGTCCTTTCTGGAGCATCCCACCAGAAATCCCCCTTGGAAGTGTATGTGCAAGGGGGGGCACAGATTCCCCACAGGAATCTCTATCAGAAGATACCGACTTCATTGAAGGGAAAGGGTCCCACAGATTGCCCCTTGAGGATGTCTCCTTTGATGAAATACTCAAGCTTTTGAGACAGAAAGGTGGTTGATCTCTAAGATGTGTACATCTGTAACATCAAACTAGACAGGCAGTCTGGGAGGTTTCTTCGCTTCTGGCTGGGAGCCAGTCATTACCAATTTAGTGCCCTGCCCTGTGGTCTCACCACAGCCCCTAGGGTGTTCACCAAGAGCATGGCGGTGGTTGCAGCTCACTTAAAACTGCTAGGATTCCGGGTGTTTCCATAGCTAAATGACTGGCTCATCTGTGCTCGCACCAAGCCTCTAATGCTTCAAGCCAGGGACTACTTGCTCCAACTATGTCTTCAACTGGATATAGCAGTGAACTACACCAAGTCTCAACTCTCCCCTACTCAAGTCTTGGAGTTCATTGGTGCTCATTTGAACATGGTTACCCAAGTCACAAGCCATCCTCACTGAAGAGTAAATACTTTACAGAGTTATCCCAATTGCTGTCTGTTCCTTTCCCACCGAAAAGTTTAGTTTTATATCTGCTAGGATCTGTGGCAGCTTCCATAACTCTAATAGCCCCATGCAAAATATTACATGAGGGTACTTCAATGGACGCTTACAGTGTAGTGCTCTATGAGATGACACACTCCCTGCTCCAATATGTATTGCAAGAATCTGCAAAGAACACGTTACCTGGTGTATGACTGCAAGAGAAGTTTTTCAGGGCCATCCTTTTATCCTTCCACCACCCACAACCACAGTGGCTACTGATGCCTCACAACTAGGGTGCGTGGGGGGCATTACTTGGGATGGATGGTCCAATACACTTGGTCCCAATCTCCACATAATTTTCTTAGAAATGAGACCAGTTCTATTAGCACTGCAGGCATTTCAAGATGCTTTCCCTCCAGTGATGATTGCCATTCATATAGACAATATGTTGGTTGGTTGGTACATCACTAAGTGGGAGGGGGCAAGTCCTACCATCTATGTCAGGAAACAATGAGAGTTTGGCAGTGGGTGAATTCTTCCAGCTCTTTTCTTTTGACAACACATGTCCCCGGGGAAGTCCAATGTGCTAGCAGATAGACTGAGCAGATCCATCTTATTGCTTCATGGGTGATCTGTCATCCCTGTGGTGGTGCAAATGATTTTCTATCAGTGGTGTCAGTCATGCAGTGATCTTTTTGCTTCCCCTCTCAATTCCATGTGCAGCAGATACTTTGCCCTAATCGCTCCAGAGGTGGAGTCACTGAGAGACTGAAGTCCATGATTGGCTCCCTGGGCTCCTGTGTACATTTCCTTCTATTCCACTAATTCCCAAATTTCTACAGAAAACATCTTACTGGAAGAGCAAAGTAATCCTCATTGATCCTTTCTGACCTTGACATGTATAGTTCTCCTTTCTGTGGCCTCATCTTCTAAACCCTTTTAGTTATTTCACCGAGATATTATTTTACCATCTCTATATTGTTCCCACCTGATGGCTGTTTTACATACACTGTAGACTGAAGGGTGGGCAAACTCAGTCTGAAGTAATTCTAACTAGAAAGGAGAATTATGGGTAAGGGGAGGAGCTTGAGTTATGGATCCAAGTATTTAGAAGTCTCCGAAGTCGGATCAGAAGGATAAAAACAGATATCACAGATGCATGGTTATAGTGAGTACATATCTTTTAATTTGTGTTTTCTTTACGTCTTAATTTCTACTTAAACATTTAAAGTGTTTAATCAGAGAGGTAAAATATTACTTATCTATCTATTATCATAGTTCACTTAATGTAACCTGCCAGTACCAAAACATTTCCACTTTCCTATTAGGCCTTCCCACAGAGTAATCATCTTAATTTTATTAGCTATACTTAAGGTGTTTATCTGTCTTGCTTGTTTAAAACATATGTTAGACAATATGGGAACTGGCTGGATATCACAAATATGTACTCTAAAAACTTCATTAACACTAAAAGCTACAGTACCTCTACCATCTTGCTCAAAAATGCCTAGGTTTGTTCTACCAACATCATTACAACTACCCGCAATTATTACTATGCCATACCTTACCACACTGATTTCCCATGCTATCTTCATATCAAGCATTATTCCCCCTGATAAGTATGACACAGTAATTCTATTTCTATCCACCCTAAGCAGACTATTGTTTAAACCCCTCAACAATGAGTCCCCTAAAACCAGCACTACTTGTTTGCCTTCATTTGGTTCAGTTACACATTAAACATGGCATGACCCAGCTGTATATCCTGACCCAGATGTGCTTCAACATTTAAATCTGTATACCACTGACTTCCACTCAGAGCTCGTATCTCTTTTTTTTTTTTTCATTCTCATAGGACTCTTCATCTTCAGCTAACGGCTCCGTTTCATTCCAATGCCTTTTATTAAAACATACAGCCCTATTCTGTCCTCCCTGAGACTTTTCAGGCTTGGTTACAGTATCTATCAAAAGACAACTTTCACCCTCGTTGACTTCTAGAATGTTCCCACAGCTGTTAATATCTTGTCTACTCCCCATAAGTTCTGTTAGAAGCAAAAGTAGGCATTTCAGCTCCTGATCATTAACTTACATCCCCATTTCCATTGTAACTTTATCATTTCCTGTACCCAAAACAAATACTATCATCCTGCCCTGGCTGCACACACTTATCTAACAATCTATTTTTAAAATCAGAGTTAAAATGAATAATCTCCACATCACATTTACAAGGAAGTGTTTCTACTTGGACATCCTTGCTAGCAGTGAAAAGTGATGACCACTGAGTCTGTGAAAATACATTTTAGAAAAGAAACTTTGAGGAAGGTACAATTTGTTTTAGGATCTTTATCTTCTTCCTTATTAATGGGCGGCCACGGTGGTGCAGTGGTTAGCATTGCCACCTCACAGCAAGAGGTTCTCTGGTTCGATCCTCGGCTGGGGTGCCTTCTGTGCGGAGTCTGCATGTCCTCCCTGTGGTCGCGTGGGTTTCCTCCGGGTGCTCCGGTTTCCTCCCACATCCTAAAGACATGCTGCAGGTGGATTGGACACTCTAAATTGGCCCTAGGTGTGCGTGTGAGTGTGCCTTCTGTGGAAGGTTGGGCGCCGGGCTGGCAACTCGACACCGTAAAACTCCACTGCCATTCAATGTGCGGACAAGGTGATCCGCTGTGGCGACCCCTAACCGGGAAAAGCCAAAAGAAGAAGAAGAAGATCTTCTTCCTTATTAATATTATGGAATTCATTAGAATCATTAGATTTTAAACAAACATTTGATTCCACTACCCGTTCAGAAAAACCTCTACCAAACATTTGACATTTTTTACATTACATTAAAAAAACGCTGCAAAGCAAATCTAATAAACAAAAGTCATACATCTGTTCTATTACGCCCTTAAAATGCTTATTTACTTCCACAGAAAGAGGCAACATCACATCCAAAAGATAATACACTCTACTTGTTTATGCTTGTACCAAGGTGCTTAGTAGACAACCCTGCCCTCTTAGGGCTATGTATACAACACCCTCCCATAGAAAGCAAAGACACTCCCCATCCCTTAAACGGAATCTATGAAACAAAGTTAAAAGAAAACATGCACTTTCAGTTTTAAAGTTTAACAGCTTGCCCCCCCCCCCCAAAAAGTTCATTTTCCCAAGCCCATAAAATGACTCGAGGAGTGAAAGTATTTAAAAACAACACAGGACTTGGTTCACATCAAACTGAGGTCACCTGGATCATGATGAGGACTTTATCGCTTAATGTCAGCAAAGGTGGCATTTACCTGTTTAATATAAGAATGCATTAAACAGTTAAATATATAATTTATTGTCCATTGTACACCAAGCTTTTTGTCTCAGTTTATTACCAGAGAACAGAGATTATTCCATTTTGTGGAAAAAAGTGGCAAAAATGAAAAACTTACATAAAGTTTTTTTGTTTTGTTTTCTTCAAAGTTTTTGAGATGTTACTTCAAAGGAGGAGGAGGCTCGTGGACTCTCTTGCTTGTTCTCCATAACTTCTTCACCATCACTGAGTACATAGCTCAGTTATACAGAACTCCGATAATGCCAGAAGTAAGGCCATGCTTGCTTTCATATGTGAATGTGCTTCCTAAGTATAGTGCAAATGCTGTTTAATATGTGCACACATCAGTCCTAACACTGCTTTTCCTGGTACATTTAGCCTTAATTGGATGCCTAATACTGTGCAGTAGAGCAGTCTGTTATACCTCTCCCACAGTACAAGCTACCAGTATTCAGTCATACCCATCTTCTTTGTCTGGCCCCTTTATTACCTTAGCTGCTATGTGATTTCAGGTCATATGGGTAGCATTCAGGACTTTATCCCTCTATGCTACAGCGCTAGTGCTATAATCTGGGCATTTAGGTCTCCTCCGTACCTGTGGTAGTATCCATAAAATAGACTAAGGTATGTATTTTCCCCTAAAATACCCATTTTTTTCTTGCTTCTTAAGCATTTCAAATGTCTTTCTACCTTGTTTCACTGGTAAGATACATGAGGTTGTGCTTGCAGTCACTGGGGCTTAAGTGCAGACTACAGTAGGACTTCATATATGACATGGAGTTGCTACTGAGTTTGCCTTTGTTTTGATATTTTATCCCCATGACGTAGCATTATCATAGAGCCATGTTTGAAGTCTTCATTAATGCCTTTTGTGTAGCCGTGACAAAAGTGGAGCTGAGGTAGGCTAACCAGAGGATTTACCTGAAAATCCCACACAGGAGCAGGAAAGGTAAAAGTCTGAATCCATGTTTAAGCACAACCTTGGTTTTACATTGAAGTGCAACTCATCTTTGGTGGCTTCCAGTTTTTCATTGATAAATTCAAAGACCTTTTTGGAGGAGGTTATTCCAATCATCATTTGTGTATAACCATGATAAACACTGCGCAAATATGAAAGCCTGTAAGACTCCCAACACTTGTCTCTCAGTCTGAAATTAAGCCCAGGAAATAACTCTCTCCCAGCCCATTGATAGCTTGCTTGCAGTGAAGGGCTTGAACTCTTCAGGACCCTTCTTGACTGATTAGCAGTAACAGTGGAAAGTTCTGTTTCTTTTGGTTTGTCTTTTATTACACAATACTTTGTATTGACACAGCACAGTGTAGACACAACAGGTCCCCATTTTGTGTATTTCAAAACAATAAATTTAACTTTCCCAAAATGCTGCTACAAGCCTTTAGAATTTGGAAATGCACGTGATCTACCCTAAAAGCAGGTCACTCAGAAAATTGCACATGGTTCTGTACTTGGTTATACACACAAAGGAAAGTATTGTGACCACTAGAGGTTGTTTTTATTTTTTCTGAATGATTTATAAATCCTACTATTTGTTCTTTTATTTTATTTCCATTGTATGCATTGTATACTGACTTCTTTATAGTTGTACATAACACTACTATAGCACTGTGAATGTTTTTTTTGTCAACCAGGCTGTACCTGCATGTGTTCACTTCAGATCAATGCACAATCCTGGCAAACATAAGTAAAATAAAATAATAAAAACAAATGACAGTAAAGTTCTTGAACTTTCTATATATAAGAAAAAACACCATGTTTTCTTGACTGCCTATTAAAATGTCAGCACTCAAAATGCCAAGTGCTGACATACCAAAAAGAAAAAGATCAAAAATACAGGAGGAGTGAACGTCGAACATCACTCTTCTCCTTTAAACTTCTTTTTTTACAGGGGGACAAGTTCCCCTACACCCCCCCCCCCCAAACATATATACAAACTCTGAGAGCACCATAGCTTGGAGAAAAGGGAATGTGCCAAGAAACTGCTGTATCTGATTTAGAATATGTAAGTCCGTTTTTGGGGATTGTTCTAGCTGGTCCCAACATTTCACCTGGTTACTGTTTCGTAATGCAAAAAGCATATACTGCCCTGTACAGAAATAGACTGACCTCAAACATACAGGCACACTTGAATCAGCTGAGATTTGGGTTAATACATTGTTCCTTTTCCAGTGATTTGAAACAAATCTGTACATTTGTTGGCTATTATCTTTCTACATTTAGCTTGGTTCCATGTAAAGTAGATATTGAATAAGTTAATGTTTTAAGTACACACTACTTTCTGACTTTCTTCGGTCTTATCTGAAACAGGCCAATAAAGCTATTCTGTACCTCTTATTATGAGAAATCTGTGCTAAAATGTATTGAAGCTATGTTTAATATCCTTCTTCCTGGCTGACTTATTCCACAATAAGAGGGGACCCATTTTAGAATGCTCATAGTTTTACTGGCTTTGCAGATATGACAATTACAGAATTTAATAATTTTTCTTCCTATTAATTCCTACATTTCACTGGATTACTCTTTTAAGACCTAAGAAACAAGAGGAGTTGAAAATTATAGATATGGCACTGCAAGTTAGCTTTGCGGACTGTTGCTTGTTCCCTCCTACAGTACGTGGTATCCTTCTTTTGGATGTCATTATCTGTAGTGTACACTATTTCATCATTTTTTACCTTTCTGTATATCATACATGCATTTGCAGAAGACTAGTTCATTAGCAGACATAAGTGTCTTTTGTTTCTCACCATTGCTATGTGGAGACTTTACAAATCTGACGTTGTTATACTCTTGATGAAATGTGAAATTAACAGTCTCATTCATACAAACTAGACAGCAAGATTTTGTAATTATAAGGTGTCATTGTACAGTTGTCCACATAATGGAATACCTCTGACCTTCAGCTGTGATGTCCAGGAGTCCAGAATGACATCAGGAGAGGTGAGTTGTGCATTGGCTAGAGAGCTCTGCGCAAGAGCAGATAGCTGTGTGTGGTAGATCAGTTGTTTATGGTGAAATAAGCTGCTGATACAGTCTGTATAAGAGTGACATTCATTACGTGTCCCACTTGTGTAGGAATGAGGGGAGTAAAATTGTTACCGTGGTTTTGACCTTTCATTGCTGAGTGATGTAACTGCAGTAGACATTGTTTTATTTATTTATTTATTCATTAATAAGTTTGTGAATTGGGTAAGCCCACTGGACACAGTTGTCCCTTTTCAGAGGTCACCCAGCAGTACAGTCTGGTTAAGCAACTTGCTGATATAATTGGTGTCTCTCTTATGTGCATTAAGAAGACGTTGAGGCTTGGGTGTTCATTTAAGTAGTTTATTGCATACAAATACATCAGGATGAATGGAAAGAACATTACACTTAAACTATCTAGCTAACTGACTGACTACGTACTTCCATGCTTACACTCTGGCTGCTTACTCAAAATGGCACTCTTGCTTGCACATGCTCAGTACTTATATGCATGTGCTGACTCACTGGAAAGCTTCTTCAAGGTATGTCACACACTCTGATCTTCATCCTCCCTCTTTACTGAGCTGTCTCATATAAACAATGACATTTGAATAAACATGCAGTTATACAGACACTAGTAAAGAAAAACAAAAGTCATGTCCAAGTTGCCGTGTATCTGTAAGTAGGTTTTGAGATTCGACCTGATCTCATGACATAATAGGACTGGGTTTAGCAACAGGGACAGTCACTGGGGAATTTTCTGCTTGAGGAGTTCCAGGGATTTGACTTCTGCATCCTCAATATCTCGCCTTTTTGTAAAGAAAGGGGTGGTTTGCTAGTTTTATCATAGTAAGACTTCTGGGACAAACTTTTTTTTAACAGTTGGGGTTTTACTGCTTTGTTGCTGTTAGCACTTGGAACCAACAAATTACTGCTGATTGGTAGTGTAGTTCTGCTTTGTCTCTACATAAATTTCTTGGCAGTTGAACCAAGATGATTATCACGAGGAATGTTTCTGAGATTTAACAAGTTGAGAAAAACATTGGTATCATCACATCTGGATTTCTCTAACAGCTGTTTTTCACTTTGAACTGCATGTTCAGCCAAGCCATTTGACTGAGGATATTCAGGACTACTCATTTTGAACAAAGCCCCACTCTTCTGCAAATTTCTTGAACTGCTGAGTAGTAAACTGTGCACCATTGTCAGAAAACTCTGTGTAGGCTACCATGGATAAAAAAATGTTGCTTCAACTTAGTAATGACACTACTGGAAATTAGGTTGGGAAGCAGGTCAATCTCAAACCAATCTGAATAAGAGTCTACTAACACCAAATAATGTTGACCATTCCACTCAAAGATATCTGTGGTTACTGTCAACCAAGGTAGTTTAGGAATTTGGCATAAGTGAAGTGGTTCTTTTTGTAGATACGGTTTTGTACTATTACATACTGAACAAGATAGAAGTACTTTCTCAATATCTCTGGACATAGAACGCCAAAATACTAGACCTCTCACCCTTCTTTTGGTAATATCACTTCCTGGGTGGCCGCAATGCAAGATGTTAATATACTCTTGTTGCAAGGACTTCGGAACAATCACTTTAGGACCTTTCGTGATGATACCATTGTCTGAAACAAAATTGCTTGGAAGGCCATCCTCGACTGATAAAGTGGTTGAGCTTCTAGAAAATTGGATTTGAAGCTGTGTGAGTTCTGAGCTCATCAATTTGTGTGAAAGAAAAAAGTTCTCTCTTCTATGGCCTTAAAATCAAGTTGCTCATTGTTATGCTGTCCTGTGTTTTTTCTGGTGCTCTGGATAAAGTACCAACAAGATAAAGAAGTATGCCTTTCGTGTAAACTAGACTGAAATTGTACTTTTGCAATTTGAGCAATGTGTGTTTCAGTCTAGCTGGAGCTGTATGCATAGGCTTTCTCAGAATAGTAACTAAAGGTTGGTGATCATTTTCGATCTGGACAGGTTGACCATAAATATAATCATGAAACTTCAAACATGCAAACACAGTTGCCAAAAGCTGTTTCTCAATCTGGGCGTATTGCATCTCGGTCTGGGTAAGAATTGTCGATGCATAGGCTACTGGTCTACACTATTGAAAAATGACTGCAGCTAGGCCAAACTTAGAAGCATCACAGGAAAGAGTAACTGGTTTGTGAACATCATAGTAGGTGAGAGTTGGTGGATTAGCAATTTTCTGTTTCAGGACATCAAAGACTCTTTGGTGCTGTTCTGACCATGACCAAATTACATCTGTGCATGTCAGCTCTCGTAATGGTGCTGAAAGTTGGCTTAAATCTAGAATGAATTTGCCTAGATAGTTGACCATGGTAACTAAAAACAGCAACTAGTAAAACCAAAACAGCCTGATGCCAAGGACAACTGGATAAAAACTAAATAAAGTTCATTGACCAAGCAAAAAAATCATTAGTAAATTTTCAGTAAAAAAGTTAAGCGCTTTCATCCCAATATATCAGGGGACTTCATCAGAACTGGAAATAAACTGAAGTATGAACAATATAAAGTCTGGATTACACCTGATTAATGACATGCCACTAGGCCTTTGACCAATAAAAAGAAAGCAATTTAAATACATAACAGTAGAGTAATATTAACTCTCGTTAACTTGAGTTTTAAAACACAATTTATGTTAAAATTTGTATTCAAGCCTGGATAGGTAAAGGCGTCCAGCTGAAGCTGCCACTTTAATTCACACAAATCTAAATGAACTGGTAGAATTCGACCTTGTGAGTCCATTGATATCTGCTGAATGATAAACACAAATGTGTGTTCTGGAAATGCGCTAACATGTTTGTACAATGCATTAAATGAATTTCCTTTTTTAATATCAAAAAGATTTTCAAATATTCTTTCAAAAATCTTCTAGAGGTCTTACTAATTTAGAATACAGGGCATTGTAAACACTTAGCTATGTACACTACATTATTAGACTGACAGTTAAAGTGACCCTTTGCATAGAACACCATTTGCCCTATTTGAAACTTCTCTTTGGTAATTAAAATGTTTGGACATAATTTAGACATACCACACTTGAAGTTCCTTAAAGGTTTGTTATTAGAAAAACTAGGGTAAATTCTATCGTTCTCTAATAGATTTTTGAAGGACAAATCTTTTCTAAAAAATGTATTTGGTACGTCACCAAGCAATTCATTGACAGCCTTGTCCAAAGTGAATAAATTCCAATTTTTTTAGAGCATTAACAATAGCCTTGCTATGTTTGTTAAAAACAGTAATAAAAGAAAAATTCCCTTTAAAACACTTCGTTGCAACTATACTATTCCCATATGTGGTTTGCACTTCGGCTTGACTGGTGAAAATTACCTGTTGACTTAAAATAGGTTTGTAAATACCCATATTTCTTTTATGTAACACTTCATGATGTACCTTATATAAAGGGTTATCAGGTTATCCACTTTTCCTAAAGATACTCAGCATATTATTAACTTAAGTTAAAAAATCTGATTCTCTGCTAACCATCCTTGCTGCTCTAACTAGTTGTCCTTCAGCCACAGATCTTTTTTGTTGGTATGGGTGACAGCTAGAAAATTCTAAATAAGAGTTGGAAAAGGTAGGTTTCCTGAAAGTTCTTGAAGTAAGTGCACGCACAGTATTGTCAAAAAATAAGTCAAAGGCACTTTACCTTTGCTATGCGTATATATTCCAATAAAACATTAAGTAAAGAGTTCTGCAAGAAAGTATTTAGTATTATTTGATAACAATCTTATTTGTATTTTAATTTTTTATTTGCACTTTCTTTGACAGCTCAAGTGTTCTTATTTGCATGTCTTTTCAGACTCTGTGTAGAGCATTCCATGTCGTCTATATCAGTTAATATTTTTTTCTTGTGAATAAAGTCCAAAGCCTCTGACAAAGAGCTAAAGATCTTCTCACCTTCTGGTAAAAATATTTTTATCCTGGAGGGAAAGAGAAGTTGTTCATAGGTTCATAGGTAGGTACTTGGCTATTGACCCTAGGGCCTATACAAGCCCAGCCAAAAAGGTACCCTGGCTTATGCCACCCAAGAAAATTATTTTCCTGTGCCACTGTCGAGCAGAGTCACAGAAGTGATCCCCGAGTTGAATTTCCCATTTCCCATCCAATCATCGAGATTTTTCTTGAAGAGTGCTAATGAGGAGCATTGTTTGATATAGATAGGTAGTTTGTTCCAGAGTATGGGAAGTCTCTGGGACAGGAATCTATCCCTCTGGCATGTTCTGTTTATTGTGGTGACAAGGTTTAGGTCCCTAGAGAGTGTAGATCAGAGGGATAGAGATTTCTTTAAGTGGAGCATGTCTAAAAGCTCTGGGCTTGACACAGCTTTGTATGTTAGGCAGAGATCACCTCTGAGTAGGCGATATGCAACGGAGTAAAGCTGGAGCTTTTTGAGACGGTCTGCGTAGGGCATCTGTTTGAGGCCGGTAATCCTCTTTGTGAGGTATTTCTGCGGCCTTTCCAGTTGTTGTAGATGTCTTGTGAAGTCATACCAAAAGGGGCATTGTAGTCTATAATGGGTCTAATGAGTGATGAGTAGAGGGGAACAATTACCTCTTTTTTTCTGGATGAGAAACCTTTTGTGATGAGGTGTGCCACATAGAAGGTTTTCCTGACTACTGTGGAGATGTGATTATCAAAGGAGAGACTACTGTCCACCTGTTTCCCAAGGTCTCTTATCATACCTTCGGTGTTAAGTATACTACCACCTATGTTGTAGTTCATGGGTACAGAGTTTTACCCAAGGGGATGACAATGCACTTTTTGACATTGAACTTGAGGACATGGCTTTGACACCAGGCATTTGTCTCAGTGAGGCCCTTTTGTAGGATGCCCACATCGTTAGGAGTTTCGATTATGGCTCCTAGTTTGCAGTCATCTGCAAACTTCATTAGCCAAAGACCTTCTGTGTTAGCCTGTACTTCAGAGAAGTAGATACAAAACAGGAGAGGACCCAAGACTGAACCTTGTGGTACTCCACTTGTCACTGGTCTGAAGTCGGATTTGGAGTCAGCTACTTTCACAGTGTGGGTTTTGTCAGTGAGCCAGTTGGCAACCCATCTTGTGACATGGGGATTTATACCTAGTTTAGTGAGTTTATCTATAATTCCAGAGTGGGGGGTGGTGTCAAAAGCCTTGGCAAGATCTAGAAAGGCTGTGTGAACCACCTTTCCCTCGTCTACGACTTTGGTGACTGCTTCAAAGAAGTCTGTCAGGTTTAGGAGACATCTGCCTTTTACAAACCCGAACTGGGTGGGGTCCAGAGTTTGGAGATTACCAATGACTTTGTTTATAAGTTCCATGATGATATGTTCCATGGCCTTGCAGACCAGGCTCGTCAGGCTAATGGGGCATTCCTGGGGTCCGTGGTGGCTCCTCCCTTGTGGAGTGGGATAACCGTTGCTGTGCGCCATTCAGTGGGCACAAAGCCTGAGGTGAGGCTATGATTGGACATGGTACTTAGGTAAGTGTGCTTTGATGTTAACTTTTTTAAGAGATTTTATCAAGGGAACACATTCTTTCCTTCTAGATATGACAGAAGTATAGTCATTGTCAAAACGAACAAGCTTGTCCTTTATCTTGATGGGAAAATTATTCCATGCAGACTTCAGAACCAAATCCTTATCTTGGAAGGAGAACAAATCTAACAATGATGGATGTGGGGTTAGGAGAAACTGTTGTTGAAGCAAACACCTTTTCAGATAAAGACTGAATGTTAAGCTTAGTAGTACTAGAAGTTAATAAGAAATGCTTCACACTGGTAAACTCATATTGGATTCCTGGTCTAGGAACTAAATATGTGAAGAAATACTTGGATCTCAGTACTTTACATGCAAAGGGAGAAATTATTCTGGCGGGAGATTTCAGTTGCTTGTTATCAGATGAAGACACCTCTAAAAATAGTAAGGTTAAACTAATGACGCAAGCTAAAAAGGTAAACAGTTTTATAGCCTCAATGAATTTTAGAGACATACATAATTTGAGAGTTCAAAATTCACTTCAGTACACTCATTATTCTTTCCAATTCGGCACACAAACTAATATTTGATAAGATTTGTGTGTCTAACACTCTTTACTCTAAAATAAGTGATGTTGCAATACAGTCATGTCCACTGTCTGACCACAATGCCATTTTGTTCAGTTTGACTGTGAAAAAAGACGATATGATAATTTTTCAAAGACTCCCAGCCTATGTTACTAAGTTAAAAGGTTTTAAGGAGTGGTTATTAAAAGAAATAAATGCATTTATGGAAAACAACAATAATGGTGACGTAACAGATATCATACTCTGGGATGCACTAAAAGTTCACATCTTTAGTGGAGTTAAAGCTTGGTATTTTCAAAAGAGAAAGGAATGGGACAAGGAACTTTCTGATTTACAAGCCAAAATAGATAAGTTGAAACTAAATTTAAAATCAAATGATAAAGCAGTACTTACTGAAATTTCTAAGCTAAACCACAAATATTTAGAAATAGTGAATCATAAGGTTGCTATAAGCTTAGAAACGATTAAACTACAGTCCTATTCAGTAAACTCCAGACATTTACATAAATTAGCTATCAGATCCAAACAAATTAGTACACAAAATCACATTAATGAAATTAAGTACAAGAATAATAAGACAGTAAAAAGAACAACTGATTTAGGAGGTATATTAGAAGCCTTTAGAAATCATTATCGGTCAATCAATGACATGCAATCACCACTAGATTCAGACAATGTAATAGACACATTTCTACAAGAAAATATCAAGACTAAACTATCAAAACAACAAAATAGTACCCTAAATAAACAAATAACTTTAGCAGAAGTGAAAGAACAAGTAAAACATCTGAAGGATAGTAAAGCCCCAGGGTTAGATGGGATAATCCCAGATATATATAAAAGTCTTCCAGAGCACACAATAAAGTTATTATTACACATTCTCTATGGTTAAATAAGACTTAATTTTCCCTTCCTCGTGGAAGTACTCAATAATTTCACCCAATTCTGAAACAAGGTAAGGACCCCCAAGTATGTGCATCCTATAGACCCGTATCATTGTTAAATATTGATTATAAAATGTTCATGTCTATCCTGGCCAAAAGACTAAAGAATATATTACCCAATCTAATACACTTTGATCAAACTGGCTTTATCTTACATAGAAAAGTGCATGACAATATTATTAAGCTACTATCTCTAATAGACATTGTAAACAAAACCAAGAAACAATTAACTATTATTAGTGTTGATATTGATAAGGTGTTTGATTCCCTTAGTTGGTCATAATTACAAAAAATCTTTAAAGAATTTAGCTTTACTTCAGATTTCACTAAACTGATATTAAATATTTATAGTGATTCTAAAGCATTTGTTATGATTGGTTCATGTCTATCATCCCCAGTAAAAATTCATAACGGAACTAGACAAGGTTGCCCTCTATCCCCATTATTTTTTGCTTTATCAGTGGAACCTTTTGCTTCATTTATTAGAAATAACCCAAATATCAAAGGATTTCTAGTTAATGAGGGATACTGTCCAAAAGTTCAGCTTTTTGCTGACGATATTCTTCTAACATCCATTGACATAGAAGGCTCTTTACAACATATCATGAATGCCATAACTCCATTTGGAAAAATCTCAGGGCTCAATTTTAATCAAAATAAAACCAAAACACTTTTAATCAATAAGAAAATAAATAGCAATTTGCAAAAATACAATACATTCAACTGGGAAAATGATAAGATAGATAATCTAGGAATAAGTATTGAGAATAAATGGAATGAGACTATTAAATTTAACTTTACTAAACTGGTAGCTATAATCAGTGACTTGACTAAAAAGTGGAACAAAATGTGTTTCACTATGAAAGACAAACTTACATTAATAAAAATGATTATTTTGCCCAAGATTTTATTTTACATACAATCATTGATTTTACCTCCTCCTAAGAAATTCTTTAAACAAATAGATTACCTATTACTAACTTTTCTATGGTTCCCAAAGAAACCAAGAATAGGCTATAAATGGCATGTTAGAGCCTTGGACAGTAATGGGATTGGCTTTCCCAACATAGAATTATATTCCAAATCTGTTGTTATTATTAACATAATACAACACTGGATTTCAACCATATACACCTCTAGCTGGAAACAACTACATGAAATACATATAACTTTCTCTGAGAACTCAGAAACCCATTTTAAGGAAACCTTTGGAATTAACAAAATATTTTAGAGACTCCGTGAATATTGCTTATATAATAAGAAATTTAGCCACTACTCACATGCTATAAACCAAATATTTTATATTTTCAAAAATATAATCAACAATTATAGTTTAAGAACACCTTTTTCATTACATTTCCAATAGCTTATACACCAGATTGCCTAGATACCTTCAATATCAATAAGATGTATAGACAGTAAGAACATCCAACCAATGAGCTTTCTCTTAGCCAGATATAATGTCTGTCAAGATAATTGGCTCTGTATTCAATGTTTAAGACAGTTTGTTGAAAATAAAGTGAGAGTATCAATAAATCTGGAAACTGATATTATACCAAGATTTATACAACTATTTGTATGGTGTAGTTCGATGAACATGGAACATAAATTAAGCATATCACCTGTATATAAAATCCTACGAGAAGACTTGATTACTTTTGACCCAGCTTTTTGGAATTACTCCATAAAGATTAATGGTTAACCTTTATCTAACGATAATAAGAAACAGTTATTAAATTCAATAAAAAAACACTTCATCTTTATATTGGAGACTATATACCTGGAGATTTATTCATAGAAGCTTTTACACTCCACACAGAATTGACCTTATAACCAAGAGTAATGAAAGCAAATGCTGGAGGTATGGTGATATTCTTGAAGCCAACTGGGTTCATATGTTCATCAAATGCAGAACTCTCACAATAGTGGAGTGATTTTAGACATTTCACAAAAGCCCTGTGGTCTGATAACTGTCAAATTACTAGCTCTTTGATATTATTCAGTGTCCCTACCCCAAGTGTAATTCCTAGACATCAGTTACCTGTTCTTTGGTTAATTCTAGCTATTGCACAAAAAATAATCACATTTAACTGGAAAAATAAGCAAGAGCTTATGTTTACTGAGTTTATTTCAATAGCAAAATCTGTATGTAAAAAAGAAATGCAAACTATCAGAGATCAGCAAATGTAACACACAAAAGACTAGCTTGCCAAAACTTGGAGAGATTGTTAAATAAATATTTATTACCTTTCTTGGATAAAACAAATGTTTATCATGGATGTTTGTATATAGTGTAAACAGTTATGTTTTGTATTGTTTATTTTTAATACTTTATGTCCATGTTCATTAACAAAATTTAATAAAAATGTTTTTGGAAAAAAAAAAAAGTCAATATCCAGGTAGTTAATTCTTACACTACTAAAGGAATAGGTAAATTATAAAAATTCTGTTGTGTTGATGTTGGAAAAAAATTCTAATAATGACTGTTCAGTACCAGTCTATATTAAAAACACTTTGTCACAATATCTTGTGTAATATTTTATGTGAGTCATGAATGTGTTGCCAAAATAAAATTCTGACTCCCAATGGGCCATAACTAAATTGGCATAGGTGGGAGCGCAAGCTGCTCCCATAGCAACTACCACCATTTGTCAAAAAAATTGGCCCTCAAAATATATAAAGTTGTTAGTTACTCTAACTTCCGTGAGGGTTGTCAGTAAGTTATTGCGATCTTAGCCAAAAATCCTAGTGTTAACTAACTGTGTTTCTAACCAACTTAAACCAACATCATGAGGAATGATAGAAAAAAGATTTTTTACATCAGTGGTGACTAGAATCATATTGGGGGAAATCTCAAGCTTGTTAAGATATTTAAAAAAAATCCAGGAGTCTTTACATATGTAGCTGTATTTTAAGAGATTCTGTTTTAAATAAAAATCCACAAGTTGTGCCATAAAAAAAGTTTTGGATCTTTTGCCATCCACAATAGGCCTAAAAGGTGGATGGCTTAAATCCTTGTGGATTTTAGGAATCCCAAAAATACTCGCTATAACTGGGAAGTCATTTTTTAAAAAATCAAATTCATTCAAGGTAATTTGCCCTTGGAATAACATATCACTTAATAAATCATCAATTTTGTCAAAAGCGATGTTTATCTCATTAATAGAAACCTCAAAGTAAGTTCCATTCATACGTACTCTACTCATGTTATTCCTGTAATCTTCTACATCCATAATCACCATGCCATTGCCCTTTTCAGGTTTCATAACTTGAATGTTTCAATCGTTGGTTATTTTACTTAAAAGTTTCCTTTCTTCTAGCCTCAAGTTGTCATCAAAACCTAAAAGGTTACCTTTAATGATTTGCCTGAAGTCTAATTCACATGCTGTATAAACAGCACTAACTGGATTGTGGGTATGTGGATTAAATGTACTTGTTTTTTTTTTCAGAATGTTAACAATGGCACAATCTATGTTTTCATTTGTGTTAAGCCAAATCTTTAGCTTTAACTTTCTACTGTACAGTTTTAAATTGAGTAACACATCTTCTATTCATGCTGCTCTAGCAGGTACAAAACTAAAACCCTTTGATAAGACATCCACATGTGAGCTAGTGATACATTTGCATGAGTAATTAAAAACCTTAAAATCACCAACATTGTTTAAAATAATCTTAGGTTGTTCTGTTTGTAGGCCAAGAGTTTCTAAAAGTTCACTTTCAATACACGTCTCTCTCTCTCTCTCTAAATTGTAGAGTTAAATCCAGGTGAAAAGTCAAAAAAGTATTTTGTGAAGTCTTCATTTTGGCTTACCAAATAAATTTCAGGTCTCAGTACTTCTTCTGTTTCCAAGTCGAGTTTGCTCGTTTCATAAGAGCTCTCTGTGCTCCATAATCCCAATTTGGCCTGTCGTTGGGCTGGATCCTATAAAAAAAAACGCATTATTTCTGTTGTTGTTGTTCCTAATGTGTTCTGATCTTGGCTCATCAGTAACTGAAATAGAGAGGTGTTCATGTTTATCATGCACCTCCCTTTCATCCCTCGGGGTTGACGAATTATTCAAACAAACAGCAGCAGGGTCACCATGACAAAAAGCATAGAATAATTAATTAGTAACAGGATAAGCGCTTTCAGAAAACAATTTCCTTCATCAGATCCTACCATTAACTGACATGCATATAACTATATATACTACATTTAAAATGTCATAAGCCAGTCAGCAGAACTCAAATGGCCCATGTAATTTCCTGGTGAATCACAAAACATCAGATGTCATTTCCTGATGCATCAAAACCCATTCTCAAAACAAATAAAAATATGCATATGTGAAAACACATACTAGAATATATATAAAATATAAAAGTCAGTGAAGTGTCGTCCGATGGTAGTTGATTTGTGCCAGCATTAAAAATCACACACATGGTTTTGCGAAAAAGAAAAGGGATTTTTCAGTCCAACTAAATTTTTTTCCCCCTCCAAGGGGTGACTCACCGCTGTATTCTGCTCACGAGCTACCGAAGCAAAAGACTGTGGAGTAGGCTGGGTCAAAGGCATACCCAGACTTGAATTCTGACCATTATATCCACTTCTCAAAGCACCCAAAGCTTTAATTTGGTTTGAGTGCTCTTGCAACTGTTGGCTAATTTGTTGAAGTAAAAGAGTAATATTACTATTAGAACCAGATTTGTCCAACCCAGACACCTCAAGGCTGTTAGCTCCATTCACTCCACACGACATGGTAACCAAAAACAGCAACTTAACATTTTACTGAAAATTTACTAGTGATTTTTTTGGTTGGTCAATAAACTTTATTTAGTTTTTATCCAGTTGTCCTTGGCATTAGGCTGTTTCATTTTTACTAGATAGCTGACCATGCCAAGAAAACATTATAGGGCTTGGACATTATCTGGAGCTGGCATCTCGAGAATTGTTGTGTCCTTTGAAGGATCTGGTCGTAAGCCTGAACTAGTAAACAAGTGACCAACCTAAGTAACTTCATGTAGCCTGAACTTGCACTTCTGAGGACTCAGCTTAAGGTTCACTTCACGTGCTCTTTCTATAACTTTCTTAAAGTTTCTGTCATGTTCGACTTTACCATTGCCTCCTGCTAGAATATCATCTAATATAATAGCACATGGATAGCCCGAAAAAATGTGATCCAATGCATGCTGAAAGATTTCACTGGCAGAATTTATTCCAAATGGCATTCTCAGAAATCTGTATCTTTCAAATGGTGTACCAGATGTGTTTAATAGTGAAGATTTTCAGTCAAGCGCAATTTGCCAAAAGGAACTCTTTGCATCTAAGACAGAAAAAAACGGTGGCGTTCGGCATGAGGGCAGCAACCTCTTTGACTATGTGCATTGAATGATGAGGTCTTATTAATCCTTTGTTCAAGTGTCATAGAGCAATACATATTCTAATATCTGATTTTTTTCTTATGAGCTGCCACCATGGAGGATACCCATTCAGTAGGTTCTTCTACTGGACAAATTACTCCAAGCTGCACCTTTCTCTATATCTCAGCTTTGACACTGCTCTGCATAGCTACTGGAACCTCCTGTGCTGGACTGATAACTGGGCTGACTTCTGGGTCTACCGTCATAGAGCACACAACTGGTAGTTTGCCTAGTTTGTCTGCAAAAATATCAGCATTCTCAGAAAAAATAGTTTGGATGCAATTTGTGCTGTTATCGTTTAGGCTTACATGGTGAACCTCTTTATTAAGTGAAAGCAGTCCTATTTTCAAACGGTCTCTAAGGCCTAATAATGACTGCACGTGTCTCTGGACTATGTAAAATTGCAAGTCATAGCTGATGCCAGCAGAGTAACATGAAAGCACTACTGAGCCTTCAGTTTGACTCTCTTCACCACCATAAGCACACTTTGTCAAATCAAGTTGTTCTGCAGCTTTTACTCTAGCAAACATTTCTGCTGACATAACCTTGCACTTTCAGCTCTACAGAACTCTCATTAATCCAAACAGTACAAAAGAGTTAGTTCTTTGCCAACAAATCTACTGCATTGACTGTTTCACTAAGCACAGACGTGCCATCAACATAAAAAGTAGGGTCACAGCTTTCTAATTGATCAACTTGCCTCTTGGAATGACCTCTTTTAATAAAAGAATATACCTTGTTTGATTTACAAAGCCTTTTGAAATTATTCCAGTTATTGCAGGAATGATACTGCTGACTAAAACCTGAGCATTTTTCTCTTTTTGGTTTGTGATTACTACCACAGTTACGACAGCTGACTATGAAGCTGGGTGGGGGCACATGTTTTGACTTTGATGACTCATCCTTATGCTTCATTGAGCATGCTCTGGAATTTGCTGGAAAGACTCTGGGTTTCTCAGGGACTGTTACAGGACCTGCAGTAGCTGCCATGTGCTTGGGCCGGTTTCTTTTAACCATGTGCTGTGTACTATCTACATAAGCTTTGTCATTGTGCCTTCCGTAGCTATTCTTATTTGTAAGCATACTTTTGTGCTTTTCTGTAAGCTCATATATCTGATAAATCTCAGTAGCCTTATTCAGTGTCACTGCCTCAAAGCAAAATCTTCCTCATTGTCATTAATACCGCACACAAGCATGTCCTTTATCATCTCATCTCTCAAATTACCAAATCTGCATGTTTTATCCTTGTTTCTCAAGTCAGTTATATATGCTGCAAAAGTTTCACCAGGCTTTTGATTTCTTGTGTAAAATAAGTGCCTTTCCATTGTAATATTCATTTGGAAGTTACACATTTCTCTAAATTTATGTTTTAAACACTCTGGGTCTTCCCTTGTTTCAGCTGGTACCACTATATGACGGTTTTCCCCTGCAAACACAGCAGGTGCATACACAAATGAACAGTATCTTTCAATGGCCTCTGAACCAGATAAATTAAGCAGAATAAATGTTTTTGTATGCATATCTTTGTCAGAAAAAGTAGCCTGTATGAAAATATCATATTCCTGCTAAAACACACTCCAGTATTGTTATCAAACACAATCGGTGCTGGTCTGCAAAAACATTCTGCCATGCTCAGAGATTATAGTAAAACACAGTGCAAAATTGGCCCTTGTAATTATGTACGAGCATTCACACACACCAGGTACCTGTGATAATATTCAGTAAGCTCCTCGAAATACTGTACTTTGCAAAATATGCTTTGAAATGACTGTACTTTGAGAATTATTCTTTGAAACAACTTTACTTTGTGAAATAACTGCACTGTACTACTGCATACACTTGCAAACATTTTGTACACTTCGGATATTTTGAATAGCTTTAGTTAATACAAAAAAGTAGTACATAGCAAAAAAATAAGGTTGTTTCTCCCTTTTTTTGTACATTTTATGTGATTTGAATATTGTTTCAAACATTTTCATAATTGTTTCAAATATTTTTATCAATATGTCGCAGTTTAGGACATTTCGTTTAATAATAAACTTGTTTTGAGCGTTCCGAGTGCTTTGATTTATTACCTGTAATTTGTTTCTGACCTGTTTTGTGAGTTGTTTGAGCAGTAGGGATGATCCACTGCTATATATTCCTCCAACTCGGTTGCCTCTTGGCTGTAACTCCGGATCCCATGCTGACACCATGTCGCTCTTCTTATGCACATTAAGAAGACGTTGAGGTGTGGGTGTTCATTTCAGTAGTTTATTGTATACAAATACATCAGTATGAATGGCAAGAACATTAAACTTAAACGAACTGTCTGACACCACATACTCGCATGCTCACTCAAAATGGCACTCTTGCTTGCATGTGCTCAGTACTTGTATGCATGTGCTGACTCACTGGAAAGCTTCTTAAAGGTATATCACACAGTCTGATCTACAGTTGGCAAGTAGGGGTGGAAGGACTCAAACCTTGTTCCCTTTGGTTGCAGTTAGCATCTCATTAACAGTTCACAGCCTTAATCCTGTGCTCTAACCTGCAGGCAAGTTGAGATGTGCACGGAAAATGAGGGATACTGGTAACCACTGAGGATTAAGGAAGACAAAAGAAGGTATGCATGTTCATGAAGTCTGTTAGCTACTCTTGCCAGTGTGTTCTCTCTCTCTCTCTGTCATCAGGAGGAATTCCAGTTGGATGTAATTAATGCCTTCCACTAATCAACAACCTTCTTGGTAACCTCATTCCCATTGTTGAGAATAAAATCAGAGACAGCCTCAGCAGCTTAATATTGTGTGACACGCTACTACTACAAGTGTCAGCCATTGAAGATGTATATAGATTTTGTCATAACTTTTATGTAATAAGCTGCCATGAGAAACCCAGTATGTACATGTGATGTAGCTTCAGTTAACATCTCATAGCTTACTCATTAAAATATATTTCATTAGCCTAACATCATTTCCCACAGAAGAGGTGGCAGCTGTTTCTAAAAAAATATAATAGATGGTTTATTGTTTAGTGTTTGCTCAAACCAAACTCTGACTTAGCAAAACATATCAGAATCCGAATTCTTAGCTAACACACACACACACACACACACACACACACACACACAAGAAAAATGAATGTACTTAGGTTATTACTAATTTAAAAACAAGGGTTACCAAGGGAACACATTTAAAGAAAAACATGTTTAGGGCCCATATATAAATATAAAATGGATTTGCTTTGCTGTATTACAATTTTTCAGACTTTAAGGTCTTAAGATGCCAGTGTAATATTTTTGCTTTATTATATTTACGCTATCATAACAGAGTTAATTCATTTTGCATATTACATTTCCTTGTCTTTTTCTTAAGATTTGCGTTTGGCTTCTGTTCACCTTCCCCCAGTTATCAACTCCCTATTTGCATTTGGCCTATTCATTCCTCCTGATCCCCCATCATTCTAGGACAAGGTGAGTGGAGTTGAGAACCAGAGATCATGGCTGTCGTCTTACAGGACATAGGAGTTTTTTTTGGAAATTTCTAACATCTCCTCATGTTGGATAGAAATCGCTATGGTAGACCCAATGTGCATGCATACTTAAACACATCTCTGATTCCAGTTAGAGTGTATGCATACTCCTTGGTGGGCTAACACTCTATGAAGTCCCTAATTGCACTTGCTAAATCTTAGACCTTATCTCAGGTGGAGGTCTTGTGGTGGAATTTTGCTAACACCCATCCCCCAGGGATGGATGGAATGGTGTTAGTCATTCACGCCTGTCCTTCCCATGTTTGCTTCTCTATCATGTGCGTTACTAATTGAACTAATAATCATCTTAGACCACAGTCAGACAACCTCTGTGCCAGGGAGTTATCACCTTTTTTTTTTCATAGATTTTGAAGGAAAGCAACGTGTTTCATGTACATCTTGTTTTTGATGTTTAGTGTTTTGAAACCCTGTGACATTTTAGTCGTTGCTACTTGATAAGAATTGTTTACTTGGAAACAAGAAGAGAGAGATTATGAGTATGTAAAAGAACCCACTGTTCTTTAGAAAACAGTGTGTTTAATTTATCCAAAGTATTGTGAGTTTTTCACTAGCTGAATGTGGGTAATATAGCAGTAAAACCATCAGAGTTTAATTTTTAACTAAACTTATGAAAAGGACAGAAGTCCCATATTTATTATGTAAAACATTTCCCAATAAAAGTTATGTAAAGCATTTCCTAACAAAGATAAACTACGATTAGCAGCACTTAACATTTAACTTGGAGAACTCCTGCACCGCTGTTTTTAAGTAAGCTGGCTCTGTTTTGACCTCCACAGTGATCAGTTTGACTTAAAAATGTAGGACAAAAAACACAATGACAAAACTGTGATGAGATTACGAAGGAAAGAAATTGCCAAAAATAACTGAAAACTTTTGAGTGCATGTTAGCCACTGTTTATTTGTCTGTGCTATAAATATTATCACTTCAATATCTAGCAGCACAAGGAGCCTTGACAGTTATGGAAATGGAGATTACTTTAAAAGGGCAAGGGAAGAATCTCATAAGTCTACAGAGGAATAGTTTCATTTATATTTATGCGTCTGGAAGCATTATCACCATATCCTTATCTTAAACACAGTGGGGCATTTCTCACAGGATGTTTGGACTCATTTACTCAACCTCTCTGAAACTGATTTGAAAGCATGCTTATTTTCAGCAGAATACATTACCTTTGCATCATACAAGAATACTTTATGTCTTCGTCATTTTTCAAGTCAAGAACATAGAAAACTATTCTCATTAGCATAATATTTTGTCAGTAAATACTGTCTTTCCTGTAGAAGTTTGTTGTCCTGCATGGAAGGGTTAGGGGTTTGCCACTGAATATTTTAATGTACTGTGTGTGATGCCATGAGACATGAGATAAATTCTCTCATTATTTAAGGCTCGCTGCAGTAGGAGCTCATTAAAACAAAAGATTTCCTCCCAAAAGTGTCTCTGTTGCTGTAACTTAATTTAAAATCAGCTTTATAAACCTGTACATAAGCATGTTAACTTCAGTAAGAAGCATCTAATTACACGCACACACACACTATTGCTTTTAGACAGTATTTCAATGTTAAGGCCATTATTTTGCTCTGCAATAATGTCTGCAAAGATCAGAGTCATTTTACCTAATGCAGGTTCAAAGAATCCCAGATTTACCAGATCCACCTCACAGAAACATCCAGTGTACTAAAGTTAAGGTCCTTTGATACATAATACAAATATTATATTGTTTCTGAACCCCCCCCCCCCAGCACATCCTGTGGATGGTTGTGGCCTCTCACTGCTAATTTATATCCAAACCCCACATTCACACTTTAAGAATACATATGCAAATGTAATATAATGGGGGTTGGAGGTGTAGTAGGATTTTGCAGCCCTACAAAAACATGATACTATTGTGTTATATTTCCAAGGTCAACATACCTTTGGCAAGTTGAGATTACTTGAAAGTGTCGGTAAACTTACATGGACTCCATCAGTATGTCATTTAGTTGTTTTGCGAAAACTGATGTGAGTTGAAGGTTTAGAGAGGATACTAAACATGCCATAGCATTCATAACTGGAAAGATGGTTTCATAGTTATGCAAAGAGGGAAAATTTGTATGCCTCAATAAAAAATTTATTGTTAACGTTATAAAAAAAAAAAAAAACTATTGTTCTTCTAAGTCCAGTATTTTTTTAGGGATGACTAGCTACCTAAATAGAAATGCGTTATGAAATCAGTGTGATGAAAAAAACATTTCAAAAGTTAATAATGATATGCTGATGCAGACAAGCTTCAAACATATTATGTCTGGTTTAGTAGTGAGAGTACAGTGTTTCATAGACATGACTGATAGGGCTGTCTGTGGCACTGTACAAACACACTTCCGACTTCCCTGTGCATAGACTACAACTGTGCCCTATGTGCATTTGTGCTCACTCTGGATGCGTGGGTGGCACTGTTTGGCATGAGAGTGCTGCACAGCATAGCAGTGACAAGTGGCTTGATAAGATGTATCATCCCTTACTAAGTAGCTATGTATGGCCACTTAATAATGTATAACATAACTACCTAAGGTACCTTTCACTACTGTGCTGTGGTCTATCATCATACCTATATGGGAACCATAAAAATGTTTCCCTCCTTCAGCATGATGTTAGACCAGCGATTGTTATTGTAAGTATAGTAATGAGGAGATCTGATGTTAGACCAGCGATTATTACTGTAAGTATAGTCATGAGGAGATCTGATGCTAGACCAGCGATTGTTATTGTAAGTATAGTAATGAGGAGATCTGATGTTAGACCAGCGATTATTACTGCAAGTATAGTAATGAGGAAATCTGATGTTAGACCAGCAATTGTTATTGTAAGTATAGTAATGAGGAGATCTAATGTTAGACCAGCGATTATTACTGTAAGTATAGTAATGAGGAGATCTGATGTTAGACCAGCGATTGTTATTGTAAGTATAGTAATGAGGAGATCTGATGTTAGACAAGCGATTGTTATTGTAAGTATAGTACTGAGGAGATCTGATGTTGTGCCAGTTCCCATTGGAAGGAGCTCACCAGTATCACCATGTAGGGGCAGGACAAAATCTGGTTTGCCTACATGAGAGGGAGCTTCATTGCTGTTAAGGATTTTCCTACCTTGCACCAGAGGTGTTGGGTTATATGCATGTTTTGATAGCAGCATTATTTTACTTAGTTCTGTATGCTGAATAGCATATTAGCAGGGAAGGTGTGATTGCTGTGCTGAAAAGACCAGCCAGTAATGTGATGGTGCTGCAGTCTATTAGTTTGCATATGTACTGCCTTCGTGGAATACAGTTCCCACTTAACAGGGCAAGACTGCATAGAAGGACTTGTCTCATTGTCTTCATTTTTTTCTATGAATCACTAGGCCTTTGGTGTGCAGGAATAGTGAGTACCAGCCCTGCTGCAGTGCACCCCAACATTTATGAGAGAGCCCATAGGCATAGTATTGAGCAAAAGCACTTCATTCGCATAACTTGGTTATCTCTGAATGATGGGCACACTGTATATAGATGGCTGTTAGTAATGGCTTATGTAATGACAATCACTTTCACCAGACAGATTTTTGTTATATCACATATTAATGTAGTTCCAACTTTTATAGTCATGGACAGACTTTTACAAGTTTGTACATAATTTTAATAGAGGATGTGTGCATGAAATTACTATGCTTACTGTTATATCATGCTCTAAAATACATTTTAATTTATCATTTTGCACAGTCATTGTGCTAGACTTCAAGTACAAAGTGAATGGAGTTTAAACTCAGATTCAACTCCCCCATCACATTTCTCATAGGGTTGCTGTGCTTTCTCTTTGTGTAGTGGCAAGTGACCTCCATTCTGGTTTAAGCATTGAGCCTTTGTTTTTCGAGGTTAGTGCCCTCTGTTTTGATCTCCATGTTAGCTTTAACTCTGGTTCTTGTCAAACATGGTCTCTCTTGTTTTTTGAAAGTGATACCATCTATTTCAATGTTTGTGTCAGTTTTATCTTCTCTTCTGGCCAAATATCAAACATTTGTTCATCGGGGTCAATCTCCTTTTCAGCGTCAGTGTCTTTTCCTGGTCAAATATCAAATTCCAGAATCACATGGGACTGGTTCTTTACAATGCTTAGCAGGCTTGACCTCAACCATTCTTCAGACCTATACTGCCAGTTCAAAATTTGTCTCATGTTAATATCCTGTTTTGCTTTCAGGTAAGCTTTTGAAGCAGTTCTCAATGCCAGTCTAAAGTATCCAGATATGGGCTCTTACTCCTGCCTTAATAGAGCCATAATTATTTAAGCTCAGACTCATTGTTGATAACCTTGACCTCTCATGCTGGTCAATTTAGCTTATTGAATCATATGTTTGGAGTTGAAAGTCAACTCCAATGCAGTTTTCATTGGGTTTTCCACAATTCATCCACTGGCATACTATTGGCAGATTCTAAGGCCTTTACCCGTTACATCCTTAACTTACTTGTCCTATTCAAAGGGTCAGACTGAAGTTATTACCTGTGTAAGCGTCTATTGATACTTTCATCAGCTTTAGACCCTTTTTATGCAAAATTTTGACAAAGCTATGCAATTTACCCTTACTCCTAACAGGGAAAAGCCGAAAGACACAAACAAACTACATATTCACAGAAAAAGGACATTAAATTTGTGCTAGTCTATTATTTTCTGTTCTTGACAAGCTAACGTTAGAACTAACACCCTTCTTCCTGTTTTGTCTTCAGGTAGAAATGAGTTAAATTTTAACTTGTTTTAGTTTTCAGCTGATTCAGTTACTTCATTGTACTGCCTTGTAAAACACTTTTCATCCTCCTTTCCTTTTGTGACTGGAGATGGAATTTACTTTTACATTTTCTAACAACTTGTGTAGGGCCTTCCACCTTTTTGTTTTGTTAAGACTGCAGGCAGAACTCACTTATGCATTATCATTAACATTAATTTTAACCCAAATCTGTCACTAGACATGGTATTGCTTTATTTCATTTTATTCTAGAGAGTTCACCCTCCTTCCTGTACTGAATGGAGGAGAAATTTAAGTTTGAATATTTTTGCTTGAATCTGCACATAATTCTATCATTTTGACTTGACATTCCATGACTCCTTTTGTGTGTATGGGTATGTGGGTGCATGCATGTGTCTGTATGTACATGTATTTGTAAGTGTAAGTGTGCCTGTGTAATATATATATATATATATATATATATATATATATATATATATATATATATATATATACACATACATACAGTTCCCCTTTATAATCTCGAATTTCAGTATCTCGAGACCATAAAGGCAAACGTTCAAAATCCCGAGACCCAAAACTGCGAAATACAAAATATCGAACATAAACACACCATACACCACACAACATATACACTATCCTATCCACACTACAACAAATCAAACAACAAAACATTCACAAACACAACTCACACCAACACACCTACACTACATATAAGTATGGGGACAAGCCACCCTGCACCCCCCACCCCCCTACTTATATATACTAACTCCGAGATCGCACAAACAGGAAAAGACAGCAAACTCACACCCAGACATTCTACAGTCCCTCACACACACACACACACACACACACATATACAAACAGCAACACATCCAACACTTACACACTCGCATACCCTAACCCACACGTACAACTTACAAACACACTCATATACATTCAACCTCCCACCCAAAACCCTTAGAAAACACTCACTCACCTTAAATCTACCTAAATTGCACACAAATCCACACACAACACTGTACACCATCCACACAAAACACCGCACGTAAAGAAGTGTAAAGCCATAACCACGAATTCGCGATTATGCACTTTCGCTATTCTAAAAATTTGTCTTTATGGTCTCGGGATACTGAAATTCGAGATTTCAGTATTTCAACATTATAAAGGGGAACTATATACACACACACACACACACACACATACACATATACATGTATTTATGCGTGTGTATGATTATGATTATAATGTGTATGATTGAAATACCAAAGTGTTGAACACAGATGATCTGCAAAAACATATCAAGTATTTACACTATCGAACACCTAAAACACTGACTATACCAAAGATAGCAAAAAGAAAATTTCCTTTTGCAATCTTATAACCAAAACCATTTTATAATGCAAAGCCTTAATTTGCCTGAATAATGATAGTGTTACAGATTTTTTTTTAAGGAAAGATGTAGGTTTAAGGTTACTTTGGCATTACAGGGGTCTTACACCTTACCTTAAATCCCTTTCTGTAGCATTAGTGCTTCACATGAGATGACCAGACGTGCACAACGCTAGATTTATCCCCTTTCCTAATCCTAACCTGCAAATTCTCACACAAACACTAAATCTGTCCCCTTATCTAACCCTAACTTGTAAACATTCAATGTAAAGTTGTCCAGTCACGCCTTCAAGCTTGTTTCTCTGCTCCTGCAGGGCCCTTGGACTAAAGGCATGACAAGTAGAACAAGAGTCCTGCAGGTGCAGAGCCCCCAAGCAGTAAACACAACTAGTGTGCCCATCTGTCAGAGACATCTTCTGACAGCATGAGTCACACTTTTTAAAACCTGAGGTTTTAACTTCCTTAGACATTTTACCAAAAAGACACACTACAATAGTAAACTAAAAATTAATAAAGACCTTAAAGGAGAGCCTCTAACTTAAACGGCTGTTCTTAAGTGGGGGGAGGGGACTCTCTCAGTTGAACAAGTTCAGGGAATAACAGAAGGCCTAGCAACTAAGGGGCGATGGCCAACACAGCACAAAAAACACTACAAGGGCGAGATAAGGGGTTTACAATAAAAGAAACTTACAAACTACTATAATAGAGAAAATATATATCACATTTTAAGCAAATTATTTGAATTTAATGGAAAAAAAAGTTATAATAAGCCTGAGCCAGTACTGATCGCAACCTCACAGCTAAACCGGCAAACGAGATCTGGGTAGCTGACGCTGGGCATTCTGGGATAAGGGGTAGCCTCGAGCCAGTAAAGAGCTCTCGAGCTATAGTAAGTAGCCGAGTCGGAGCCGAGGATTGGCTCCGAACCCATCCAGCAAGAAGGAAGGCGAGATAAAGGACAACTAATATGGAATGTTATGGTAGGTACATAACCCCCCCCCCCCGCGCCACTCCAGTACAACACCCATTTTGGCAAAAAAGACATGCACCACAATGAACGTTCGGTAAAATGGACATTCACACAAGTGAACCTGTAGGTCATCTTGTTGTACAAGTGAAGTGTTTGACAGAATGCACAGAACTCTCATATCTGTGTGTGCATGTTCTATATAAATACATTTACATAGCTCTAAATTTTAATTGTAGCAATTAAGGTACTGTTTTTACAGTCAGGATTGTGACCTGCATTGTCTTCCCACCTTTTAGCCTGATACATGACATGTTAATATATCTGGGTTCCCTCTGTGGCTGTTCTCTTTAATGGGTGTCATCTCTGTTAAGATTCATAGGTAGGTACTAGGCTATCGACCCAAAGGCCTGAGTAAGCCTAGCCAACAAGGTTCCCTGGCTTACACCACCCAAGAAAGTTATTTTCCTGTGCCCCTATTGCGCAGAGCCATAGAAGTGATCCCTGGGGTGTATTTCCTATTTCCCATCCACTCATCAAGATTTTTCTTGAAAAGTGCTAATGAGGAACTTTGCTTGACATAGATAGGTAGCTTGTTCCAGAGTATGGGAAGACTCTGGGACAGGAATCTATCCCTCCAGCATGTCCTGTTTATTGTGGTGACAAGGTTTAGGTCCCTAGAGCGTGTAGCTCAGAGGGATTGGGATTTCTTTAGGTGTAGCATGTCCAACAGCTCTGGGTTTGACATAGCTTTATATGTTAGGCAGAGATCACCTCAGAGTAGGTGATATGCTATGGAGTAAAGCTGGAGTTTTTTGAGACGGTCAGTGTAGGGCATCTGTTTGAGGCCAGTAATCCTCTTTGTGAGGTACTTCTGTGGCCTTTCCAGCTACTGCAGATGTCTTGTGAGGTACATTCCAAAAGGGGAGTTGTACTCTATAATGGGTCTAATGAGTGTCGAGTAGAGGGGAACAATGACCTCTTTTTTCCTGGATGAGAACCATTTTGTGGTGAGTTGTGCCACGTAGAAGGATTTCCTGACTACTGTGGCAATGTGATTATCAAAGGAGAGACTACTGTCCACCTGGGTCCCAAGGTCTCTTATCACACATTTGGAGTTAAGTAGACTGCCACCTATGTGGTAGGTCATGAGTACAGAGTTTTTACCAAAGGGGATGACAATGCACTTTTTGGCGTTGAGCTTGAGGCCATGGCTCTGAGACCAGGCATCTGTCTCAGTAAGGCCCTTCTGTAGGATGTCCACATCATTTGGGGACTCGACTATGGCTCCTAATTTGCAGTCATCTATGAACTTCGTTAGCCAAAGGCCTTCTGTGTTAGCCTGTACTTCACAGAAGTAGATAGCAAACAGGAGAGGTCCCAGGACTGAACCCTGTGGTACTTCACTTGTCACTGTTTTGAAGTCAGATTTGGAGTCTGCAACTGTGGGTTTTGTCAATGAGCCATTTGGCAGCCCATCTTGTGACGTAAGAATTTATACCTTGTTTAGTGAGTTCATCTATAATTCCAGAATGGGGGATGGTGTCAAAAGCCTTGGCGAGGTCAAGATAGGCTGTGTGAACCACCTTACCCCCTGTCTACAGCTTTGGTGACTGCCTCAAAGAAATCGATCAGGTTCAGGAGTCATTGATCTGCTTTTCACAAACTCAAACTGCATGGGGTCCAGAGTTTGGAGGTTACCAATGTCTTTGTTTGAGTTCCATGATGATATGTTCCATGGCCTCACAGACTAGGCTTGTCAGGCTAATATGGCAGTAGTTCCCGGGATCAGTGGTGGCTACACCTTTGTGGAGTGGGATAACTGTTGCTGTGCGCCATTCAATGGGCATAAAGCCAGATGTGAGGCTATGATTGAACATGGTGCTTAGGTGGGGAGCCTGTTCTTTCTGAAGTTCGTATAAAACGCAGCCTGGGATGTTGTCCGGTCCCATGGATGCTGTGTTTTTGGCTTTCGAGAGTGCAGATTTTACTTGCGTAGTTGTGATTACATGGACTCTGCATTCTTCCTGTATAGATATGGGGCATTTAGGGGGTGAGAGGTGGGTAAAGTTAGCACTGAACCTATCTGCCAGGATGCTGGCAGTATCAGTTGGCTCTGTAATTTTCATGCCGTTGTGCTGTAACTCAGAGCAGATCTGGGTGTAAATCCAACCCTGAGATGCCTGTTACAGATTTACCTTACTCAGTAGCATAGCCAAATAATCCATAAGATGACATAAAGCCAAATAAGCTTCCCTCTTATACTTCCCTAAACAAAGTTACCATGAAGACATCCTCCTTACTGGTTATAAAAGCCCCACTTCTAACCCTCGGAATGCAGTCTGATGTTCTCTAGGTTTTCTTTCCCTCCACTGACTTTCTCAGTGAATTCACCAATCTTACCTCTACTACTTCAACCTCACCCATCCACTCCACCTCCATACCTAACTCCCTTCTACTTCAGACTAGTCAAAGAGATTGAACCTTTACTCAAAGAAATCACACTAAGTGCACTGCATGGATTGAACCTTTACTCAAAGAAATCCCACTAAGTGCACTTCATGGAGTGGACAGTCTCTGCTCCTGGTTCATCATCCATTACAGAAAGTATATTATTCTTCTACTCTTCCATATTTTCAAACTGTACCTCATTCCTGTCTCATTACTTGACTAAGGAAGTTTTCCAAACCACAATGAAATCAACTGAACCCTTCTAAGAGCCATCCTACCAACCCTTGGTAAGATCCTTGAAAGGATTGTCTATGACCAGTTATTCATGTACTTGTGAAAATACATAGAAACACAAGGACATTTGGATAATACTAGGCAGGACAACATGGGGGACCATAGGATAACTAGCCATATACACTTTTAAGTAGATAAACTGAAAAGTTTTTACCAACTTTATCAAACACATAATATTGCTTCTCTTGTGCCCTAAAATAGCATGGCTTCTCGTAAGGAAGGAGTACAATGACTTCTCTCAGAGCACTGACAGATGTTACCTTGCTTAACATGGATACATTTTATGTATAGATTTAACTCACATCTTTGATCTGATTGACCACTTCAACTTTTTAGTCACATGTTGGATATTGGAATAAGCCCTACAGACCCATCTTGGTTCCAAATGTCCTCAGTAGCAGAACATTTAAAGTTAAGATTTGTTTACCCCTATCTTTAGAAGTTCCTGTTGTCAGAGGACTGCCATAAGGGTCCATTCTCACCCCACACCTCTTCCCTTTCTCATTAGTAGACTTGCTCTTTAACCTGCTGTACTACAGAATAGGGTGAATAGTTCAAGGCAACCTCAGACGTAGTATAGATTTCCCTACGTTCACACTCATAGCTCTGCTGTTCCAGGGATTGCATTTATGATCCTGTAAATTTCAACAGGCACCCACACAAAACAGACCACTGCATGGAATAGTGTTGGAGGGCTTAATTTCATAGCTGAGTCTGTGTTAGTCTCACAAGTACCTAGAAATTAAAGTCTCCCTTCTTCGTTTATTCCTTCTTTCCACTGTCATGGTTT